>NC_141138.1:93385454-93691507 GCF_053477565.2 Lygodium microphyllum
GGAGTTTGAGTCTTATACACAATAAGTAAAGAATGTACAAGTCAACTTCAAGATTTTTTTCAAAGCCTTTGCTAGTGACATGCAAAAGGTTTGTGAAACTAAAAAAATATCTCTTTTTAGTTCTTAGAAGAGAGTACATCAAGTTAGTCTCTCACTCCATATGGATTTGATTTATGCTAGATATTTCGATTTTGCCATATCTAGTCTATTCATGTACTTCATGGGTAGGCTTCCCTCTAAAGAGAGTTTAATCTACTAGTTTGCATCTACATTCTAGACTCAGTGCACTCTAGTCCACTATAGGTTTACTAGAGGAGGCTTCTTTCAAGTGTTTTTTTGTCTTAAGCTTGAGAGAGACTAGCTTCTCTCCTACTTAATGGGCTTCAAGGTAACCTAGTTTACATGGTACCATTGTCAATGGAATTTTCTCCTTCACAAGTGTTGCTAGCTTGATTTGGATGTAGGGATGCATACAATTTTTGATGCACACATTAGAAAGATCAGTACTAGTCACAACAAAGTTCTTTATGTGCCTCCCTTGCCAATTAATCCTAAAGGTGATAGACAGGCATGCATTATGTGGGATACGAGGATGGAACCTCTAGAAGTCCTTCACCTACATGACCAAGAGGAGTTAAATTATTTGTGAAGTTAAATGCTCTCCATTTCTTGATACATGTTATATGTGCCATTAAGTTGGCCATTTTGCTAAAGAATGCTCAAGCAAAGGAAAGAAAAAGAAAATACCAAAAGTAGTGATCAGCTTAAGGTTCAAGTGGATGTTGCAAGAGGAAATGGCAAGGAATCCATGCTAGATAAGGCTAGAAACTTACTACGTAAGGAAATACTACCATTTGTTTGTGTAGAAACCCCTCTAGCCAAAGAATGATCATGCTTCTTCATCTACAAATAAAGAGAATCAAGTCTCGAATGAGTAGATCACTAAAGATAAGAAATGGAAATGAAATGAAAAAATGGGGGAGAGGATCTTCTACACAAGAAGCTTGCAAAAAGCTCATCAAGGTCTACTAATCTTCACACCCTGCTTGGAGCTTTGGTTAGCTCTCCTTAACTTCATGCAAAGCCTTAATATTTTCTTGTGGAACATAAGGGGGCTCTATTCCATAGAAAAGAAAGATATAATAAAAAATTTCTACAAAACCCTTTATTCAGATGTTTATGCTAGCAAGAATAAAAATTAGCATTCATAAAGAGGATTTAGGGTTGATTAATATATATGCCCCCAATAATGGGATGGAGAGCGAAGATTTGTGAATACATTTCTTCAAACTCTTAGTCATGCAAGTGACTCACTTTTTTGGGGATTAGAATATGGTACTACATGTTATGGATAGATCCCATCTGATCAAACAGATGGAGGCATTTGGATGGAGTACATGATGGCAATGGTCCCAGAATGTGTTTGAGTTGGTGGATTTAGTAGACACCATAGAAGAGCCTTCATATCAATTTATCTAGTGCAATGAATAATTGGATGACTCTTGGAGGTAGCCTATCTTGATCAAGCCCTCGAGAGAGTCACTCATAAATATATAAGTGTATCATGTGGGTTCAAAAGAAAATATTTTTACACACTTTTTATACATAAAAGGCTACCATATAAAGGGTTTATTCATAAATTGAATAGAAAATTGTGTATTTTATTTTTAAAAATTTCATAGATAGTGGTATTTTTAAATAAGTTGTGAATGCACATGATATAGAGGGTATACATATAGCCAACCCCCAAGATCAAGCCTATGCTTCCATGGGAGCTTGGTGGCTAGGGCAAGGAGTTGAATTGAAAGTTTTGACTCAATTTGTATCTTCTAATCACTAAAAGGGAATGGGGCGGGCGATAGTGACGACGATTTGTAACGCAAAATAGTGGCTTTGCTATCCGTGTCACTATTAGCATCTCAAATTCGCATGTGACACTAATATCAATTCTACTAGTACCGATGCTTGGTGATGCTCATATCAACGCTAATCGATGCTCATAGTGACGCTAAGCAAC
Organism: Lygodium microphyllum; assembly: GCF_053477565.2. Lineage (NCBI taxonomy): Eukaryota > Viridiplantae > Streptophyta > Polypodiopsida > Schizaeales > Lygodiaceae > Lygodium > Lygodium microphyllum. Next base: position 93,387,472 of record NC_141138.1, read on the forward strand.
GCTCATAGAAATGCTTAGCAATACTAATTACAATGCATATATATATATATATATATATATATATATATATTCTCTCTTATATCTCTCCCTCTCCCTCTCAAGGCGGCAATCTCTCTCACTCTCTCTCGAAAATGTTTGTGCCAGAAACTCAAGCACGGCATTTGTTGCAAACATTTTCAAGAGAGAGAGCGAGAGAGATTGCTGACTTGAGAGGGAGAGGGAGAGGAAGGGGGAGAGAGAGAGAAGGATCAGAGCTCCTCATTGCTATCGTTGCTACCACCGTCGTGACCTTGATAGCAAGTAACCTCAGTATTTCACTATTTAGTGTCTATTCGATGTTTGTAATGCTTCAAATTTTTGACAATTTGTACTATTGATCGTGGTCACGGGGTGCCTCAATCTAGAAATATGCTCAATGATTTATAGGTTGTCGAATTTAGTGCAATGGGTCTCACAGAAGGAGATCAAGACATCCTCTCTTGAATCCATAAGGTAGAGAGGAGTGGAGAGCGGTCTCTCTCTTTGAGAAGTCCTTGCCTAGAGCATGCTCACGATACAAACTCACCTCCTGGTACATCTTGTAGATGAAGTGGAGATTGGGGAACATATACATACATGATGGATGTTCTTCTTAGAGCACTTCGTTAAAACCCTTAAGAGCTTTATGCGACAACAAGCTCAGCCAGAAGGTAGCATGGCTAAAGGTTGGCTAGTGTCAGAGGCATTAGCGTATATAATTTCAAAGTAGTTACTGATGGTGGATTTAGACAACACTATGCTATGGTTGCTGCTGAAGGACGATGATCGATTGGCCAGAGATGTGGTGGTTGGAAATGGGGTAGAACAAAAGAATGGATGGTGCCATGGAGAAGAAAGTGAATTGCTTTTGTATGTTGCATCGTGCATCCATGGAGGCTCGATATGAGCAGGCCAAAAAAGAGCGAGAGGGAGCACGATCTAAATTTTGATACAGTGCATGCCATCGATCGGTTTGATATCCTAAGGGCATGGAGGAGATGCCGTGGTTTATGTGTATGCGGTGGTTGCATGAAGCTTTGATCTAGCTTCTCAAAAAGGGGTAGAGGCCTCTATCGGGGAGTGGGAATTCTTGAGGGGATGTAGTCCGAAGGTGACCACATGCTTTATTTTCTATCATATCTAGATTTTATGTGTAACAACTAATCTAACCATTTCAATGTATAGTACATAATCTATAGTGTGATATGGTCACATGGGTGACATTTTTTAGTTAAGCACGTCAATAAAATGTGGTCCACAATGGATTGTGGTGTCATGGCAAAGTTCGAGCAAGAGAGTCGACGACGGGCCATTGATCCAAATACCGTAGTAGATGAGATGGAGTATTTTGGAAACTTGCAAAGTATTATCTTAGTGGATTATCGTAGCTTCTTTATGATCATATGCAATGTAGAGTAGTTTAAAGTGGTATTGGAAGGAGCTAAGGCAACCATTTGGCAAGGTCTATCTAAATTTTTGGATATAGATTCTGAGAAAAGATGGATGGATCTATGCGATATGTTTGTCCTGCTACCGAATCATTGTGAACAGGTACATGACATTTTTTATTAATTTTTTCATGACACAAAATAGTCCCAAATGTTGATTCACTCTTATGTGTGATATTGATTAGGTGAACTTCTATCTAAATCCCTGACAACCTTGATGGTGGTATGTTGTGTTGTCAACACCTCGAAGTGCACGAGTGTATGATAAAAGAAATGTCCACGGACAAGGAGAGTATGCAGATAGAGAGGTCAATGTTGTGGAAGGTGGAGGGCAAAGAGGGCTTGGAGCATACATAGGAGATAGGCACAAGTAACGTAGAAAAAGAGATAGGAGGCCAAGAATTTTTCGAGAATGAAGTGAACTCCTCTTTCTATGGTGACCTATCTATAGACCTTCTAGTGTATGTTGAGTTATGCCAAGAGCTTGACATGGAGCCATAGGCCGGGTCTATTTGCATCCGCTTGCTTAAATATTGATAATTCACTTTTAGGGATACTTTAATATATGTATTTTAATTAGTATCATTTTTTCCTTGAGTTATATTGTTGTGCTTTACTTAAGTCCTTATATTGATTACAACTAACATCATTTTCTGTCTATGTAGGTTACCTTTGACAACACCCAGAGAGCAAGATGAGCCAAGGGATGGCCAATGAGGAGTTGCAAGAGATATTCAGATGTATGTCTCCAGATTAGATGGCCCACTTTAGAGATATGGCAAACTAGGAGTTGTCACGAACATTGTCAAGCCATTTTGTGAGGTCTACTTTAGCACACTCCGATGCTTTGACCTCTAGTAGACAAGGTCAATGCTCTAGATTGGCCTTGGATGGAGGGAGTGGTTTTGGAAAGTGTTGCAAAGATTTAGATGGTGTGAGCCCATGATTGGTTCCAAAGAGGGTTGCTATTCCTCGCTCTCGTACCAATTCCCGAGGGGGTGGCTCAAGTGGGTATTATGGAGGCACCGATATAGTATCTCCATCTCGTTGATCTGGTGGACACTTGTCACCTCCAGGATTTGTCACATCTGCAAGGACATCTATTCCCGTGACTTTGGGTTTCATTGAGTTGTCCACAGGTGGCATCCCTATGGGTGCTACTCTAAGAGATACTACCCCCGTAGGTATGCTAGATATACAAGGGTCTCTTGGTTATGCCCAAGAGTGTGGTTGCATGTGGAAGAGGCCACGCCTTAGACATACCCCAATAGGGTACGAATACCTCGTAGATGACAAGACAAGTGTTGTGATCATGAATGATTAGGGGAGGAAAGTGATGTCTCGCATGAGAGTGTTGCATCAATAAGTATTTAGGCACAACTTTCTAGACCATTGGAAGGATATAATGAAGCGGAGCAAGGACTATGTAGTGGCATCTTTGTATGAAGAGTTTCCACTACCTACAACAGCAAAGAAGTTTTCCATTGGGTGGATGATGGAGTATATGCATGCATACATGTCATATAGAAATTTAGACACACCCAAGGCAATCAAGAGTGGCACCTCAAAGCCCAAGTGGCTAGACATAGAGAATTGACAGAGACTCAAGTAGGAGGCCATAGACTCTCCAGGATGATAGACGACAACGTCAAGAGGCAACGATGGCATGATTGGAGGCAGAGGTTGTGCATCATCTGGGGAGTGATGGCCATAGGACTTATTTGGAGAACTTTGTAAGTTTTCTTTTGGTTCTTCTCACTTTCTTATTTGGAATATCACTTGTACTAACAACCTTATTTCTAACAATGTATTCTATTTTCTTTGCAGCACTCCATCACAAATTGTGATCCCACAAGTTTGGAGACTCGATATATAGAGAGACACGGTCTCACTACACTTATCAATAGATTGTATACACATGGTGGCCCAATAAGTTAATCATTTTTCTTGTATGTAGTCATTATTTTTTAATGATGCATTATAAATGGTGGATTCATGTCTGGCTATTCATTTTGTAGAGTTCGTTCGATGCTCCTTTGCGTCGAGAGGAGCTTTCAGATGGCAAGGAGATCTATAGCATGCACTTGGATTTGTAGAGCACACATGATACTCATTAATATTATGTGAGTTCAAAATAAGGGGTTTTAAAAATTTTATTTTATATATTTTTTACATACAGACGGGTGTCATATAAAGGGGTTACATGTAGATTGAATTAAAAAAGGATTGTGTTTTATTCAAGAAAAAATCATAGATAAGGATATTTATAAATAGACCTTGAACACACATGGCATAGAGTATATATATAGTGAATCCCTCGAGTCTATCTATTGCTCTGGGGATCCTATTATAGACTAGGATTGCAAAATTATTGTTGCCATTTGAGCTTGTCATGACTATGGTCAAGAGCAAGCTCAGTGTAGAAGAGATAATCTCATCTGCAATTTGGACTCATGATTTTCCTATGGCTACTGTTGACATTAGCTTTTGGGACGAGATTACTCCTAATCTCTTGTAGGAGACCGAAACTTTTTTGGAAACTCATGAGGACTCTTGATTCAATAGTGCAAAAGTTCACTCTCAAATTCAATGGTTCAAGGTAGGCAGCTGCCCTTCCTCAATCTTTTTCAAGGTGGTGAAGTTCAAGAAAGCTCAAGACACCATCATGGAGATTGTTGATGATGAAGGAGTGAAACATAGATGGGTTAGAAATGTTGCTGACTAAGGAGTGAAGCATAGAGGGGATATAAATTTTAATGATGAAAGCTAAAAAAAGTTCAAGGAAGCCAAAGAAACCATCATGGAGATTGTTGATGAGATGGAGTGAAACATGGAGGTGATATAAATGTTACTACAGTTTTCTCTAAATTGTTGGTGGAGGCTGACATAGCTGACTCAAATTAAGTAATGAAGGAGTGTTATTACAATAGAGCCTTGACATTTCTTGATTATGTGACTTCTTCTATGTCTTCTTAATGGGTTGCAATGTTGGATTAGACATTCTCTAAGAAAAAACTCTTCTATGTGGTTAGTTGCATGAGAAAAAATAAGTCACTTCGAAAGGATGGGCTTCCAATGGAGTTATTTTGGGCATATTGGAATATGTATTGTGGGAATCTCGAATGGTCAATGTGGGCTCCTAAGATTCTAGTGATCATCTACTTTTTGAATACATAAAGTGGGGGCATACTACAACTTCCCCTTGACTTTCAGGAGAAGAATACCATTAAGATGATAATTTTTCAAAATAAATTGTGTGCCATACCAGGAGAGGAGCACAAATCTTTCTTAACCATGCTTAAGGCCAAGGCTACCTAATCTCTCTCAATGTCTAAAAGCCCAAACATATAGACCAACTCTTCACGATGATACCAATCAAGTCAACAAGAGTCCCAAAGATCATGCTAGAATCACTAAAAAGCTTTGCAATATTATTTTTCAAGTTGCAAAAACAAAAGAAAGAGGTAACAAATATTGTTAGGGACTAAATTATATGTCAAAGCACAATGAATTTACCAAAAAAGGAGAGAGATGGTGAGTTCCAATAAGACATCTCACTATTGATCTTCTATATCAACCAGTTGACCCTCTGAATCCTAGTGATACTAGTACCCATAAGACAACCTAAATATCATAGCACTTTACCAAGCCCAACACTTTTTAGGTGATGTCTCTCCAAAAAATCAAGCTCATCTCTAAAGTGAAGGCAAGGAACCTCAGTCTTCAACAAATTGACCTTAGAAGCCACAAGCAAGGGGAAGGCCTTTAAGAACTTTCTTGCACAAAGAGATCTATATTGCAAAGAAGAGAAACCAAGACTAAGGTGAATAATCGTGGAGGTAGAGGGAAACCTTGCTTAACATAATGTTTTAGCATGAAAATTTCTTGGAAGTACCCATTGATACACACCAAGGCTCAAGCATTAAAGAAAAGGGTTTTGACTTATCTGTAAAATATTGGGCAAATGCCAACTTTAGACAAGTTCAAATGTATAAAATCCTAGTTTATCCTATCATAATTATTATCTAAATTGCTGCGAAGCGAAACATGTGGCAAATCTAGCAAATCAAATCTCAATCATAAACAAAGAATTTAGTGGAAAAATCTAATAAATCAAACATCTCAACTATTAAATACAAATAACATTATAATACATAAGAGGATTTGAATAACTCAATAGATTGAGAAAGACAAGAGAAAAACGCACGATTGGGCTCAACTTTCCCCATGATAAAAGCCATGGTTTGCCATCCTTAATTATATATTATAGTTTTACATGGATATTTACATACATATCTTATATATAATTACAAAGAAAGTATAAATATCAATTGAAATACAGAGTTTTAAGAGTCAAGAGGTATCCTGTAACATGCTGCAGCTACTGTAGAAAATTCTGTACTCAGAATCTTGACGTTTTAACATCACCATCGCATTCGGAGAGTGCCAAAACTCCCAAAACAACTCTTGAAGCTCTAAATTTCGATTATGGATGAGGGAGAAACAAAAAAACTAAGTTTTCACCATGTTCTCCTGTTTTACGCGCGATCCTATTGCTTTTATAAAGAAAGCTAGAAAAGCCTTCTAAACTTAACCACATTAAGAAAATAACAAGTATTCTATAAAGAAAGCTTATTTCAATAAAAGCATATCTCAAATCTCATTTTCTAAAATAATTTATATTAAAAAATAAATAAATTAATAGTATGAAGGACAATGATCTAATTATTACTAAAGAAGTTTAAACTTATAACTTACAAATAAAGTAATAATTTTAATAATGAAATTTACGCTTGGACTTACGCTAACGCCCAGTGCTATCCAAAGCCACCGCTGCCTACTCTACACATCAACTGAAGCATTCATAATTATTTATAAATAAAATAAACAAACAATAGTGAATACCTAACAGTTTTCAGTTACAAAATAAATAAATAGGTTGGAACTCTGTCCTAACCTTAATTTAATACAAGTGCACTCTAAACTCATAAATGTCCATTAATTTAAATATGTATTTTGCGGAATCACCCATTGTGGAGTCATCCATGTGCACATTAAATTAACATGACACCCGAAAAGGACATGCGTCTCCATCAACTTCTCGCACAAGGAATCCACCTTGTGTACGAGCCTTGGCAAATAAATATAGTTTTACGAAATCCACCACAAAACCTCATGGAATCCACCACAAAAACTCACGAAATCCACTGTGGTCTCACGGAATCCACCATGGAATATGCCTCTTGGCAGCATACCCTCAGGGTGGGATAGAAATTATACTCAATTGCTATTAACAGCTCAATGTGGAGCTAGTAGTGTAGAGTAAGCACTAAGGCCGCGGGCGGTCATCCATTGCACGTCTTCAACTGAATCAAGTATCTAGTATAGGACAATGAATCAATTGGAGTCTAATTATTAACAAACAATTGATTCTAATAAGATTAAAAACTAGTTTTAGTGCTATAGATATCTTTCATGGGAGTAAGAAACTCAAAAGATAAGACATAAATATTATAAATGCTAGGTCTCATACTCAAAGCATCAACAATAACAAATAAAATTGTTATTCTAGTTTAATAGTAAGTAAAAATTTAACTAAGAATTTTAAAAAATAAATAAAAGACTTGCCTATCTTATCTTGATTGGAGATCTCTATCTTTATTAGAAAGTGTGAATTCATAACAAAATAAGGAAATTGAAGAATTTTCCAAAGTATTTTTAAGAAAAATTTGTTAGTCTCAATGTCTATCAAATCAAAAGATAACAACATTAAAGGCATACTATAATTGTCAAAAATTAGAGGGACAACCATATTGAAGGCCTACTTTGAATAAAAAACAACTTATATATTTTTGTGAATCAAGTTAGTCTATAACTAGAGAGTTGGAGCTTATAAGAAATTTTACAAAACATTTACTTATAACTAAGACTAAAATTTAAAAACAAACATATTAAAGATAAGGCTAAAGTTGGATAAAATACGTCTCTTGGTAAAAAATAGTAATATTCAAGTTTTACGACATATTTAGATATGATTATCTTTTAATGTATGTATATTTAGACAAAACCACGTCCAATATAAGTTTTAGATCTTTGTATAAGCTAAAATTTTTCTTTTGGGAGTATACTTAAATTTCAAATGGATTAAAAGCTATCCTACAAGGAAATTAGATGTTTGTATAGGTTAAAATTTGCAAATTTTACTGTCTAGGTTAATTGCGAGACCTACTTTCAAGATAAATAACTTTCTTTGTAGATAGAATCAGGTCATGATGATAACTAGAGAGTTACAGACAACAAAAAGGTCTACAATTCATATCCGTATGATGGATTACCAAATCTAAAGGTAAGGTCATAAAAAATAGGGCTCAAAGTTGACTACTACACAATTTTTTGCATACTGGTGTGAAATTTACATTCAGGGTCACTTTAGGACTCAAATAACTCGCTAAATATTCAGAATTTGTAAAATGTGTATCTAATAACAATTGTAGATCTTTCTAAGGGCTAAAACTTTTGTTTTTACACCATCCTCAAAAAATGAACTAGTAAGAAGTTACATTACTTGAAAAATAGGTATTCGATAGGATTTTTATGGTGAAGCATATGCAACAGCTAGACTACTTTCAAGCGCCTCTTCTATATAGCTTATAACATAAATAAAGACTTAGTATGCTTAAACTTGAAACTTTTATAAAATAAAACAATGCTATAAAATAAACTTCAAAAGCTTTTTGGCTATAATATCATATTTGCATAGTCAAATCCTTGCTATAATCCAAATTCAGAGAAGAACAAATTGGATCAATTCGAGTTAATCAACTATGGATATAAGGCTATACAAAACACGAGAAATGTAACTGCAATATTTATCTCTAGTGATTTGTCTTGTAGATTGTGAATGTTCCACGGTGTTCGCCTTTATATACTGATATCATATCATTGAAAACTCAGAGCGTAGCCAAGCTCTAATACCAATGCTGCGAAGCTAAACACATGGCAAATCTAGCAAATCAAATCTCAATCATAAACAAAGAATTTAGTGGAAAAATCTAATAAATCAAAAACACCATATTGGGGAATATGAAAAATTTCCATAAGTTTGGGACACGTGGTCAAATCTTTGGATTTGTCATAACTTGAACACTACAGATCCAAATCAAGTGCTTTATAGCTCAATAGATTCTATTTTTCAAGTGCTTTCCAATGATAGGTTGCATCATATAGTTTTGGAAAACTTATGGATATGTTATCTAAGTTCTACCTTTTTAGTATTCAAAACATGGGACTTGGGAGATTCCCAAACTCACTAATATTGTGTTCAAACATCTCAACTATTAAATACAAACAACATTATAATACATAAGAGGATTTGAATAACTCAATAGATTGAGAAAGACAATAGAAAATCGCATGATTGGGCCCAACCTCCCCCATGGCAAAAGCCATGATTTGTCATCCTTAATTATATATTATAGTTTTACATGGATATTTACAAACATATCTTACATATAATTACAAAGAAAGTACAAATATCAATTGAAATACAAAGTTTTAAGAGTCAAGAGGTATCATGTAACATATTGTAGTTGCTGTAGAAAATTTTGTGCTCTGAATCTTAACGTTTTGGTATCACCATCGCATCTGGAACGTGCCAAAACTCCCAAAACGACTCTTGAACCTCTCAATTCCGATTTCGAACGAGGGAGAAACGAAAAAACTAAGTTTTCACCCTATTCTCTTGTTTTACGCGCGATCTTGTTACTTTTATAAAAAAAGCTAGAAAAGTCTTCTAAACTTAACCACATTAAGAAAATAACAAGTATTCCATAAAGAAAGCTTATTTCAATAAAAGCGTATCTTAAATCTCATTTTCTAAAATAATCTATATTAAAAAAACAAATAAATTAATAGTACTAAGGAAAATGATCTAGTTATTACTAAAGAAGTTTAAACTTATAACTTAAAAATAGAGTAATAACATTTGGGAAGTTTGGATCAGGAAAGCTTTTAACAGGTTAGCCTAGGTCATTGTGAGCCTTGTTGATAGATTTGGGGTGTTTACTTTTTGGTGCCTTAAGTTGCTAGCTTGTGTTGGGAAAGAAAATCCTGCAAAATTTGTTCTTTTGAAGCGTACTAGAACTACCTGTTGAGTAAACTTTGATGTGCATATTACTTAATACAACAATAATTGCATTACAAATACAACTTGAAGTTTTTAGGTGAGTAATGATTTATGACATTGAGGAAGTGAAATCAAGGGTTTTAACTCACTCATCCACAATATTAAACCAATAGGCTACGAACCAATTGGCAGAACTTGACATTTTTGGGGGTTGTCTTCAATTTCCAATTTTAAGGGTGCAGCATGCTACAATGCAAAGGCATATCTTCTTTAGGCTGGGTCTAGAGGAGCCGAGGCAAGAGAAGGCTATAGGGGTGTGTTTTGTTCACGGTAGCATATGATTGGTGGAAATTTCTCTCATGCTTTTCTAGACCCACTTCCTTGTTGGACAACACCCCCCCCCCCCCCCCCCCCCCCCCCCCCTCGCCCAACCCCAAGTAGAGAAATCCATCTTTACCATTCTTTTTTAGCTAGAAATGCGAAGGGATGTTGATCGTGCCAGCACCACCATCTTGGACGCAGCCATTAGCACCCCACCTTGTTGCTTTTGTCGTTTGGTGTGAACTTCAAGGGTGGAAGTCACAAGAAGGATGCTTATTATTGCCTATGTCGTCATGCAAAATCCACCCTTAATAAAGGTTAGCAAAATCGCTTCAAAGTTCACTTGGAAGCAAGGTTCATTTTTGAAGGTTGCACAGCCCTTCTGGGCCATTATTGACCTGCTGGAGAATCCCAAAATATTGCAAGCTTTCTTGGTTTTATTGGCCCTTCAAAAATGAACACTAGAGTCGGGAGCTTTAAAGGTTACTACTCCGTGGGGGGGACAAAATGCTGACTTTAAATGCTTTTGAGTTAAAAGCTGTTGGAGTTTGACCGGTCAAACTGAGGGATTCTTCAGATTCCAGATGTCCAACGGTTTTGTGGAGCTGGCAAAAGAATGGGATTCGGGAACTGGCGTAGAAAGTGCGGACAGAAAGCGCTCGCTCTCTCTCTCTCTCTCCGTAATGGGTTTCTTCTTCTTCTTCATCTTCGTCCTCTCTCTCTCTCAAAATAATCTTGAAGCATCCATGAGATCAACTTGCGTCCCGTCCGCCAGTAAAATCTTTGTAATCGGAGTCAGACACACAGACACAGAGAGAGAGAGAGAGAGAGAATCGAGCATCCTCACTCGCCCCTTCGGAGCTTCAAGTACAACTGTACAACACCCACATGGCTAGGCCTAACAAAGGAAAAAGCCTATCTATACCCGAGTCACCTTTACCTACATCCTCTACAGTTCCACACTTCCACTTATCGAACTGTCCTCATCCACCAGCTTTTGTTGGAACGCCATCAATTCCTTGAATTGAAAAATCCTGTGGATTCATGCATAAATATTATACAGTATTCAAAGACCACATCACGGAGATGTCGACAGTTCTAGAGAGTAATGAAGCACATGCCTATGTAGAACTGTTTTTATGTAACATGCCTCTGCTCTGCAGACTGCAGCGGGCTGCGGCAGCCTTTCTGTATGTTACCGTAAATGGAGACGACGAAAACCAAGAAAGCTTCAAGTGTCGAACTATTAGGAGGTGTCCCCCTGCGGGTTTTTCGCGAGAAACCGTTTTCAAGTGTGTTTTTGGTTTTCGCAAACTAGTTCGCATGGAAAGGTTTTTAGAAACCCCTTTGATTCTTTGAATTAAAAAACGTTTGAAAGGCCAGCATTTCCTTTCTTTTTTTCCCCACCTGCAAGGTTCCTTATTTAATTTTTAAAATTAAAAACCTTTAAAAGGTCCCCCTTTAACATGGGGTCCACATGATTTGGATACCTTTTCTTTTTTGGGCCAGGTTTTCATGTTAGAAAATGAGTAAGGCTGTGTTTCCCTAAGAAATAGGGGTTTTTAAAGATAACCGGAAACTCCCCCACGTGACCTTGGGGGGTTTCGGGTTTTTGGTAAAAACCCCTTAGAAAACCCTCATGGGAACTGCTCCTTAGATTGAGCAGCAAATTTCTTATCAACACTTTATGCATGTAACAGGAAATCTATACTTCAAGCATGTCACTTTTTCTTCTTGTGCTTTGCAAACTCTTGAAAACAAATTATAGAGACAAATGCTAACACATCTTGTTATACCTCAACAAACAAGTACTAAATTTAGCCTATGCTTTTGGTATATGGTCCATAAGCAAGAGCTCATTTTAGAGAAAATAGCTTGCTAATTTGGGCTATAAAATTGCATAATACTCAAGGAATGGATTAAGAACTAACAAAAGATGTAGAAAGTGGATCTGATGGGAAGTACACAATAGAATCTTGGGGAATCGATTGGTCAAGCTTGGCTAAAGAGGTTGTAGAGGCCAACTCTACTTGAAATAGTTTAGTTGGAAGTAATGATGCGTGAGGTTTCTATTGATAGGAAGTTTGGCATTGAGATCTACTTAGAGCTATTGTAGGCAAAGCTTGAGGTGAAGGGTCAAATGGGGATGTAGATTGTTTTGGGATCCAAATGTATGCATGATCCTTGTAGTAGCCTTGGGTCTCTAAGAGATGATGTGCCACCCAACAAAAAGAGATTTTTGGCTTTGGAGGATTCATCCAACATCTAATCGACTTTCCACACAATGAGTTTAGGATTTTAGAGGCTATGGTGGGACTTGCAATGGGATGTGACATGGCTGTCGCTAAAAATGAGTAGACTTCTCAAGTTTGGGTTTGAGGCTTAACTCATAGGAGCAGTCTAGTGGTGCTAGTCTTGGAGCAATTGGCAAAGTAATGAGCCATTGGATTAAGAAGGGATAGAATGAGTAGTTAGCATTTGCCCCCCTAGAGAGAGATCCCCTTTACTAAAGGCAAAAATGACCTAGGCATTGTCATGAGATTCTTTGCCCATGGTCTAAACATTAAAGTTTTATCCTTTACATATAGCACTTAGTCACTTGAAATCTAGACATGATGCATAGGGACTTGCCTAGTACAATAAATCTTAAAAACCTAAGACCACTAGCATATGGCATGGTGGAATAAAAAAAGGGGCTCTCTACCTTAAAATGCAATAAATTTATCATGGGTCCTTGACAAGATGATTGAATTTGGCTGCTTGCTCTTAACTGTCCTTGCATTGCTTACGTGAAGTTGCTATAAGTTCAGTAAGTCATGGTACATTAAGCAAGAAGAAATATGGTCATGAGCAAATGGCTTGGTATATTTCCTTGAGTTTCATTTTTTAGAAGCCAATGATGTGGTTGTGTACTTCTGATATTAAAAAATGTTAAGTATATTTACAAGCCAAGTCACAAGGAAAATGGAGTTAACTAAGTTGTCTAAGCATATGACATTTTATATGTCTTGTATCTTGCCTATGTGACTAATGAAATAGTCAAGAGAGAGATCAAAGGGGCAACGTGAACTGTGCCACATTTTGGAGGTAGAACTCAAGACTGATCAAGGCGCATCCTGGAAGGGAAAGAAAAGAGCTCCATCACTACTACAACAAAGGAAGCTCATGCCATGCAACTAGGAGTATCTTTAGAAGACTAAACTCAAACTGTAAGTACCTCTCTTTTCCATGCAATAACGAAAATGGAAGGCCACTCTTGATCAAGTAAAATAGGGTAAATAGGTATAAAAAGGAGGGAAGCATCCCATTCAGGGAGTGTTGATGCTCAAGGAAGAAAAAAGAAGGAAGTTGTTTGTGCCTATATCTATGGGGAAGAATCTCTCTCCTTTGAATTGAGCCTCTTGCTCCACTTCTTGATCTTCATTATCAAGACTTGTTGGCTAAACTAATACGCCCAAGAATGCTCTTTAATGGGCTGAATCTCTGTTTAAAGCACCTCTTGTATGGATCAAGAGATACATGTAATTGTGTAGATGAAGTGAAAGACAATGCCTATGTGTCTACCTCTTGATGTAGACCTTCTTCTCTATCAAGGAGAGATCTTTGGGAGACATTGAACTTTGATTTTGGATTGACATATTCAGCCCATCACATTCTTTGGGCTGATTCTTATCTTATTGATGTTTCATTTTTTCTACTCTTATGGCTTCTAGAAGAAGGTTTACTCTTGACCTGAGTGAATATTCCTCTACAAGTTGAGTATGTTCTCCCATGTCAAGAGAGGCATCTAATTCACTCTTTTGAATCCTTTAAGAGTTGAATAGGGACTATTATTGGTCTTCCAATTCTGTAATGTGAAGGGCTGAAGTTCATCCACTTGCTTTATTGATTAATCTTGACACAAAGAACTCATTCTTGCTCTTGGAAGCTTACTGCAATCTACCATTGTGGAAGCTTGAAGGGAGGGGTGTCAAGAAGCCTTCATGACTTGTTTATACGAAGAAAGTGGACTGAATATTTCAACCCAAACAAAGAATTGTGGGCGATAGCACTTATTTTCCTCCTCTTGAAGATTCATGATCATTTACTGGACTTACTTGACATTGATATACTTGATGCAAGTTGACATTGCATAAGCATTGTGGAAGGGGTAGCAAGAGAGCATCTTGATTGCTTTATGTACATGCTTGGGGCTGATATGGGTAGCCAATAATAGGGTTGACAAGGGCAATAGGAACTCCTTCTTCTCTCCTACTTCTATATGCTTATTTCAAGGCTCTACTTATTGCTTATTTCATGCTCTTGAATATAGGGGCAATTTTTGTACCTCATCAAAGTGTTTTCTTGGGAGATAGACGCTATGTATGTGGGCTGAAATAGGCAGCCCTCACAATGATTTGTGGAGAGCAGTTCCTTTTACTTCTCTATTGCTTCATATGGTATGATTTGCACTTGTATTTGGTTGATCTATACACTCTATGTTAGGGAAAGTTTATGCTATCATCGAAGGCGAATTCCAGAAGTTTTATGGGCTGATTTGGGGCTGATATCTTCAACCATATTCAAAGAATTAGCCACGACAGTGTTCTTTTAATTCATCTCCTGCTCTACAAAAGACATCTTATCAAAATATGCAAGATTTATGTGCCCCTATGGCAAGGCAATGTCGTAAACCTTTCATAGATGCTTTGAGTTGAATTAAGAGGAATTTTATCTCTTCATTTCTTGGCTTTGGTATCTTGTCCTTAATAGGATTTCTATTCGGAGTTCTCTTGAAGCAAGTCTCTTTGCCCTACAAACCTTGAAATTGACTCATAAGTTTTTGTCCCTTTTAGTCCACATTAAATGTAACCATGCTATGGCATCATGTATGAATGATGGGAAGAAGATTTGATTATGATATATGACAAGATATTGTACTTGATTTCATAATTTGTGATTGTTCTTACAATCAAGCTGGAAGTTCTATTAACATCTTCAAGGACTAGGCTTGAAACTTTCAACCCTTCTCTTGTCTCTACCTTCTTCGGAGTCTAAGCTCTTGTGCCCTCATACATTCTTCTCTCTCTAACCCCTGTGATTGACCATGAAGTACCTCTTGAACTTTTAAAAATTCAGTGCAATCTACTAATCTCTTGAGGGCGCATCTCTAACTATCTTGCCCAGTTTTCTTACCAAACCCTTGTGGTGACCTTCAACCCTACGCATTGCGACATTAGTGAACGCGACATGAAGGTTAGTTGCAAGAAAACTCCAAGATGGGAGATTCTTCAAGAGAAAATCTATAGCACTTGGTGTGCATACTGCAACAGGCGCAACAACGAGAAATCCAAATGTTACAACAACAGCAACAAAGGCAAGATTGAGAGAAGATTGATTTTACAGCCATCAAGCATCTAAAAGAAGTTGGGTGCAAATTAAAATAATTTAATGGTCAAAATATTTTTGTATTCATTTGCTTGTATGTTGATAAAATACTCTTCTTTGGTGTGTCACAACATGCGTGGAGTTGCTATTTTGCTAGACTAGCCGAGCATGGTCTTCAAGTGAGAATCCATGGTCTTTTTCAGCAAGATGTGGATTGGGCTACATTCAAAAAATCCCTGCTCGAAGAATTCTTCTTAGAAGACTCGGGCCTTATGACAAATAAAAGTTTTATTGATTGGGTTGAGAAACCCAACAAAGGTTTAGCTGCAACAGCTTTATACCATGAGTTTGAAAGTAAATTTGGTCAACTTGATGCTGAAGACCAACAAAGTATGGAAGGTCGGAAGATTGAATTATTTCTTAAGGCTGCAGATCACATTCTGCAAGAGAAGCTTGCTGATTGCTTAGAGGATGCTACCTCTGAATCAGGAATCAAGACTGCATGGAAAGATGTTTTGATGGAGTTAACATGATTGCTTGAAGAGAGAGGATGCGACTAAGATTGGGCTCTACTTCAACTTCAACAACTCCATTAATGGAGCTTGTTCCACCTTCAAAATCCCATGTTCCTTTGATTAACTAACCAACTCTTTCTTCTTTTGTTCCTTCTAAGAATGATGTCATGGATGATTTCATTAAAAGCATGCATGACCTTCATTTGAATCTTACAGAAATTAGTTCTAAGGTGGAGAAGCTAGATGTCAAAGTTGAGGAATGAGGATGATTATTGACTCAAAGACCCATGAAAGAAGGCTTTAAGCGGTGCTGTATTTGGTGTGATAGCTAACAACATGACAAGAGGGAGTGTTCTGCCTTCCATGAGACTAAAGCACAGAAGCTCGTCTTTTGGAAAGATGGGAAAATCCATGCAGCTAAAACCTATCTTCCACTGGAGAAAATTTTTGGCAATGGTGGAATGAAGAAAAGATTAGAAGATTTAGCTGTAAAGAATGCTTACGCAGCAATTGATGCATCTACTTATGGGATGCAAATTGAGCCAACTAAATCAAATTTGAAAGCATGTAAAGCTAATGTGCAATCTAAAGTATGGATGCACTCATTAGATCAAATGGAATGCCGTAAAGTAGCCAAATATGATTTGACTAATGCCAGTCAGTGCATTCGAGGAATAATTGGTTGGGAAGAACTGATAGATTGTTTTTCTGCCTTTGCACATTTGACTGACATCAATCATAAAGAAGTCTGGATTGAAGAAAAGAGAAGAAGAGAAGATGAGCCAGGGCCTTCCTCTTCTAGCCCTCCAAAATGGATAACTAGAAGAACGCTTGAATAACCAAAGCTTGCTGACAATATAACCTTAGATCAAGAGGTGGAAGATGTGCCACAAACAAATAAGACCGACGAAAAGAAGAAAGGCAAGCAGCCAGGCTAAACTGCAGTCTAACATAGAATCTGCAAACCGATCTCAAACGAGTTCTAGAAGAACAAATTTTGGGAAGTAAAATTGAGTTCATCTTAGGCAAAATTCTTGGAATTGCCAAACGTGAATTTCATCATGTAATTATTAATGTAATCAAAAGAAAAAGACAATATGTTGGTGATGATGCTGAAGAAATAGTGCATGCTTTTTTGCAAGCTCTTCAAGTTTTTGTGCAGTCAAAACTATATCTAAAGTATTTTTATGCTTCAACCACTTTGTAAGCATAGATGAAAAGTTGTCAAGATCTAAAGTGGGCACTCTCCATTCTAATTGAGAGGGAATAGTGTTTTACTCCATATCTAATCACTACTCCATTTAATGTATATCTGTCTAAACATGGAGTAAAAACCCAATGTACAATGCCATGTACATCACAAGAAAATGGTGTAATTGAGAGGAAGAACAAATCTCTTTTAGAGTGCATTAGCAATTCCATGGAATCTAGTATTTTATGCACATATGAATCACATTGAGGTGCATTATCATTATGTTAAGGAGAGACTCTCTACAAGAGAGATTAGCTTGGTCTATATGCCAATATAACAAAACCTTGTATATACTTTCACAAAGTCCTTAGAGAAGTTTGAAGTCTTTGCAAAGCTTTTAGCATCATAGATATCTTGTTAAGTATGTAAATCATTTTATTGAGGAATCATAGTTCTAGATCAGCACAAATTCCTTGCATGAGGTCATGTTTGGGAAATTGGTGGTTCCTTATTTTCATACTGGATGTGCAGATTTACCTACATGAGGTAACACATATTGTTTTTTGGTTTGTCCTTATTGATTTATTGTAGCTTTGTGGCATGAGGTAACACTTGTATTTGATTGATCACCCATGTTATTTGTTTTATTTTAATCAACTAAGGAAATTTTATTTTTAACCCCTAGGTAATGTTATGGTATTTAGTTTATGTTGTTGTGAAAATAAGGTGTTACTTGTTTAATTTTTTATTTTCATTTTGATTTTCTATTCATTGCGAGTAGATTATTAGTGGTCAAAGTAATGTAGATGCACTTATTTTTATATTTACTAGTGGGACACCTTTAGTACATGAAATTATTTATCTTAAAGCCATTGGTGTGTGGATTTATTTGTTTCTCTCCACAAGTAGAATCCATGCCAATTG
The DNA here is from genome assembly GCF_053477565.2 of Lygodium microphyllum. NCBI lineage: Eukaryota > Viridiplantae > Streptophyta > Polypodiopsida > Schizaeales > Lygodiaceae > Lygodium > Lygodium microphyllum. The sequence continues at coordinate 93,405,382 of NC_141138.1, forward strand.
TTTGATTGAAAGTTTCTTCTTATCATTATTATGCCCCTTTGGCTCATGGATCATTGTCCTCCTTATCATGAATACCACTAGGCTTTGGATCATCCTGACTTCCCTTCTTGCTCATTGGTTGAGGCACCACTTTGGTGTTTGGCTCTTTAACCTTTTGGGTTGCAACTCACACATGAGATGTCTAGTTTTCTAATAGTGATTACCATGGGGGGGGGGGGGGTCACTCATAAATGTATGTATATACAACACGAGTTCAAAATAAGGGGTTTTTAAAACACCATTTTTATACATTTTTTACATACAGCAGGGTGTCATATAAAGGGGTTGTGTACAGATTGAATAGAAAAGGGTTGGGTTTTATTCAAGAAAAATTCACAGATTAGGATATTTATAAAAAGACCATGAACGCACATTTATATAGAGGATATATATATAGTGAACCCCCGGAGCATAGCTCTTAACAATATTTTAGAGCTTCATTATCTCACCATATCTAGTTCTTGTTTCCCCAAATTGCACCAACTTACAATCTAGGTTTTCAACAAAACTTCCTCACTTGATCCACTCTTGCACTTGTCTCCATATCTTATTAGCCTGCTTACAGTCCCACAAAAGCTATATAATATTCTCTTCCTCCCTTTTGAAAAGAATACATAACAATGACACTTTCATGGTGTTGCCAATCCTTTATTTAGTCATGACACCTTGTTCATCACTTCTCTCCATAGCATGAGGTTCAACTTCTTAATGTTGTGGGCTTCCATGTTCCTTTTATCAACTATCCACCACCACTAAAACAATTAATTATCCAAAGTTAAAAAAACACAAGGGAATAAGGAAATAAGAGATAGATAAGAGCATAGAACAAGATAGTGGATACACTTTCCCCTATTCATGAGTGAGTACCTCCCTCATACATATATTTAGCAATCTATTTCTCTTGTCTTTTTTGCTTTAAAATCATGAAAATTTGTATTTTGGGATGTTTTCTTTCCTTGCATTCACCTTGCCTTTTTAAAATAATTCCTAAGGCCTATCCAAACATAGTTAAGACCTCAACTATATTTCTAGCCTTATAAAATAATTATCTTACCTTAAAGCCTTCATATAAAGGCTGCAACAATAATAGATAGTCATATGCTTAATTGTACAAAATCAATATGTAGTGGTTTGAAGGAGGAGATAAAGAGTTTATGAATCTTCATTTATATAGTCATGGATAAAATAAGAAAAAAAAATCATTTTGGCATGATGGAATGTGGGTGGATTCAGTGATAATAACGAAAAAATAAGTTTGCTACAAGTTGGTTTGGAGAAGTAAGCTCAATGTATTAGCCTTACAAGAGATCAAATTATGTGAAGAGGAGGCTCTAGAATTTACACAAAATGGATGTGATTCCTTAGCAAGTGGGTGTCAAAAAGGAAAAAAAGATTATATATACTATACAAAAGGGAGCTAAGTCCTAACTTGAAATGGGTTAACAAGGAGAAAGCCATAGTAACTATTAGGATAATGGTTGGTAAGGAAAAAGTAGTAGCATGATCAATATATACACCAAAAGACTCATTAGCACATCTCTAGCATGTGCAATGATGTGAGCTAATTTGAAGCACAAGATTACATGGAGATGCATTGCTAGTAGTAGGTGATTAGAATATGACACCATCTTAGATTGCATGTCTCATCAACTATGACCATAGGTGAAAGGCAACATCGAGATATTCTTGATCTAGTGTTGGGGGTAAAGGCGCCTTTGCCTAGCCGCCCATATATTACTACACTTTTAGTACCCGCGCCTGCACACTGCAGGTGGTGAGTGCTCATCACCATCACTTTATTCTTTATTCTTTTAGTGGCAGATGAATAAAGGGAAGGCTGGTCACACATTGTGATTGTTGGAGTTGACACATTGTGAGTCTCTCTCTCTATCTTGCTCTTGCTCTCCCGCCATAACTCTCCTGTGCAAGCTTCAATCCTTCTCACCTTTCAACTGGTATCAGAGCATGTTTCTTAAACATTTGATCTTGGTTCGTGACTCTGTCAACATTCATTCAAATCTCTACAGCATTGTTTCTCACTCTTGGCAGCCATATTTGACTTCTTCAAGCTCCGTGATCACTCCCCCACTACCCGAGCACCTACCCCGCCCATTTGGGCACCTCAAGGCATTCCTTCAGATGTATTGAAGCATTCTTTTGAGTGTTTATTTCAATTTGTAGGGTACAACAGGAAGGGGCAACCATAGCTCCAACCATTGGAGCTCCCCCATTTCATACCTTGGCTCCTGCTTGATTAGGCTTGACAAGGCTTTGTGTAGGGCTTCTTTAGGCCCTACTTGAGCCCTACTTCCACCCCATCAATGCCACGTGGACCAACATCATACCCAGTAACATTAGCCTTGTTTGGGCCAGCTTGAAGACCTACAAAAATTCATTTTTACTTCAGCCCTTCCTTGGCACTCATTGGCAGCTTGAGAACACTTCATTTGGCACTTGGGAACACCCCCTTGATGCTCGGCATTGGTGGTTATCATTGGCATTGATTCGTGGACTTATTTGCCTCAGTCTAAGACTCTTTTCCGTACTCCACAGGTAGCCACAAATAGTATTACATCAACACTTTATGTTTATGCTTGGTTGGCATTAACATTTGATGCTCCGTTGGTCCCGAATGGTCCCCGAATGTTAGGGGAATGTATGCCTATTCATTGGCTATCATTTGGAGCTGCTTTAATGACCTGAAATACTTAGTTTTACATAGTAAATCACTAATGTACACTCCAGGGTTGAAGCTATTAGACTTCAAGCTTAGCTTTCTATCTTTGGTATGAATGTACCCAACACTTGAGTTGTCCAGCGGACATTAAATAAGTCGGTGCTTAGGACTTGGTTGTTTGGTGTGAATGGTCCTTGAGACCTTAGGTTGTAAACAATCATTTGAGTTATGGGAAAAATATATAATAAAAAATATATGTGAGAGAGCACATTGCTTCTCACAGTTTGTTAGCTCCAACCTCTCTCTTTGACTTTTATCAGAAGCTTATTTAGTCACTTTATGCTTTGCCTATTGGTCATGGGTACTTCCTAGGTGTTTCATATGACTATTGGAATGCAAATGAAGGTTAGCAAATGCTTTGGATGGTTTCAGAATGTATTTTGAGCCTTATTTGAGCTTCGTATTGGTTGGCATTTACTTGACATTGGTCTACATTGGCATGCTTTGTGGCAAAGGTTATACGTATAGTCTATGTATGACCCATTGGTACATGCTTGATGCTTATGTTACCTACACATGCTAGTTATATTGTTTGGACTTGAATGCTAGTAGAGCTTTGTTTGGGCTCAACTTTGGATATTCTAGAGCTTATTTTGGTCTTGCTTTGGCTCGTCAGAGATTGATTGGATTGTCTTCATGACATTGGATGCTATCATTGGATACTTGACTGCTCATATGCTCTGGATGTCTTACTGATGTATGATCTTGGATATTCTGTCACTAGTACTCTTACATGCTTTGTTTGAGCTTATTTGCTTGACACTTATGGCTTTTGTGCCAGTGGGAGCATCTTTCTATGCTAATTAGACATTGAGAAGTGCGGGTTATGCATATTAAGCTTTTGGATCTTTGAGACCAAGATCTCCTCATCATGGATGATGTATGGTTGATATACCTTGGTCAGTGTAGATGTACTTGGATTGATTCAGCTTTGTATTCATTGAGCAGACACCGACTTGTGTCAAGTCTTGGCAGTGGTATGTACATTTTTCCTTATTGATTGGGGGGTGTACTGACTTTACTGACGGACTTTGTTTGACATGCTTGGGTGTTGGCTCATCTCAGTTTTATTGTTACATGCTTGTTTATACCTACTTGATGCTAGTTTTGCATTGACAATCAGTGGTTGACTTGAAATATTGTTTTTTGCCTAGTGTCAGCTCTCATTTTACATTGCTGTAAATTATTACAGCAAGCATATATCTTCGAACTGTGATGTATTTTTCATGTTGAATCATCTTGGTTTGATGATGTACTTTTTATGGTACTTGGTGGACAACATCATTAAATACTTGTTTCTTGCCATTTTGCCTTAGTTTTGGTGGGTTTTTTGTCATTTTCTACAATTTAGAGCAAGCAGTTTTGAATTGTATGTACTATTTCAGCTTGTAGTATGACATCTTCTTCCATTGACAGTGCTATCTTCAACATCATTAAGTTTGATGGTACAAATTATGCCTATTGGAAGAGCCAAGTTTGGCAAGTATTGGTCTAGAAATCGTAGATAAAGTCACTAAGGTTGAGTGGAGAGCAGCCTAAAATTATGATTAATGATGAATGGATGATGAGTTATGCAAGTCCACCCTCATCTTGTCTCTCACTGAATAGGTGCATTACAATGTGGTTGAAGAAGCACAAAGTGCAAGTCAAATGTATTGGTTGAAACAGCTTATGGATCTCCGCATGAAAGAGAATGTGACCATGTCAGCTCATCTAAGCTAGTTTCATGCTATTCTTAAGAACTTTGTTTTGTAGGGCATTGATTTCAAAGAGGATGTCACTCCATTGTTCTTTCTTGGAACTCTTAATGAGTCTTGGGATGTATTCTACACGGCCTTATGTGCTTCTGCCACTACTCTGAAGCTATTTGATGTTGAGAGCTCTCTTTTGCAGAGGAAGAGATAAACCGTAAGAATTTAGATGCCTCTCATGTGTCTCATGCTTTGATAGTTAGAGGCCGATATGATGGAAATGCAAAGAATGACCGTGGTAATGTCCGTGGACGTGATTCGCAGAAATCTCAGCCGTCCAAGTTGCATGGCAAGTCACACAATAATTATTGTGGGAGAAATGCCAATCTGACTTGTCATCACTATGGGAAGAAAGGCCACATAAGGCCACAATGTCATGAATTGCACAATGAAAGGCACAAGATAAGGGGAAAGAGAAAGTGTAGGAAAAGTCTTTTGATCGCAGCATAACACCTACTAAGTCAAGTGTTAAAATTGAAGAGATCAATGTTATGTAGCCCAAGGATAGTGATGGGGATTATATCCTTGTAGCACCTTTATCTAGTGCTTCGCAGATGACAGAGATACACTCTATGTATGCACAGTGTTGGCTCTTGGACTCAGATGCATCCTTTCATGTAACACCTTGTCAAGAGTGGTTCCATTCATACTATTTGGTTTCGAGTTGTATGCGCTTGGGTGATGATAGGTCTCTTGAGATTGTTGGCATTGGTGATGTTAGGCTGTAGTTTCCTTCTAGCAGCAGTTTTGTTATGCACGATGTACGTCATATACCTGCATTGACACACAGTCTCATGTCCACTGGATGACATAGGATATCATGTATCTTTTGGAGACTTTGCATGGAAGATTACTCATGATAGGCTTGTGCTTGCGAGAGGTACCAAGACTGATAGCCTCTATCCCTTAGTTGTTTCTAGATCTACAGTTGATCATGCTTTGTCTGTGGGGTCTTTACCTCATGTATCTCTTTGGCATGCACATTTGGGGCACATGTCCATTAAGAGAATGAAAATGCTTTCTGGTTTGCAGTACTTACCACCCCTTGACTATTCTCATTTTTATTTTTGTGATCATTATCTTTATGGCAGAGACTAGGTCTATGCATAAGAAGTCTGGTATGTCATGCATGAGTGAGCCCTTGGCTTTGGTTCATTCTGATGTTTGTGGGCCCATGTCTTATCAGCCTATGGGTGATGCAAAGTATTTTGTTACCTTCATAGATGATTTTTCACATAAAGTATGGGCTTATCCCATAAAGCAAAAGTCTGATGTATTGGCAGTTTTTCAGAGATGGCTTGCTTTGGTAGAAAACCAGTCTGAGTATATATTGAAATGCCTTACACATAATGGGGGAAAATATATATCACATGATTTTGAGTAGTTATGTGATGAGAGGGGTATTAAGCGACACTTGACTGCCCCTTACACCCCTCCCCAAAATAGTATGGTTGAGCATATGAATAGGACCATTCAAGAAAGGGTTAACCATGCAAGCCTACCCTAGCACTTTTGGACTGAGGAAGTTACAATTGTCATGTATATCATTAATAGATCGCCCTGTAGTGGCATTGATTTTCGAGTTGTAGAGGAGGTATGGATAGGAAAGCCTCCCCCTTTTGTGCATTTATGTGTCTTTGGATGTGAGGCATTCTGCCATGTGTCCAAGGACAAGCGTAACAAGTTGGATCCTAAGAGTGTTAAATGCATATTCCTTGGTTATGGAGATGCACGAGAGATGGATTACCATCTATGGGATCCGCAAGCATGAAAAGTCATCCATAGCCATGATGTAGTCTTTCATGAAGATAAGATGCATATGCAGCCTGAGAGAGTCGTGGAGATATACTAGGTTATATTTTAGGGGGAGCCACACGTGCTCCCATAGAGCCAACTGGACAGCTTGCATCAGCAACATCATATGCTCAGGGCTAGGGTGTTGGACATAATGTTGGGCAAACACCAGAGCTTGCAGTGTGGCATTCTACTAGAGATAGACACCCACCTGACAGATTTGAGCCCTCCATGCACTGTGTCTTGGTTACAGATGTAGGAGAGTCTCTCACCTATGATGAGGCTATGCGCAGGGGTGACAGTCACTCCTGGGAGAGGGCTATGTAGTCTGAGATAAAATCCTTGCATAAGAATATGACTTGGGATTTGGTTTCCTTGCCTATTGACAAGAAGGCTGTGCCATGCAAGTGGGTGTACAAGCTAAAAAGTGCCCCTGGACACCCCACACCAGCATACAAGGCTAGATTGGTAGCAAAGGGTTTTAAGCATGAGCATGGTGTTGACTTTGATGAGGTCTTCTCTCCTTTGGTTAAGATGACCACCCTACATTTAGTCTTGGATTTGGTTGCACAGCTTCACTTGGACTTGTACTAGATGGATGTTAAGATAACTTTCTTACATGGGGACTTGCATGATGAGATTTACATGGAGCAGCCTAAGGGCTTTGCAGAGTTTGGCAGGAAGCACCTAATGTGCAGGTTGAAGAAAAGTCTTTATGGCTTGAAGCAAGTACCTAGGGAATGGTACCATAATTTTGGTGCTTTTATGCAGTCACAAGGCTACAGCCATAATGCTATGGATCCGTGCTTGTACATGAAGAAAGCCCGTGATGGATCTTTGCTTATTTTGGTACTCTATGTGAATGACATGCTATTAGCAGGGAAAGATCATGATGAGCTAGATGCTCTTAAGTCTTAGCTCAAGAAGAGCTTTGCAATGAAGCATTTGGGACATGCCTCTCACATACTTGGTATGCGCATCAGATGTGACAGGCACTAATGACTCCTCTACTTGTCACAGAGGGAGTACATTCATAAAGTACTTGAGCACTTTCGCATGCAAGACGTGAAGCCTATTGGCTATCCATTGCCTTCTTATGTGAAGGTATCATAGGTCAATTGTCTACAGACAGATGAGTAGAGAACCGAGATGGCCAAGATTTCCTCTAAGCATCTGCAATGGGCAGTCTTATGTATGCCATGATAGCCACTCGTCTAGATATTGCCTTTGTAGTTAGTATTGTGGAACGCTATATGGCTACACCTGGCAAGAAGCATTGGGATATTGTGAAGGGTATCATGAGGTACTTGAAGGGCACTGCAAATATGTGCATATGCTATGGTAGTCATGATACAGAAGTCGTGGGGTATAGTGGCTCTGATCATGTAGGACATGTAGATAGTAGGAAGTCCACTTCTGGCTATGTGTTCACCTATGCTGGAGGTGCTGTCTCTTGGATATCCAAAGTGCAAAAGTGTACGGCTCTTTCTACCATTGAGGCTGAGTATATTTCATCCACTGAGACTTGCAAGGAGGCCATATGGATAGGCCATTTGGATCATGACCTTGGTATTTATGCTATCCCTACACAGCATTCAAATTCTATGAGTGCTATTCAATTAGCCAAGAATATGATCTTCCATGCAAAGACAAAACGCATTGAGGTGAGGTATCCCTTCATACGTGGGGTCATTGAGGTCAAGTCTGTTGACCTTGTCAAGATCTTGACTGACCAAAATCCTGCATATTTGCTCACCAAAAGCCTCTCTACGGAGCGCTTTGCCTTCCTTAGGAGATTGATGGGCATGGGATGAGATGAAGTATTTCCTCATCTTGTTGTACATGTGTACATGTTGTACTGTCTTTTCTTTTTCTTTTTCACTCCTCACTGTGGGGAAAATTTTTCTTTAAGTGGGAGGTTGTTGGGGGTAAAGGTGCCTCTGCCTAGCTACCTGTATATTACTGCACTGATAGTACTCGCGCATCCACACTATAGATGGTGGGTGCTCGTCACCATCACTTTACTCTTTATTCTTTTAGTGACAGATGAATAAAGGAAAGGCAAGTCACACATTGTGACTGTTGGAGTTCCCACATTGTGAGTCTCTCTCTCTCTTGCTGTTGCTTTTCCACCATAATTCTCCTGTGCAAGCTTCGATCCTTCTCACCTTTCATCTAGAGCATCAACTCCCAAATATGGCCTCAATAAAAAATGTTGGATCAATCGGCATAATAAGCAAGTGGGTATTATACAGAGAGCCATCTATCTTGATAGAGCATATGCCAATTAAGGGGATTGTGGGGTTGCAAGTGGCATTAGGGTGAGATTATATAAGGTTTTGACTATCTAAGATAGACTATCATGATGAAAGCTTGATTTGTGTAGAAGTACCTATGGTATACTATTTCAGGAGCTATTATGCATATGTGAATGCTTAATCCTATTCCAGTAGATTGGGATTGGGACAACTATGAGTAGGCAATTATTAATTAGGAGAAAGATGATGCTCGTGCCTATTTTGCTCTTCAAAGGTGCACCTATAAAGAGGCCATTCTAGCAATTGCCTCCTCTAAGATAGCTTTGTAAGTGTGGAAGAAGTTTTAGAATATGTATGATGTTTTGTCAACCATGTAAGCTATGATATTTTTAAGTCAACTATAGACCATTAGATTCAATCCAACCGACAAGTTTAACCAATATAGCAGAGAGAGTATAAGAGGATGGTGGTGGTGGGGTAGTGAGCCTCATCCATATGCATCTGCAATGGACTCAAAGTAAGGCTTCCCACATGCATTGACGTTTTGCAAGTTCTGAAAACTTAGAGCTAGGATTGGCATCCAGGTTAATAATGGGATATTTTTCCCGATAGAGAGTCATTGTTGCTCCTAGTCAGTAGAGCTAACACGAGGGGATACTTTGGTAGTGGGACAAATATTCAGGAATCCATGGTCATATTGTGTTCTTGACAAAGCTATTTTATGACAATAATTAATAATTATTATGGAAACTTTCTATTTTCAGGGCTTGTATGATCAATGTCGACATTAGATTTTCTTTGAGGCACAACTTTGTAAATGGAACAAATGACTATATACCTCATTAAATCTTTGGCCTTTAAGATTGAGAAAATAGTTTAGGAAATTTCTTAGTCATAAAAGCTCAATGATTGAAAATGTTTTGTGAAAACAAATAGAAATGATTAAGAACAATATAGGATTATATCACCTATCGTAAAAAAGGAAAAATTTCCAATGAATGGTTTAGCCATTAGATATGAGGTTAATATTCTAAAGTTGAATCATCAAAATAGACAACAAAGTGGATTGTGTTATCAGCCTAGAGGAGAGAAAACATGGAGCTCTTCTTAGTGGTAGGTTAGAGAATGTTGATTTGAATGTCTACAATTATTAGATCTTCATGAGAAGTAAATGTCAAAGTCAAAATCTCTATTGGAAGTAAAAAATTAATCTTGTTAGGGCAAAGAAGAGTTTAGTAGGTCTTCTCCTTAGGCCCTGGACATGATAACCTTTTTATAGAACATATATTACTAATGTTTGGACTTTCAATGGATAGCGACTACAACTATGATTGTAGGGTTGTGTAATAAGGTCTAGCACACATGGGAGATGGTCTAATTTACTAGTACAATGGCATTCAAAGGATTACGATAGCTATTAACAAAGTTTGAAGGGAATTTTGTTACGGATTTGTAGTTTTTCTATAGCAAGGCTAATGCATATATGATATTGGCTACCGTTGCATTTAAATAGTATAGAATTCATGTTTATGGCTATACTTTTGGATGCATTTTCATTGCTTAAATAAAGAACAAAAACCCAAACAATCCCGATAAGAATAAAAATATGAAATTACAAGCTAACAAATTATGTGGACAATGTGTTCATGATCATAACCCTGCCACATTTAAACTATAAAACTATTTGTATTTATTGTTGCATTTAATTTCTTGTTTATATTATGTAAATCAAGAATAGAAAAACACAAAAAGAAACCCTAAATATCAAGCATAGATAAAAAAATTGAACCTGAACAAAAATCCTAAGCCTACATCACAAGCTCTAAACAAATAAAACAAATTATCAAGGCTCTTGCACCTTGGATTTGAAATTTGATACCATGTAGTAACTTGAAACACCTCTCTCTCTCTCTCTCTCTCTCTCTCTCTCTCTCTCTCTCTCTCTCTCTCTCTCTCTCTCTCTCTCTCTCTCTCTCTCTCTCTCTCTCTCTCTCTCTCTCTCTCTCTCTCTCTCTCTCTCTCTCTCTCTCTCTCTCTCTCTCTCTCTCTACATGTTTGTTAATCCTTAGATGAACAAGGTGGAAAATCCAAAAAATCTAAAGCAAAAGACAAGGCCAAGGCAAAAGTGGAATGGAGAATGAAGGTACGCCAAGAAGAATCGGGAAACACAAGAAGTGTGAAAAAGTCTTAAATCAATGAGGCACACAAGAAAAAGTGCAAGTCAATACTTTTGTAAAAGAGCATAGGCGCACCATGATTTATTTTAAGAGCGTCGATGGGCTTTGACCTGCTGTGCAAATTGTAAATGTAGATGGGCGGTAGGAAGGAAGCTAGCAAGATAGGAGAACAATGGAAAAAAGGGCCTAGGCTATGGCTGGCCATGTAAAAAGGGGATGACTACCCAAAGGGGATTCAGGGCTTTGCATATAAATTTCAAGAAGTGAATGAGAGCTCATTCTTTGATGTGTGACAACAAGAGACTTGCCTTCTTCTCTTCTCCACTTCTCTTTGCTTACTTGTGTGTGCTTCAGGGAGGGAGTGTGAGAGTGTGAGGGAGTGAGTGTGTGGGGGTGAGAGATCAAGGAGGTGAAGCTCTCCACCATCTCCTTTCTTCTTCTTCTCTCCTATTCTCTTCTCTTCTCTTGTCTCGCGTGTAGCTATGGAGGATGGAGCTTGGAGGTGGAGTCTTGAGGATGCTTGAGCTTACATCAAGAATCGTGGAGCTATTGTGGTGCTTGAGAGAGGAAGCAACTCGATCACGCATCAAGGTAAGCTCACTACTCTTGTAGAGAAGGATAGCACGTCAATTATGTGAGAGGTAGCCATTAGCACTCACTTTAAATGATTGAACAATAAGCGGTCAATGGGTCTTGACGGTTGAGTTTGCACTCACCCCTATATTTTGGTTCTGCTCTGCCAGGACTAACAGATTCAAGCTTGAGCACTTGCACATTTTAAATAGAGCATCGAAGTAAGGGTTTCATCCCGTAACTGGAGCTTGAGATAGATAGGAGGTTTTGGGTCTTTAATCTATGCTACAAGTAAGTATTTTTTGTCTTTGATGGTCAGTTTAGTAGGAGAAGTAAATATTTTTGGTCTTTGATGGTCAGTTTAGTAGGAGAAATTAGTTAAGTACTTTTCTTTTGATTCTTGTTGCATTTAGAGTAGGTCAAGGTTAGAAAATTGGTTGGAAAAGTGTAGGGTTTTCTACTGTAAAATAGGCTAAACAGGGCACAGATCTAGGAAAAACGGGAGGAAGGAGAGCTGAAGGGGATTGAGGCCAACAAGTGAGAGGGCAGGAATGGTTGCTTGAGAGAGAGAGAGAGCTTCATTGCGTGGACCTGCTTCAATCGCATCATCGACAAGTTCATTGCCCACTAAAGGTATAACCCACACCTTGTCCTTCATGCATAGGTAGGATCTAGAGATGCTCAACTAGTGTAAAGGCCATAATCACTCGTTGGTGCGGCAAATTTTGTGTCGGCTCAGAAAAAATGCATCGCATTCGGCTTGTTCGAGTGATAGTGATTTTGGGCCAAGTCCTAGAATTGGCCCTCAGCCCCACTTCCATTCCGCCATTAGGCCCAATCGACTCAGATAATTGAAAACTTGGCCCTCAGCCCACTTGACTCGGACACTCAAAGTTTGTCGGCCCTTGGCTTCCATATTTGGCCCTCGACCCAGCCCCATTCGGCCATTTGGCCCTCTTGACTCAGACACCCACCACTCGGACTGTCTGAATTAGTCACTCAGACTCGGCTCGTCCGAATCAATCATTTGGCCACTTGTACTCGACCCATTCGAATCAGTCATTTGGCCCCTGCAATTCAGACCTGTTGCGCAGTTGAGTCAGAATTTTCTAGAAATTTTCAATAATTGGACCAAACCACCTAGACACCAGCTATCTGAATGCTCGAAGACCATACAAATACTCGAGAAGCCTTTCTAGCCCAAGGAACAAAGGGATCAGCGAGACTCGGGCATAGAGGCGATACTAGTTGACCATCTAGCGATTGGGCTTGACAAGCAGCATTGAGTGGAGTCTTAGAGCACTAATGAATCATGAATGAGCAGAGAGAATAGCAAAGAACCCTATAAACCAGCCGGGATGGCCAAAAACCAGAGATACAAGCCTATTAGACTCAACCCATGATAAGACGGATAGAGTCATCTAGGCACTTGTCTTCTTACTCCCTTTGAATTCCTGTCCTCAAAGCACAATTGAGAAAAGCTAAAAGCCTAATTTCACACAGTGCATAGAAAAGAGCACACACATGCACACATGCACAGAGTGAGGGTAAGTTGAGGACTGGTTGTAATTAACAAGGAACGCACCCAAACTTAAGAACTTGAAGGAACCCACCAGTAAGAGAAGACCCAAAGACATAGAAGGTTGATCGAATCCCCAAAGATAGGACCAAGCAAAGGACACAACCAAAAAATCCAAATACAACAAGGACAGACAATATCATGGAAGTGGATCTACTTGGCCTTATCGACTTGATCGACAACTTGGTAGAACAAGAAGTTCTAGACATGGAAGAGGGCAGCTCAGACCGCCATAGAAGCAACGAGGAGCTTAATCTAGGAGACTTTCCTAAGGATATCTAGCAGTAAGTAAACAAATACGATTCTCAAACCTGGCTAGAGTATCACGGTAGACAAAGCATTGCAGCGTTGGTAACATCGCTGCTGACAGGGTTGGGAGTTGACCAAGGCTCTAGGAGCCAATCAAAAATCCCCATGGTAGCAAAGCAGCTGGACAAATACCAAGCAATCGAGGACCCATACAACTTTTTGGAGTAGTTTGAGCAGGTCTGAGAGGCCAACAACTTCAATGTTCCTACTTAACACTCCCAGGCCTTTGAACTATGCTAAGGCAACAAGGGTCGTACACAAGTTTAGATGCTACAGAGCATGTCAATTTCAATGACTTGAAACATCTCTTCATTAAGAGATTTTATGAACTTGGATACTTCGATAACCTGTTATTAGGACTCATGAATGTGAAGTAGAAAGAGAAAGAGGATATTCAAGATTATGTGATCCATGTGAGGAGCCTCTTCAAGAGAATTCCCATGGGCGAAAGATCAACCAAAAGGGTGGTATCCACAGTATTCATCAACGAAATATGAAGCAAAGAGCTTTACAAAGCCTTGATCGACAACTCAAGCTTGCAACGAGATGCACTGGTAAGGGTCTTTGAATAAGCTATTAGAGTGGACGACCAGCTCAAGGAAAGGGGCTCTAAAGACTCAAATCAAGAAGAGTCCAGTGCCAAGAGTTTCAAGAGAGCCTCAACACCAAGTGAGAGAGCAAGCCCAAGCACTCAAGACAAAGGGAAGGGCACTCAGTCAGGACAAGAACTAGCAGAGATTAGGATGGACATAGCCAAACTATAGGAGATGATGAGACGACCAATGCGCCCACACATCCAATGTGTGCATTGTGGAGAAAACCACTTGCCAGCTGAGTGTCAAGACCCTAGGTCGTGACCTTGTGCTAATTGTGGTAGGTTCGGCCATGACACCATGCATTGTAGATTCCCTCGGAGGCTCCCATACATGCAGCCTTATGGTCAACCCTATTTGTGAACATGCCACCGAACGTCTTTGGAAGGGGAGTCCCATTGGCTCTCCCAACACCTAATGACGCAAAACAACCCATCCCTAGAATGGAAATAAATCCTACAGGTATCCCTAGACCACCAGGACCCTACGTGGCTCATCCCCCTAGTGATACGCGAGTCCAGTATGTGGATAAGACTAGCAATGATGATCCTTATGTAAACCCATACGTGTCATACGATGAGGAAGGCAACACTATCCTCATGGACTATTGACCAGTATCGGTGATGGCGTTAGGTAGAGGGAGAGGCAGAGGCCTAGGAGCACAAACCCAAGAGCCAATTGTGTGTTGGAGTTGCAGTCACCCCTAACATATTTCTTCACGTTGTCTCGAGAGGGAGCATGCAAATAGAGATAACGCAGACCTGAGATGCACTAAGTGTGGAATCACTCATCTCTTTGTCAATTTCCCTAGGCGGATACCATCCTCTAGTTCGGGAAAGGAGACATTGGTTCCATTGGGGTTGTTCGATGTCGAGACACTCGATGGGGAGGCCATCCATATCCCATTGCATGTCATGACCCACGCGTAGACAAGGCAGGCTGGCATATCATTGCTAGGGCCTAGCAACCTGGACGTAACCTCAGTTGGAAAGAAGAGTCACAGACAAAGGAAGAAAAGACTAGAGGCTAAGGTCGCCCTCGAAATTGAAAGTGCCACGACACTATTGTTAGAAGGAAAGCCATTGACGCAGAGGAAGAAACGCCAGCTCCTTGGTCGACTGAAAAGAGGAGCGATAAGGTCGAGGAGTACCCCAACCTGAAACGCCAACTTGAAGCCATAAAAAAGGTGAAAGAATGGATGAAGGAGGCCCAGGAGCACCTAAAAGATGCTGAGCCCATACTAGAAGATGAGATCGATAAACTCTCAAGCATAAGCACGGCAATCTCTCTCCCACGACCAAGCTCAAGGGAGGTGATGACACCACACCACCTAGACAAAGCCTAGATGCTTCGGACTAGTAAGACAATGAAGGCCATTGGCCAAGAACCGCAGACCTAGGAGAGAGGCAAGTGACTAGCAACCTCCTCAATATACTAGTGACCACCCAATAACTCTGAGCTTAGGTGACCTACTTAGGCAGCACCCAACGCTATGACTGGGGCTAAAGTAGTGTATTGAAGAACCAAAAGAGCCAATTGCCACAAACTTGCTTGAGCACGATGAAAAAACCCAAATACCAAGTCTGACATTGCACTCCATGCCTAAATCCTTGCACGTCAACACCTTTTGGGAAGGCATAAAAATGCATGCAATCCTACCAGTCTTAGAATTGGGGGATGTCACCAGAAATGGGATCGTGGACATAGGGGCAGGAGTGAGTGTGCTAAGTCATGTGGTTCTCCAAACTTGAGGTAACCCACTGATCAAGACTCCTAGAATTAACATCACACTGGAAAATGGAATGAACATGAAACCGTTAGGAGTGTTGACAATAAAGATCGCAGGAATCCAATTCTCTATTGACTTCATAGTCATGAAGGGAGTGGACTACGACATCTTGCTAGGCCGACCCTGGATGCCCAACGCAAGAGTTGTAGAAGACTGGGGCAATGGTCTTATCCTCTTAGGAAGGTATAAGAGTAGAGATGGACACTTGGAAGACTACGCCATTCGACCTAGATGCCATCTCCACCATGTTGAAGGGTGACGGATAGACTAGGGGATCCTATGGGGCCCTTACCAAGTATATCCCATGCCTTGAGGACAAGTGAGACTAAATGCATGTTCTTGCTACCATTGACCTACATTCTCGGATATTGAGGAGTATGAATAGGCCATCAAGGCAACTATCAAGCACAAGGACATACCTTCAGTGCTAGTCTGCATGATTACCAGAAGCCTACATGAGAGGCCCAACCCTATTGCATTCCAAGTCCCAAACGATAGAAGAGAGCTCTTGGAGATCCTAGGATATTTAACCAACAAGTAGGCTGGCAATCCAGCAACAAATCTTAAGCCACTCCAAGATCTCTTGGATGAGCCTGAATGGAGATGGTCCAAGGTACACGATTTAAACTTGAAGTATAATTCGATCTTAATCCTTGACCAACAAGAAGAGAATTGTCAAAACCAGGACAATGAGGAGCAACCAGACAAAGATAGCTCTAACGATGACAAATATGAGGACTGCTGTTTCTTCAGTGATGAGAGCCGAAAGAGAAATCAATACCCTAGAGTATGATACTGGGAGGGGGCGTATAAACCAACAAATACGAGTAGACCCCAGATCACGCAAGTGGAGTACACTTAGAGTAGAGAAAGGAGTTAGACATAAGGATTGCGATCAAACTTGGTTGGAGCACATGGGTGCAATTGACTACAAGCAGGCAGGCCTAGCCCAACCAAGTGATGTATCACTGCTGCAAACGGACTCACCTTTTGAGCTATGACCACCAAGAGAGATCCCCTTTTCTAGTGAAGACGGAGAGTTCAATTTCAAATCTAAAGTTAGCTTAGATAGTGACCCAGAAATATATCGGCCTCCCAAGACTAGACGCACTAAGGGGGACCTACCCGTCCACCTACGACACCGATGGTTAAAGGAGGAACGACAGGTGCGGAGCAAAGAAATGCGGACAGATGAACAATGAAAACTGCAAGACTTGCCAAAATGATTCACAAAGTTCAAAAAGGGAGATAGGGTGGTGATCTTGTCGAGAGCCAAATGACAGGGGTAAGCAAGTGAACCAATTGAGGGACCCGCTAAGGTCAAGGAGGATAATTTAGCCAGGGAGGGGGAGATCCCCCGACCTGTCTTTATAGCAAATGACATGGCTGAGCAAGATGAAGCAAGTCTCGTTACTCTCTTGCAAGAGTATATAGATGTCTTTGCTTGATCCCTAGAAAAACTCAAAGTGGTACACCCAAGTGTGGTGACTCACAACATACCAATGACACCTGACACAATGCTTGCCAACAAGCAACAACCGTATCCCATGAATCCAAAGCACGCTCACGTTGTTAAGGAAGAAATTGAAAAACTGATGAGAGCGAGACTCATCTACGAAATTGAACACACAGACTAGGTCTCGCTCATAGTTATCGTACTAGAGAAGAATGGGAAGATTAGAGTGTGTGTCAAATACAAGAAGGTAAACACAGCTACGAAGAGAGATAACTACCCATTGCCATACACCAAGCACATGCTCGAGACAATAGCTAGCAAAGAGGCCTACAGTTTTCTGGACAGTTTCTTTGGATACAATCAGGTGCAAGTGCATCCTAACAATAGGCATAAGATTGCATTTACCACTGAATGGGGAGTCTTTGCCTACATAGTCATGCCTTTTGGATTGACTAGCATGCCAGCCACTTTCCAACGATTGATGTGTACAATGTTCAAAGATATGTTGAGGAAGGAGTTAGAGGTCTTCATGGTGGATGATTTGTGTGTTCACTCTACTTGGTTAGAACACTTAGACAGGCTCCAAGCGCGGTCTTTGAACGATGTCGGCTATATCACCTCTCATTGAACCCCTTGAAGTGCCAGTTTTGGGTGAAGCATGGATGTATCCTAGGACACATGTTGTCAAAGAACAGCATTGCCACAGATTCCTCAAAGATCAAGGTCATTGTCGATCTTCCACCCCCAACTGATTACAAGGGTGTTCAGTGCTTTTTTGGGACACATAGAGTATCATCGACTGTTTGTGTTAAACTATGCATTGATTGCTAGACCTCTATACAAGCTATTGATTATATTTGAATGGATCGAGGAATGCCAATGTGCATACGAGGAACTAAAAAAGGCACTAACCACGACACCAATACTATGGGCCCCAGATTGGAAACTCACGTTTCATGTGCACATTGACGCTTCAAAATTTGCCATAGGAGCGTTGTTGTGCCAACCTGGTGAACACAATTTGGACTACCTAGTGAGCTTTGCTAGCAAATAACTCACTAAGACCGAAATAAACTACTTGACAACGGAGCAAGAGGGCTTGGCCATAGTGTCTGCTATAAAGAAAATTTAACATTATCTTTTGGCTATGCCTTTTACTTTCTTTGTCAACCATCAAGCCTTGTTGTACTTGGTTAACAAACCATGCGCTACATGACTCATTGCTAGATGACTTCTTTTGATTTTGGAGTTTGATTTCTCTGTGATGGTGCGTAAGGGAAAACAATATTATATGGCTGACCATCTATCTCGCATCCCCACACGCGAGAAGCAACTGGACAAGGCATTGTGGATGAACTGCCAGATGCACATCTATTCCACTTATCCCAGGAAAAAAGATTTGTTTAGAGTTGACACAATGCCATATTGGGTAGATGACATAGTTCAAGTGCTTGAACATGGACTACCAGAATGACTGATAGAAAAGGGCCGAATTAGGTGGCTTATCCTAAAAATCCAACCCTATCAGCTGATAGTTGGCCAACTTTACAGGCTGGGATACTACACAGGTGCGTGTGTAAGCATGAGATGCATGACATACTGACAGAGGCACATGACAGAATCACAAGAGGGCATTTCAGCGAAGATGCAACAGCTCGCAAAGTGCTACAATCCCAGCTGTGGTGGCCTACCCTCTTCCGAGATGTGACACAATTCGTGAAGCACTCTGATGAGTGCGAACGAACTACAGTCCCTATCTGTAAAGATCACATGGAGCTAACCCCAATTATCACATGATAACCTTTTGAGAAATGGGGGATTGACTTCATCAGACCCATTAGTCTTGCAACACAATATTCACAAGCTAAATACATCATTGTGGCCACAGACTATCTAACCAAATGGGCATAAGCACAGGCTACAAGAAAGAATGACGTTAGGACCACTACTAAGTTCCTATGGGAGCAAGTGATCTCACGATTCAACTGTCCCATCAAACTAGTCAGCAACCACGGCATAAACTAAATCAACGAAGTAATAGCTCACCTCTTGTCTTCCTTTCTAATCATCCATCGAAAATCCTCACCTTATTACCAAACGGTCAAGCTGAATCAATAAATAAAATCCTATAAATGTCCTGACCAAGGTCATCTTTGCTTCACGTAGTGTGATCAGGATAACAAATTGACAACGGCCTTGTGGGCCTACCGCACGGCTTACAAGACAGCTATAGGAACCCCTTTAGATTGACATATGGTACAAAGGCAATCCTTCCCTTGGAAGTCTTTCTGCCAAGCCTTAGAATCACCCTTTAAGAAAGATGGGATGGGAAGGGGGCATGGACACAACGCGCTTGATTGAACTCAAATGCTTAACAGAAACCTGGCTTCTAGCCACCCATATGCTCATATGTGAGAAGACAAGATGCAAAAGCCAGCTTGACAAGCATGTCAAGCAGTGCAACTTCGAAAAAAGAGTGACTTAGTATTGCTATACTCAGTCAAAGAACCTAAGCAAAAGATGAAGTTTCAGGGGCTAGGACCTTTTAAGATTCGAACCATCAGTCAAACTAGCAATGTCGATCTAGAAATCCTAGAAGGTGAGGGCATATGCTTCTTTAATGCCAATCGCATAAAGAAGTATTTCCCTCCCATGCACCCATTGCATGAGCCCTCAATGCTAGCCACCCCTATCCACATATGAGTAACCACTATCACTAAGGTAGATGGTGAGGATGAGGAAGCAGTGCCGCCAACTTACATATGCATATGACAGTCATTGCTAAACACACATGCACCATCAACACATTGATCGATGAGGAAGTTGATTTTAATAACTTGACTTGTGACCATTGGACCCAAATTGGCAAACCGTAGTTGCAGCAGCCCACTAATGCTAATCTCACCCCTTATGGAGGCCAACCCTACATGCTATTAGGAAAGTGCAAGGTTGTAGTTTCTATCGAGTCTACAAGCGTGTCGATAATCTTCTATGTGTTGCCCAACACCAAGAATTCAGGCATGCAATTGCTGTTAGGATGAACTTTCAAGAAGTAAACTCATTGCAATGTCGACTATCAGTCGCAACGTATCCACTTAACCATGGGCAATGTTCGCATTGTTATAGCTTTTAGTAAGGGTGGTGCAACTCTTTCCAAGACCACGAAGCCACCAGTAGAGGAACCCATTGTCAAGACTAAGGAGGGAGGTCATGACTTGTCACAACCTACCAAACATTGATGCCGGCAACCCACTGGAACCAACGCTAAAGCCCCAATTCAAATGGGTACCTAGATAGAGAGTGCAACTTAGGAATAGAAACCAAGGGCCTCACCAGGCTAATGATCCACACTTGAAACCTAGAAAGCCAAGACAAAACTATAAACATCAACATATGGTCAACAAACCATGATGGGTCCCCAAGGCCTTATTGCACAGGCAAGGCTACTATGCGGGTAACACCTGGATTTGGTTTCCTAAAGCCAAAACAACCAAAGGCCCTATTCAAATGCCACCCTCCAGCTTGACCACACAAAACATCATGTCCGAGACACTCACAATACAAGAGAACTAGGTCGCTAAGTCCATAGAATCTCCAAAGTCTAGCTCAGCAGGGCATGAACCACCCTATCGTCCAAAATTGTAGCCTGCTACTAGCAAAATGCCTAACTCTAGCATTGATAATACTCCTCAGATCTCAAATGCAACTAGTAGCACGACAACTGCAACTACCACCAAACCCATCGAATGTGAGGCCAAGCTCCAACCTAAAGAGCAACCCAAACTGGGACTATTAGCTATTGCTGAACTCTCTAGTCCTATTAAGCCTCAACCACCCATCGGCCTTTGACCCTCTTATGAGTGACGATCAATTCTAACCTTTGCCCGCAGACTTAGCTAAAAATACCGAGGACGACTTGCTTGCCTTTGACGCTTGGATGTTACATTCATGACCTTGGCCAAAAGCTATGATTGACTAGACTTAGGCCTATTGGAAGAACCTATATCAATGGAAGTATGAACACTCCCTTGCTCTTGGGAGGAGTCGGAATTGTATTCGTTAAGGCTTCTGAATCAGCCCATGAAGTACGAACACTCCCTTGCTCTTGGGAGGAGCCGGAATTGTATTCGTTAAGGCTTCTGAATCAGCCCAGGAGCTAATTGCAACTTAGATATCCTAGGAGCAAGCAATCAAGAAGCATCTCATTTCCTCGTATCGCAAGAATACAATCATGGCCACAAACCAAGAAATCGAGCAATTGAAACAACTTACTAACCATGACTCCTGTTTCTTGTGGAAATGGTAGGCTTTACGCCTACAATGTAAGCTAAATGGATGCCAAATAATGACCAATGTTGAAAAACAACACACAATCAAGGCATTTGAATATGACCCAACCTATGTCGCTCCAACTTCTTATAGGGTGTTGACTTCCATTCGTAACCGATCCCTGGAAGAACACATTGAGGGACATCCTTATTTCGATCTCATCCTCATTGAGGAGGAGTTGCATGTCGCTAGTCGAGGGGACTCTGGCAGCTTCTTGCTTGACGTCCTCACTTACATTATGCATGTAGGCATCTGCCCTGTCGACATGGATAGCGATGCTAATTTCAAGTATAAACCAAATTTCTACGCCCGCTTATGCGAAGGTAAAACACTAAGATTATGTGTTGAACGCCCTTCATCCTCTAACCCTTTAATCCTAAGAAGGATTCTTCTCAATTCAAAGGGATGGAGGTAAGGTGAAACAAAAAAAAACCAAACACATAAGAAAAGCCATTAAGGAAAATCACATAGGAGGGACCTCAATGGTAGGACGAAGCAACTTGTGACTGAGGAATTGACAATAAAATTTGAAAGCAATAGACTTAGATTGCTTGGAGAAAAAAGTCTAATTTTGTGCTAAAAATAAGTTAATCGACCAAGCATGAAGTCTTTTCTTTTAGTGAGTAACTATTTGCAAAAGCATTAATGGCAAATCATGGCTTATGACAAGAGTTGAAGATGTTGCAACAAGACCGAGTCCATCGCCTACCCTTCATGGAAGAGGAAAGAGAAAAGTATGGCCTATCCCTTGAAAATCAGGCATACAACCAACTTAGGTTTAGGAGCATCCACAACATCGAAGGGGTGGTGACCAGTGAGGAAGCTGTCAGGAGGATTGTGGATCAGTGCAACCTCACCATTTATATTGAAAAGTTCAGACCTGACCACACTAGGTGTGTGGAATTCTTGAAGACGTATGACTCCGATAAGGAGAGTGGGACAGTGTCCTTAGCAAGCAGGGAAGGAATCAAGCAAGTGTGGGTCCCGCTCAGCAAAGCCTTAGTGGAGAAGGTGTTGGGGTTGGAATTGAAGGTGGAGAAGAGGCATAAAAGAGATGTCTATGCTATGCTGGGGATGAAGAAGAAAAGTGTCTTAACAAATGATGGCATAAGTATCCAGGAACAACATATTGGAAAATATGGGAATTTCCCATAAGTTTGAAACACATGGTCAAATATTTGGATTTGTTATAACTTGAACACTATAGCTCCAAATCGAGTGCTCTATAGCTTAATAGATTCCATTTTTCAAGGGCTTTCCAATGATAGTGACATCATATGGTTTTGAGAAACTTATGGGCATGTTATCTGGGTGCCACCTTTTTAGTATTCAAAAAATGGGAATTGGGAGATTCCCAAACTCATTAATTTTGTGTTCAGGACATTCTCGACACAAAGGTCAGATTGCAAGCAAAGATGATCCATGCCCTCTTCTCCAGCCTAAGATACAATTTGCTTATGCATAGGATCAACATGCATGTGCTAAAGACCATGGTGGCTCATTCGTTGCATGAAGTGGATTGGAACGACTATGTCAAGAAAACCATAGACCAATCAGCCAAGACACTCGACCTTGGGGGCAAACTGGGCGGGTGGAGAATCCCTAGCATCAAAGGGAATTGACAGGAAGAAGCCCTCGACCAAGGCTTCATTCATAGGGTATGGAGGAGTCTTGACTACCCTTATCCGAGAGGCAATAAAAAAGGTGCAAGACGAAGAAGAGGGATTAGATGAAATGCATGAGAGGTCATCTCCTCATCACGACAAAGAACCATTAAGTGAGAGGACGGTTAGTGAAGAAGAGGGAGAGCAAGAAGCTCAATCCAGCAAGAGGAAGGCAAAGACGCCTAAAAAGAAGATGACAAATGAGAACCAGGGGAAGAGAGGAAGAAAAAAGAGGAAGCGGACCTACTTAAAGCCAAGGCAGAGTCAAAAAGAGCTGAGGAAGAGAGAAGGAGAAAAGCTATTGAACAAGAGGAGGAGTTGAGAAGGAAAGAAGAGAAGGACTTGGCACAAGCTATGCACATGTCCATAGAATAGCAATGCATGCATGAGGAACTAGCAGCAATGAGCCCACCTAGGCAGGACAAGCCGAGAACCAATGCCCAAGCGTTAGAAGAATTACCTCCACTCGTCCTTGAAGGAAAGGGAAAAGCCGCACTCCACTTGACCGCGTCTACTCTCTTGCCCAATACCCTGACCATTACAGCAACGCCAGGCATCCCAACCACAGTAGATGCCAACAACCTCATGGCATGGGTACAGTTCTTGGTTGATAAGGCACATATCACAATGCCCACCTCCAATGTAGGAACCCCAATGATAGGAGTGAAAAGATCGGGTGCTGCAGATGCCGAATCTCAATAGGGGTCCAAGCGACCAAGAATAGATGCTACCACCACGGAGCCGCAACCCGCCGACCAGGACCAACATGTCAGGGAGCTCTATGCTCAGTTAGAAAGGGCAAAGGAGGAGAAGAGAGTGATTATGGTGAAGCTGGAAACAGAAAAGGAAATGTCAAATGCCTTCCAGTTAGAGAAGACCGCCAACTGGCCTTGCAACAAAAAGAAATCCACTCGCTAAAAGCACAACTGAGGGCCAAGGAAAAGGACAAAGAATGGTGGCAAAAAAGACTGGAGGAAGAGAGCTAGGAGTTGGTTGCAATGCAAAGGGAATACAAACTCTTGGTTCTACAGTAGGTGGAGCTCAAAACACAAATGATAAAACTCCAGGAGAGCATGGAAGAACTCGCCATGCTGAAAGCAGAGAGAGTACGAGAGCAAGAAGAACAGAAAAAAGAAAAAGAAGAAGTAGAGCGTGGAATGCAAAGACAAAGGGAGAAACAAGAAACACTAGAAAAGGAGATTGAGTGCCTAATAGAAGAAAAAGAAGAACTTGGAAAAGGCAGGAGCTGTTGATAGTGGCCCTGTCAGAAAGGTAAGGTGAGGGCTTGGAAGAGATGAACAAGAGGGCATAAGAATGGGCTAGCCAGAACGAGAAAAGAGTCAAAGCCTTGGTGTGCCGTCTCGCTCAAGCTGAAAAAGAAGGGATATTTGTCGAAAGTCGAGCGACAACCACCCAAGTGAGCTTCCAAACCTAGCAACGTGCCTTCTTGGACACCCTACTAGACGTCACTTAGGTAGAGGAAGAAGAGTCCATAGAAATAATAAAAAAGAAACTAGGATTGGCTCGTAGAGCACTGAAAGTAGGACTACATATGCCGCCAAAACGAGGCCACAACCTAGTGAAGTTGGTCCAAGCCTAGAAGAGCAAGGAAATTATCTCCTATTGGCAGGGTACTCCCTCACCCACCATGGTGTTGGTGTCGTGTCGCAGCGCGTTGATAGCTCCACCCACCCACCTTGACATGGTTCCTTGCTGAGCCTCTAGCTATCTTGTAAATGCTTTCTAACTATGAATATGACGTGATGCTCTCAAGATGGGCCCTTGTGCAAATCTCGTGTCGTGTTATGCTCCCTATCGCATTCCGTGATGTGTTGGGGTGCCTCGTGACATGTTGAGGGGTCAAGATGGTAGAGTTGGGGGAAGGGTCTAGAGCTGCTCCGAGGCCTAGACGGGGTCCAAAGGGGGTCCTGCGCGGGTCTATGAGGGATGGACCATCACACTTGGTATCACAAGAAGGGGACACGCTCAGGTTCATCAAAGAAAAACAGTAGGGGCCAAGCCAGGAGACAGAAATGGATGAGAAATTTGGAATGGGATCACACGAAGATGAGATGGTCCCATTGCCTCCTTCCCCGCGACCTGAAGAGTAACAACACAAAGATACCTTCACTAAAATAAATGCGACACTAAGGGAAAGAAGGAAACAAGTGGTGGAGGAGACAAGGAGAAAATGGAATGCCAAGTGAGTGAGGCACCCCAAGCACCTACCACCGTGTGCGGATGACACCCCAATAAGCTTCCATGCTGACCTTGTAATCTGGGAGAGGCAAGAAACAACCATCGACCTTAACTTCTGATTCCCCATTGCCTTGCAAGCATAGGGTTTTACCCATCAAGATGGTGGAGGAGGTGATTAACATCGGAGGTAGGTTTGGGCCGAAGTGGTTGGAGAAGAGAGAGCAGAACCCCACATTATGGGCCACTGAAGATGTTTAATTTTGGCAAAATAAAGTTTTTGAAGTACCAAGATCCGTGCCTGGCTGCGAATGCCAACCTACATGGAGGAGAAGGGTTTGTGACACCAACTTGGACACTTGGATGGCCTTTTGCAACACTCAACCCTTTCAGTAGAACGACCCAACCTTTATGTCCTACCTCGAAGGATGGGAGTGGATTTTGACTCTAATGTCCACGGTCGCTACAACTTCCCTATAATTTATAACCCTCATTGTAATACATATGAAGATGCCCTCGTCTTCACATTAAAAAACTTGTATGATGCACTAATCCAATTCATTAACAAATTCTCTTTATGCCATGACTTCACCTTTATTACGACCTGTAACTTAAATTTCTTAGGATACATCTTAGGAAAGATCCCATCCTGTAGGAGCGCAGTCTCCCAATACTCCATTTTGATCCTAACGCTATAAATAGTTGCGCAATGGCCCAACTAATGATGCGAGCAACTCTATTGCCTTCATTTTGTTTAGCTCTACTAGAGGACATAAATGATTGCCACTTCACCTGCTACAATCATCCATTCCTCTCCACCACCACCCTTCAAGTCTGCCTAAACCTCAAGGGGTATCTCCAAAGCCACCGATTCCTTAATAAATCTATCAAGTCCCCCTTCTCCACCTCACTCTGATGACGAAGATTAAACTTCTGTCACGACTATGTAACTTTATTATTTTAAAAAAAACCAAGAAGAGAAAGAAAATAAAAAAAAGAGAAAAAGATATCACATGTTGCCACCGCAAGTTGCACATCACAACTCGGGGGTTCACTATATATATATTCTCTATATAACCTACGTTCATGGCCTATTTATAAATATCCTAATCTGTGAATTTTTCTTGATTAAAACACAACCCTTTTCTATTTAATTTGTAAGTAACCCATTTATATGACACCCTTCTGTATGTAAAAAATATATAAAAATGGTATGGCACACCATGATTTATTTTAAGAGCGTCGAGCTCTGACGCGTGCAAATTATAAATGTAGATGGGCAATATGAAGGAAGCTAGGAAGATAGGAGAACAATGGAAAAAATGGCCTGGCCATGTAAAAAGGGGGTGACCACCCAAAGGGGATTTAGGGCTTTGTATATAAAGTTCAAAAAGTGAATGAGAGCTCATTCAACAAGAGACTCACCTTATTCTCTTCTCCACTTCTCTTTGCTTGCTCATGTGTGCTTGAGGGAGGGAGTGTGAGAATGTGAGGGAGTGTGAGAGTGTGTGGGGGTGAGGGATCAAGGAGGTGAAGCTCTCTACCATCTCCTTTTTTCTTCTTTTTCTCTCTTGTTCTCTTCTTTTCTCTTGTCTTGCGTGTGGCTATGGAGGATGGAGCTCGGAGGTGGAGGCTTGAGGATGCTTGAGCTTGCATAAAGAATCGTGGAACTATAGAAGTGCTTGAGAGAGGAAGCAACTCAATCAAGCATCAAGGTAAGCTCACTACCCTCGTAGAGAAGGATAGCGCGTCGGCTATGTGAGAGGTAGGCACATTAGTGCTCGCTTGAAATGCTTGAACAATAAGTGGTCCGTGGGTCTTGGCAGTTGAGTTTGCACTCGCCCTATAATGTTTATTGTGTCTTTGCCTCAAATGTCCTACTTTTTCATTTTAGAATGCTTAAATTAGATGCAATGGATGTTTTAAAATATACACATCTACAAGTGTTTTAAAATGCATGCGTAATGGATACTTTTTTGCATAAATGCATTAAAAGACAAATATTAATTCTTTTTGTTGGCCATAAGTTCAAATGGAGTTGTAAACATATCCCCTTGTGCATATCGACCGATTGCATCTATGCTTCTAATCTATTGTATTGGGTGTGACAAGCCTTACAATGTCTTTTTGAAGGATTTACCTTCCCAAAACATGTCTAAATGGCCAAGTAAATACCACTTTATTAGCTTTTATTAAATATTGTCTATGCAACAAACTTGATTGATCTTTTTGTCACTTAGATTGAAGAAAACCTTAAAAATTTTTGTTTTTTGAACTTTGTTAGTGTGCAAAATTGTTAAATATGTGAGCTTGTGCATAGAAAAGGGGATCAAGCTTACATAATCTCATGATAATAACTTGCCAAATATACCTATAACATAACCCTATAGTGTTCATTCATGTTCTCTAAGGGGTCAATATATGAAGTTGATAAGACTATAATATAAGACTTTGTAAAAGCCGTAATATTTGGATTTGATGATGTTATATACTTTTTGCTAAACTTCTTTTTTCCTTCAAATCCTACATCTTCCTATTATATAATACACATCCAACCACATATTGCCAATCAAATTGCAAGGCTAGATGTTTAAACAATTAATTGTTTAGTTAGTTATTATTCTCATTAAGTGAGCCTCCATATTTAAACAAAAATAAGAGACTCTCAATCCAACCTAGTTATAGGATGCGAATTAACTAAACAACCATAAGCAATTGTGTAAATATATGTCTCATTAATACTTCAAATACACTCAAAATGCTTTTGGAGATTGTATAATGACAATTGCTACTGACCAACACCTAGTGATTTGGGCTAATGGCCCTCTTGGAGCCATAACAACATGAATCTAGCTATGGAAGCATTATGGTTCAAGACAATATGTTGATAACCTTAAAGCTCTTCAATCTACAATCCACCATGGTATTTTCCTAAGTAGATAAATGCAACCAACACACACACATACACACACACACACACAGAGGTATCTTTTACCTTTTTATACTCACAAAATATTGACAATTAATTTTGTTAGCATTTTATAGAAGAACACATAATCATGATGGTTGAGGTACACTTTGAGTGAGAGCATTTGAAACTCCAAGCTAAGTGACGTCCATAGGACTCATATTCATTCTATTTCTCTCTCTCTCTCTCTCTTTATTTAAATATTGGATTTCCACTAATTGATCAGTTTCAATTAGGCACTATTATATTTTCAAACTCTTCTCTTTCTCCCTCCCTCTTTAGTTTCTCCCAAGGGTGTAATACTTGAGCATTTGCTTGGGAACCCTTATTATATACAATGCCAAAATTTAGAACAACTTTAGTTACAAATTCCCCAAATGGAATAAAGTACACATGAACAGGGATGCTTATCCTCTTATTGCACAATTATGTGGGGTGCAACTCTGAGTAATAGGGCTTTACACATGGGCTTAAGACATTTGCTCAATGGAACAATGTGGCAAGCCCTCGGGAAAGTTACTAATATATGTATTTCCTCTACATCACGTGCGTTCAAGGCCTATTTATAAATATCATTATCTGTGAATTTTTCTAAATAAAACATAACCCTTTTCTATTCAATCTGTAAATAACCCCTTTATAATATTACACCCTTATGTATGTAAAAAATGGTAATTTAAAAATACCTAATTTTGAACCCACGTGATGCACACATATATTCATGAGTAACTTACCCAAGGGTAAGCCCTGTTTGAATGAGGGACGGGCAACTCTTAGCAAGAGGCCTTTACTATGTGGTTGAGATCGGTTCTCAATGGGAGAAGGTGACAAGCGCTACTTGGGGTGAAGGAGTGGCAACGCTTAGCGATACGAGGGCATACATTACATCTATACTAAGGCTGGTTACACAATAAATGATGAACGTCCACTTTGTAAGCTTTAACCAATCAAAACACTTATTTAAGGGTTTGTCGTCCGCAGTTCTTTACACACTAGAGAGAACATGACTCGTTGTTTACCTGCTAAACAGGTGAACTCCTCGCCTACTTTTGGCCAAGGAGTCGCCCCTGCCCACTTTGTAAAGTGGCGGACAAGGGTACACTTTTTGCATTTGCAACCAGTCCAAAAATTTATAAGTTTTATTATTTTTAACTTTTTTTAAAAATTGTGTCCATTTAGTGTGCAAAGGTATGACGCTCATGTCCATGCCCAATTTCAAAAAATACATGCCTACACTCTGGATAGGGATTGGCCGTCCATCACTTGGTGTGTAACCAGTCTAAGCATACACTCCATACTTTGTATAGAACATATGATCCCTATTTTGTTTATAAGTGATATTTTAAATACAAGGGAAATCTTTTAGCGTCTAATATGAAGTTTACTTAACAACAATAAAAAGCCCCATGCTTGTTGGCTTTAACCTAAATTTGGTCCCGTACTTTACCCGGACTTGCTAGGTCATCCCGTGATCTAGTCTTCAGGTGGGAGAAAGGGGAAAGGGACTTTTGATACGAGTATCGTCATGCGATGTGGGAAAGACGCATGAGAGCGGGTGTGTGTACAAAGGGGATGGTGGGTAAGCAAGAAGCTAATAAATCGAAAGGGGACGCAGTCATGAGTGAGTAATCGAGTGATAGAAGTGAAGTGCAAGGGAGGACACACCGTTACATGTAACAATATCGATGCTTCTCTCTGCGCGTGTCCGGCGGTAGAAGCCCTGTCGTTGCTTTTCTCTCTCTCTCTCTCTCTCTCTCTCTCTCTCTCTCATTGTGCCTATGTTATCACGTAAAAGCGCGGCCAAGGTTGATGAGGGTGGTTGCCCAATATCACACCCCCCCCCCCCCCCCCCCGCCCCCCCCCCCCTCTCTCTCTCTCTCTCTCCCCCCTTGTCGCAGGTATTAAGCTATCTGTCATCATACGGTGTTCTCTGCTTGGTCTTATGAGCTTTCTAGGTCCTGATCATATCGAGCTTAGTCCCTCGTAACCGCAAAGCACACATAAGGATGCAGTTCGAGATCCTGGCCCATTGGCAAGCTACGCTCATTAGCCAGCGTCATGGCGCAATTCATAACTTGAGAGGGGCCCCCGCCTAAACTTGGCGTGCGATGCAGGATTAACCAACCGTTAGGTTGAAGCCAAAACCATCATTATCTCAGGCACAGCTGCAAGCACATCATCGTGATTCGTCATCATTGTTTCTCCCATGGGGAAGAAGGGCAACTGGCTCACCGCCGTAAAGAAGGCGCTCGTCTCGTCGAAGGACGCAGAAAAAGAGAAGGCTTTCTTGAAAGACGGGAAGAAAGAGGGGAACGTGATTGCAAAACAGGAGGTATGGTGCTAGCTTTCATGAGGAGGCCAGAGGGGGGGAGAGAGAGAGAGAGGGAGAGAGAGAGCGCGCCTGTGTGGAATGGCTAAGCTTTTGGTTTGAAAACTAGAAAGCTGATTTCAAGTGAGGGGAACATGCGAATTAAGAAATTTAGACAGAGCCATGGCCGCGGGGAATGGTGTGGTTGCTTTGCTTGCGTTAATGTGTTGCTTCAGTCTGCTTCGTCAGCTTGTGCTTCAACAGCTCTGCCGGATGATGATGAGCAGAGAAAATGGTTCAAGGAAAAGAACCGGTGGAGCTTCAGGAGGTCGAGCAAGCAGCTGGTGCCTCAGCAGGCGAATATTATGGCGGGTGGGGCAGGAGATCAGTATCAACATACTCAAGATCATCATCGTCAGTTTTACAGTCAGGAGGCGGCATTTTCCGAGAAGAGCTATTCGTCGCAGCGGGGCGGGGATTCCAACAAGCAGGCGCTGGCGGTGGCGGTGGCGACTGCAGCGGCGGCTGAAGCCGCAGTCGCGGCAGCGCAGGCGGCGGCGCACGTCGCTAAATTGACAGGCTCGGGGCTTAATTCCGCCACCAGATCAGCTTCTCTCACGCCCAGAGCTTCCGCCAAATTCAGCAGAAGGACGAGAGAGGAATGGGCAGCTATCCGCATCCAGGCAGCGTACCGAGGCTACAGGGTGCGTCATATCATACGTATATAGTTCTGCTTCAGATCGCAAAGTATGGCAACTGAAGATCTATGAAATCTTTGATGCATATCATGGCCGCTGGAGATTTATCGAATGCTTGACGAGTCGTGTAATCTTTGATGCATAATCATGGCCGCTGGAGATTTATCGAATGATTGAATATGGCGTCGTGTAATTTTTGCAGGCCAGAAGAGCTCTGCGGGCTCTGCGCGGACTAGCTAGGCTGCAAGAGCTGGCGCGAGGAAGGGCGGGACAACGGCAGGCTTCTGCAACCATGCGATGCATGCAGGCGTTGGTTCGGGCGCAGGCGGCAGTCAGAGGGCGGCGGGCTCGTCTGTGCGACCATCAGGAGGAAGCAGGAGCTGGTTTGGCCATTCCGGCATCGTTAATCAACGTTAACGCTGGCGAGGTAGCTAATGCGATTATAGCCTGATAGTGATTAACGTAACAATAATCGCAATCGTAATGGGAAGTACTATTGTTGCTGAGGATGATTACACGAGTACAGGCCGTGGGCGACGACGGCGGGGAGACTCGGGGGCGCAAGGAATGGGATGATAGCACGCAGACAGTGGAGGAGATCAAGGCGCGGATGCGGAACAAGCAGGAGGCGGCCGTGAAGAGAGAGCGGGCGATGGCGTACGCGTTCTCGCACCAGGTAATTGCCTGCACCCGGGAAGGTAATTTAGTGCAACATATAAATCCCAGTTCCCACAACATCATGAGCTTATGGAAAACATGGACATGAGCTTATGCAAAGGAGCTACCAGAACTCGCACAAGATCATGAGCTTTTCACAAAGGGGGCTATCTAGATGCCTAGCCTGCTCCAAAGGGGGTTTGGGGACTGTAGGCGTCTGCGGCTTGAGGCGTGATGCAATGGTCTCATACCCCACCAGATGTTTTTCCAGCATCCCATCCCCCACTAGGTTGATGGGGTAGCTCCCTTGATGAGCCAGGTATGACACCTAGCTTGAGCTTTGATATTGGGCGTGCCCAATATTGGAGATCATGATAGCTTGTTGAATGGTGGCATCTCCCTTGCAAGAGCTGGGAAGATGATCAATACAGAGCTCATGATGATGGGGTTTTGTTGAAGTTAATAAAGCAGTAAAGAGCGTTTGAGTGTGCAGATTGTGGGCGGGTGTGGAGGACAAAGCAGCAGCAACGGGACGGAGCGGTCACAGACTTTGGGGTGGAATTGGCTGGAGCGGTGGATGGCGGCACGGCCATGGGAGAATAGGCGGCCATCGCCAAGAAAGGAACAGAATTATCATCATCATGTGATGCCGGTGGCGGCGGCGGCGGGCGCGCGGCCAGCGGCGCGGGAAGCCTCGCCGCTGCGGCGAGGTGGGTCACCGAGCAGCAGCCGGCAGCAGACGCCGCAGAGCCGGCGAACACCAGCGATCAGCCCGGCGCGCGCCAGAGCCTCGACGCCACCGGCGGGCAGCCGCCTTTTCGCTGTTGGGCGGCACGCGGGCGGCGATGAAGCTGCGCCGAGCGTCATATTGAGCTCGCGCCACAGCGCGGCGAGCTCATCGGTGCGCGACGACCTGAGCGTGGCGAGCTTCTCTGGCGCGCCCAGCTACATGGCCCCAACGCAATCCGCCCGCGCGAAGCTCCGCTCCCACAGCACCCCCAAGCTGCGCCCGCGCGGTGGCGGCGCCGCCTGCAGCACCGCCAGCTCCAATGTCAGCGTCGCCAGCGGCTGCAGCAGCGTGGAGCAGCAGCAGCAGCAGCTCCTCTTCGGCGGGCGCGCCCGCAAGCGCCTCTCCTTCAACAGCAGTATCGACCACCCCGTCGCCCCCAATCTCGTCTGGCGCCCGCCCCCCAACAGTCGCTCCTCCCCCACCATTCAGCGCACCCTCAGCTTCGAAGGCGGTCGCTCGGGCACCCTCCTCACATAGCACCCCCGCCCCCGCGCCACAACCGTCCATACACTCACAATCCACTGTCCACTTCTGTGTGCTCTGAACTCCTTTTCTCCTGTCTACTGTACGTGACAACGATATCTCTATCTTTGTTTACCATCGTCATGCCAACCACAGGTACCTATCAGGCTACCACCGACTATCCTTTTCATAATACCCAGCATAGGCTGAAAAGACAAAAAACACACCATGTCCTTATTCTTCTAATACATTGAAATTTGTTTGACTCACATCTCACCGGTGCATGCCAACCCATTTAGTGTATACTGATAGAAGTATCATACCAGCATGTGCCTTGAACACAAGTTGCACAAAGGTTCTAATGCCAACCCACCCATCTATTTGCTATTCAACGAAAATAGCACGAACACAAGTCAAAGAAAGTCTCCACGCAAATAAACATATGCTAAATTCTATAAACTATCCTTCAATTGATAAAGCATAATAGATTATGTGCAAGATGTGGTATAGCAAGCTGAAGTTTGGTTAGACGTATAGCTACTATGTTGTTTGAAGGAGTGAATTTCTTTGCATCTCATTGAAATGTTGTATGGGGTAGTGCTAAATCGAGATTAGCGAGATGCTGTAGATTGTTAAAATCAATTGCTGCTTGTACTCTGGCAACACACTCTTTCCTTTCAAAAACTCAAGTGGTCATGATGACTAAATCAAGTGACATCATAATTTGATTGAAATATGAATATGTACACTATTATGGATGGACATTTGTAGATGACACTTCATTGATGTTACAAGATTCAAAAAGTAGTAGACCACCCCTTCAAGTATCACAGGGGCCATTTATAACAACTATCCTTTGATTTCATACTTCAAAAAGTAGAAGACCACCTTCAAAAAGTAGAAGACCACCCCTACAAATATCATAGAGGCCATATTTAGCACAACCATCCCTTGATTTCAGTTTTACAATTGTGAATTATGAATGCATTTTCAATATGTTGAATGTGCGGAATCCACATCCATCTCATGATGCTTTAAAAATGGGTATATTGTGCATGTAAATCAATACCACTAAGATATCTTAGCAAAGATCCATCCATGGTTGAATGTAGTAGCTTGTTTCATACATTTTCCTTACCCTAAGGACCGAAACTTTCTAGCATGACATAAAATAAAAGTGAGGGGATGTCTCCACCCATATAATAGAAAACACAATGTCCCAATGCCATGTTACATGTAGTGAGCTAAGTTTAAAACCTTATGACGACCACCAAATTGGGATACCATGGTGCAATGCATGTTGCACATGATGATCCAGAAAACAATGTAGATTATCTTAACATCTACAATGCAACTTGAACACCTTTTTCACTATCAACATGCTTGGGAGACAAGTTGAAAGTGGCATTAAAAAATGTTTAGACAAATGCCATAAAATTTGATGCATCATCGAGTTTTAGTAAACATATCACGGCTAGGAGAGAGAATGCCTATAGTACCAATGATTCAAAGATACTTCCTAGTTGCAAGCTAACTCTAGTTAGTGTCTATAAGTAGATGTATAAAATATAGAAGTAGAATGGAAAGCATTAATGAAGAAAGAGCTACACAAGTTCATTTAAGCGTAAAATCAATATTGATATATGTGTTAGAAAAACCATAGTAGGGTGCCCTTCTTCAATTTGATTATAGTGTAAAAGAGCATGGGATGAAAGTATTTTGTAGTTCACAAGGAGTTCACATCCCTCGTAGCATTATTATGTAACATGATAGACTTAGGGGTAAACTAGGTTTTTTGTATCATTTTTCTAAAATATCATTAGGGGAGTTTTGAAGTAATAGAACATTTATTTTAAGAAATGTAAAAAATCATTTTACAAAAAGACACTACAAGGATATAGGAGAATAGCAACGGCCATTTTCTACGCATATAAGCGATGTCGTTATTTGCGTCACAAATGCGACACAAATAGCGACAGTACTTAGATGAAAAAAAGCGGGCCAAAACCTGAGCGTGGCAGTTTGCGCGTAAGAGCGAAAGAGGGAGCGAAAGAAAGAGAGGGAGAGAAAGAGAGAAAGAGGGAGAATGAGAGCTTCTCACCGCCGCTGCGCCGCCGTTTGTGAAGAAGAGGAGGAAGTGTACAAAGGGCGACGAGGAGTCGCCGTCAAAAAGAGGAGCTGTCGAAAATCCATCCTCAGACCTTTGCGGTGAGTGCATTGCTCCCTCTTGATTTGTTTTTGTTTTTTCTCCTTTTCTTTTGCTTGTTTTTGTTAAAAATGATGTGTATTGAGAGAGAAATAGAGGAAATGAGAGAGGGAGAGGAAGAGAGAAAAAGAAAGAATGAACGAGAGAGAGGGAATAAACATGAAACATAATAAAGAAAGAGAGAATACATACCAAGTGAGCAAGTACATACCTGAACATGTGTGCAAAAATTGCAATTTTTGCAATCGGTATAAACCAGCTTAGATGTACATTCTTTGAGCCGATGCTTGGCTTTATAGAATTCAATATGTTTTCTGAAATTTTTGTGCTATACATGTGCGAAATGTTGCTACCACACAATGGCTATTCTATGCTATTGAGATTTGATATATGCATAGACTCAAGGGTTCCATATTCTCGACCCCCCTTGGGCAATATGTACTTGGAGTCATAGAAAAGAACAAGGTCCTCTGCGAGCGAGCTGCTTAGTTGTATGCCCCTCAAAGAGCAATCTACCAATTTCGAGGTGGTAACACTTTAAAAAATGTGTGAAACTCTCAACATTTTGCCACTCACAGCAATTTGAAGGGTATACTTCTGTAAATACGAGACAAGTTGTTACATAGATATCATGAAATTTCTCATTCTCAATGAGTTGCAAATACTTATTGTTTGCAATGTTTCGTTGAAAGGGCACAGTGGGTGCAATATGTATTTGCTTTTGTATGAATACATGTTGTACAAATGTCTCTGTTACGAGGTGAGAATCAACATTCCTTTGTTTGAGAGCTAAAATGTTACCCTTCCAATGCTTTGATACATCTACAATTGCATATGCTTTCACCCTGAAAGCTCCCTTCATACTTGGATGCATATGTACCCAAGACGAGTAATGATTTGTATCAGTGATCCAATTCCCTTCTTCATCGTTTTTGTTATGTGCATCTATCGAGAGAATGCTTGTTCTTCTCTCAAAATTATAGCCTATGCATTAGATGTAAAGAAGTATGTATTAACTCCTAAATAATAAGCAATTTAAGTTTGTATAGTAATCACCAATATGCCATACAAATCAACATGGCATTAAGAGATGTTTATACTTTTGTAAACAAATACAAACATCGATACCAAAACGATATCGACACAATAGTTAATAGATTCAATTTCAAGGCATCACTTTAATCATACCATTTACATGAAATATAATGAAAAGAATAGCACAAGAATACTCAAAGAATTTTACCAAACTAAAATTTACTATAATGAATAGGAGTCTGATTTGACTCAATACATTGTATGAAATGTGGGTATTATAGAGTAGTTATTACAAGGATAGCAGCCACATGGCATGCAAATTGTAATAGGCACATTGGATTGACACCTGAGATATTCTAAGACAACACATTGTGTGCTATATGGATGATATGATATGAGTTTCATGGATCATTGCCAATTGGCATGGATATTCGAAAGGACACATAGGACCAATAAAGTAGAGGATTTTTGAACCATAGACTTTCAGCAAATCCATATCATCCAGCACAAAGGAATCACTCACCACATCAAAATAGTCGATCGAGAATTATGTGCTTCACCTAAACCTCGTACAATACCTGCATGAGTCCCTTTTAACAAAAATACTTGCATGAATCCCTTTTAACAAAAAATATGTAGATAATTGCATGAATAGAAGCCAAAATAGGGCCAATTTACCTATAAGTTGATATGCTGAAGATAAGATTGAATCGTTGCTGCGATCAAAACCCATTGCAAATGATGGAAATAAGAAAACATCAATCCCATCAAACATAAAAGTCACTAATTAAATGAATAAATTTTGGCACCACAAAATATGGCAGATTTACCTATAAATTGAGCTACAAAATCTCTACTTCTACCTTGTGTTAAGTGCTGCAACAACAATCGATTCTTAAGTTAGAACTAGCATCAAACCCTTTTGTAAAGATAGTAGAAAAGGGAAAATGCAGAGAGGAAGAAAGAGAGAGTGTGTGAGTACATGGGAGAGAGAAAGAAATAAGCACCTATCCAATCTTGCCCAAATTGATCTCTGCAAAAGATAATAGCAAGAGTTAGTATTTACATGAAGGTATACTAAAAAAACAGTAGAAAAGAGGAAACACAAAGAGAGAAAGAGAGAGGGAGGGGAGATGAGAACTTATGCAATGTCACCCAAATTGATCTATGCAATAAAACAACAACAAGGGTTAGAACTAACATTATGTTGTATTGAAAAGATATCAGCAAAAAAAAAAAACCAAACCGAGAGAGAGAGATTAATACCTTTGCCTCTTGCTCCAAATAAACTCTGTAAGAAAACAACAATTAGAATCATTATCAAATTCTATTGAAAACACAATATAAAAGAGAAACAACACACACAGAGAGAGAGAGAGAGAGAGAGAGAGAGAGAGAGAGAGAGAGAGAGAGAGAGAGAGAGAGAGAGAGAGAGAGAGAGAGAGAGAGAGAGAGAGATGAGCACCTCAATCTCTTGCCCAAAAAATCATTTGCAATAAAACAACGATAGCAATAAGAAACAACATCAAACCCTATTGAAAAAATAGCAAACAAGAGAAAATGCAAAGAGATATAGGCACCTATGTTTTGCCCAAAATCTGGAGTTGCATGGAGAAGAAAGTGCAGAGGTAAGCAGAACGCTCAAAACCTTAATTACTCTGAGCAAGGAGCTTCAATGGAGACGAAAATTCATGTGTATAGAGAAGAGAGGGAAAATGATATGTTGCTCAACTTTTGGATCAAATTGATTTCATGAGAGGGAAAAAAATTGAAATTGAAAATTCTCTAAAAAAGGGGGGGAATACAAGGTGAGAGAAACTCAAAATTTGTGTACTATTCATTCTCCCTTTTTTAAAATCCCCCACACCCCTTTTTTTAATAGAAAACCCAAGATTTGGAGAGAGAAGATTCACCCTCCATGGATGTTAACATCTAGCCTTCCTATTGGACAATCCAAAAGGCCCACATCTTAAACTATTATTTTTAAGGGCCCATTAGTGAGTTCATTTTTTTCTTAATGTATATCCTCTACATCATGTGCGTTCAAGGCCTATTGCAATGAGCCTGGACACTTCAAGAGGGAGTGTCCCAAGCTTGGCAGAGGGCATCGCCAAGGGCACTTCCAAGGTCAAAATAAAGTCACTCATGGCTAAGGAACCACCGTTATGGCTAGAGGGAGAACCTCCAATGTTTCCAACAAGGAGCTGGACAATGAAGAAGATCCATCCATGGATGCTGACATTGAGAGGGCAACAGTTCACGCCACTCTTCACAAGAAGGGTCCAAATCGCCAATTCTCGATGATCCAAACTCCATCAGAATATCAAGGTAAAAGCTTTAAAACCCTAATTGACTGTGGCAGTACACATTCCTTCATTTCACCAATTTGTGCAAAAAGATTAGGGATAGCCACAATAGATGCACCTACTTTACTTGTGGAATTAGCAAATGGTCGTGAAGTCACTTGTACTAGACAAACTGCTAAGGTAAAATTCCTACTGGGTGGGGAGCCAACTTCTGGGAGATTCAGGGTAATGAACCTAGGTGTCCATGAATGTTTACTCGAAATGGATTGGCTAGTACCCAATGATACCCACATCCATTGGGGGAAGGGCCAAGTCTCCTTCCGAAATTCTGGGGAACTAGTCACAACTCAAGGTGAGGCTGGTAAGCCAAAAATACAGTTGGCAAAGGCAACATGGATAATAAAAGGTGTTCAAAAGGGTCTACCTGTCTATTTGATTAAACTGAATAAGCTAGATCAGAATCAAGAATCCGGAGAAGAACCTTCATGGTTAAAGGAATATGCAAATGTATTCCCTGAAGATCTGACGCAACTTCCTTCCCAAAGGAAAGTCGACCATGAAATCAAACTTGTGCCAGAAGCTACACCGATTGCAAAGAGGCCTTATAAGATGTCCATTCCGGAAGCTATCAAACTGAAAGAGCAACTCAAGCAACTGTTAGATCAAGGCTACATCTATTCTAGCAGTTCACCATGGGAAGCTCCAGTGCTGTTCCAAAAGAAGAAAGATGGAACACTCGCCTATGCATTAACTACCGAGGGTTGAATCAAGCAACCATAAAAAATAAATACCCCATTCCAAGAATAGATGAATTACTTGACCGTCTTCAAGGGGTGAAGATCTTCTCAAAGATAGATCTCAGATCTGGATATTATCAGATAATGATCAAGGAAGAAGATATCCCGAAGACTGTATTCAGTACAAGGTATGGACACTTCGAATTCATAGTGATGTCATTCAGGCTGACGAATGCTCCTGCTACCTTCAACAGATTAATGCATGATATCTTTAGGCCCTATCTTGATGACTTCGTACTCGTCTTCTTTGACGATACCCTAGTCTATTCAAAACAGGAAAAGGATCATGAACCCCAACTTCGCATTGTTCTTGAAACAATGAGAGCACACAAGCATTATGCCAAGAAGAAGAAGTGCATATTTTCAAGCGACAGATTGAATATGTAGGATTCATTGTATCAATAGAAGGAATTTTAGTAGATCAAGCTAAGGTCAGAGATGTTCTGGAATGGCCAACACCAACTTCTATAAAAGAAATACAAAGTTTTCTTAGGTTGACAGGGTCGTACAAAATTTTCATCAAAGATTATGCTTTGATTGCAACACCTCTGACTGATCTACTAAAGAAGCAAGTAGCAATTGTATGGTCACCTGTTGAACAGACCAGCTTTGACAAACTAAAGAAAAGCTTAATATCAACACCCATCCTGAAACTTCCTGATCTTA
This sequence comes from Lygodium microphyllum, assembly GCF_053477565.2. Taxonomy (NCBI): domain Eukaryota; kingdom Viridiplantae; phylum Streptophyta; class Polypodiopsida; order Schizaeales; family Lygodiaceae; genus Lygodium; species Lygodium microphyllum. Next base: position 93,445,519 of record NC_141138.1, read on the forward strand.
GTAAGGAGTTTGAAGTGGTAACTGATGCTAGCACACTTGCTTTAGGATGTGTACTTATGCAAGAAGGTCATCTCGTAGCATATTCTTCAAGGAAATTGAAGATCCATGAAAGGAATTACGCTACCCACAACCTGGAGCTGTTGGATGTCATCCATGCTCTCAAACTTTGGAGACATTACTTTCTAGGTAACAAATTTTCATTAGTAATGGGCCACAAGAGTCTTAAATGGATTTTCACTCAGAATGAGCTCAATATGAGGCAATGTCGATGGATCGAAGTGCTGGAAGAATATGATTTTTAAATCAAATATAGGCCTGGAAAAGAGAATGTGGTTGTCGATGCACTTAGTCGCAAGGCATTTCTAAATTCTCTTATTTTGCAAGATCCATCAACAGCAAGGTCTCTAGCCACAAAGGTATCAATGCCAAACAACTCGATTCTTGAGCTAGCAAAAGAAGAGGTATATCAGGACCTAGTCTATCAGAAAATGCTAAAGGAGATCCCCATCAAGGATCAAGACCCGAAGCTAAAGACGAAGTATCAAGAATTCTCCATTAGTAGTGGGCTTGTCTACTTTAGGACAAGATTATGTATCCCTGCAAGCCAAACTCTCAAGCAGAAGATACTTTGGGAAGTCCATGACTCCCCTTTCTCAAGACATCCTGGTTATGCCAAGACCCTTAATGCAATCAGAAAGAGCTATTATTTGGAAAGGCTCAAGGGAGATGTACTCAAATATGTCACAGAATGTTTGTCTTGCCAACGCATTAAGGCAGAACATGTCAAAATGCCTGGGAAATTGCAACCACTTGACATTCCACAAATGAAATGGGAGTTCATTAGTATGGACTTCATTGTTGGCCTACCCCAAGTTAAGGGAGGATATAACTCTATTATGGTTGTAGTAGATATGCTCACCAAGATTGCACATCTCATCCCTATCAAGACGAACTATAAAGCTTCAGACATCGCAAGATTATTGATTAAGAAAATATTCAAACTTCATGGGTTACCCAGAAACGACAAGACAGATCCTTCATCAAAGGTGATATGGTCTTCATCAGTGTACACCCTAAAAAGAGTTCACTATCCTTGGGGGAGTACAAGAAGCTAAGTCTGAGGTATTGTGGACCTTATAAGATCACCAAGTGCCTAGGGCCTAATGCTTACAGACTACAGTTGTCCACAACTCTAAAGATTCATAATGTATTCCACATTAGCCTATTGAAAAAGTATCTACCTAATCTGAATCATGTACTTGATGATCAAAAATTTGTAATGCCTAGCCAAGGAGTCCTTGAGCTACGGCCTGATAGAATCCTAGATGTTAGGGAGAGGCATTTGAGATCAAGGACCTTGAGAGAATACCTCATCCAGTGGAAAGATTATCCAGAAGAGGATGCCACCTCGATGGACAAAAATACTCTCAACCAACAATACACCTGGGTCTTCTCGAGATGAGGACATCTTGATTCCTCTAAGGGGGAGAGGATCTAATATCCCCCGTACCCCCCTTGCCTCCCCCCATGAGAACCCCCCCCCCCCCTCCACCTTTAAAAATTCTAAATTTTCTTTAAATTTTTTTACTCTCTCCCCCTGCGGGGAGAAAGAGAGAGAGAGGGAGTAAGGAGTGAGAAGGGGGGGCATGCAGCCCCCCAGGTGGAAGGGGGTGGCGGCCGTTAATGGCTGTTTCCTCCCCCCCCCCTTACCACCCCCCCATCATATAAGGAGGCAGCCCCCTCCCTTGTTGTTGGACAGCGCCCCCCTCCTCCCTCATCATCAGCAGTCCCCCCCTCCCTCGTGGCCTGCATCATCAGCCCCCCCCTCAGATTTTCAGTGCAACCACCCCCTGGACATGACTTCAGCGCCCTTGCCCCCCCACCACGTGATGTGTGTGTGTGTGTGTGTGTGTGTGTGTGTGTGTGTGTGTGAAGAAGAAGAAGAAGAAGAAGAAGAAGAAGAAGAAGAAGAAGAAGAAGAAGAAGAAGAGAAAGAGAGAGAGAGAGAAGGAGAAGGAGAAGAAGAAGAAGAAGAAGAAGAAGAAGAAGAAGAAGGAAAAGAAGAAAAAGAGAGAAGAAGAAGAAGAAGAATAAGAAGAAGAGGGAGAGAGAGAGAAGGAGAAGAAGAGAAGAAGAAGAAGAAGAAGAGGAAGAGACAGAGAGAGGAGAAGAAGAGAGGAAGAAGAGGAAGAAGAAGAGAGAGAGAGAGGAGAAGAAGAGAAGAACAAGAAGAAGAATTGCCGAAAATACACCCCTCCCCTTCGTTATCTCTTCCTCCACTCAAGGAGAGGCGGCGAGAATCTTGTATAGGAGTGCGAGAAGTCTATCACTCGTTCATGCGTCTTTGAGTATGGCCTCGAAGCATAGTTCCACAAAGATAGTCGGAAACCCTGCAAGCGTGGATGGAGATTCGAAACAAGGTGGCACTGCAACCGCAAATAGTTCATCAGGCATCAATACCACTAGAATCACGCCATCACTCCAAACCCAGGTTGCTCTATTATTAAATCATAGATTATAATTACGTAGTGAAAATCATATTCACATGCATCACATTAATTGCATAAATTCCTAGGTATGAACTTAGTTGTGATGTATGTAATGAGCAAGATAATTTCCGTTGTAAGATGACATCATAATAGGTGAAATTTATTAGTTAATTGAATCATAAATGACCAAAAACATCTTGCAAGAATTCCTGCATAAAGTGCATTGTTCCTTGCATAAGTTCTTTCTTAAAATGCATTTCAAATGACATTCTAAGGTACATGTAATAATCTGCAGAAAAGATAAGATTAAAGTGCAGCTAGACTCATACAATGATCACATAAAGTTAGATCATTCGAGAAGGTTATAGATTGTGTAAAAAATTACATAGAGGATAATGTTAAGATTGCATGCCTAGAAAGTACCTTTGCATGTGTGACATAAAATAACGTATGGATTATATCAAAATTGTAAGCATTGAAACGAAGGTATGGCATTGCGTCACATGCATTAAAGTTGTTGGAAAAATTCAACGTTGTTTGTAATCTACCAAATGGGACTGAGATCCATGAGTCCCATGTCAAAGTCCTTGGTGACTTCAATAGGGATAAGTAAAAGCTTAGTGCTTGTGAGCATTATTAAGAAGGCTTAAGAAGATCATACTTAAGTCAGAGTAGGAACTGTTCTAAACAGAACCATCTTGACCAACCGTGGTCAAAGGGATATACAATCTTGATCAATTAAGATCAAAGATAAAGGTACATAGGTACTTCAAGGGACCTAGGAGATAACCAGCAAGTTGACCAACCAAGGACAACGGGGTTGTCCATGATCTATTTTACAAGGAGACCTAAGGTAAGGATAATTAGGATCTACAGGGTACAAACTAAAGGAAAATCAAGCAACCTAGCTTGCCAAGCCTTTGGAATCTCTCCAAGTCGCGAACGATCTAGGATGGAATGCTGGGAGCATTCGGAAAGAAGGAATCACACCTTAGCAGTTGGTCATACAAACGACCCCTGAATTGATCGTGATTGTACACTTAGGAACATTGTTTGAACTTCATTGCTCAAGGAACTAATTCAAGGCAAAACACTTAATGCTTCAGGTTAAAAGCCTGGAGGGAGAGGCAGACTGAGTTACTTCCGACCACTTAATGTTTCAGGTTAAAAGCCTGGAGGGAGAGGCAGACTGAGTTACTTCCGACTGTCTGCCTGGCCCTATCCAAGGGGGTTGATTAGCCGTGCCGGGTATACGGACCAAACCCGTCGCGAGAGGTCTCTCCGTGGGTGCTTCTTGGAGTGGGAGGATGCTTGGGTACCAGGGGAGGCTTTGGCTATAAATTCCTTGCCTCCGAATCCCTCACAAGATGCCAACGTGACTCAAGATAGGATCTCGAGGCCTGTGTACTAGTCTACGGGTGGAAACTTGGAGCAACAATCCTGTTGTCTGCTGGGATAGCCTTCGAGTATGATACTTGATGTATTCCGGGACTATGATAAATAAAGATCAAATATTTGAAAAAGGAAATTGCTTGATATTTTTTTTGTGTCAATGCCTAAGTTACGTGAAGGAACCTGTGTTTAAATTGATTAATTAAGGAAGCTGTCTTTGCATGTCAAACATAATGTGGTAGGTGATTAGATAACTAAGCAAACCGAGGAAAGTGTGGTGGACGTGACTTGGGTCTGTCCTACGGAAGGGTGGTCCCGGTTAGCTGGGAAATTTTCTCAAAAGACGTGATAAACAAGACTATGAGGACCTAGCGTCAGTAGAGCTAGAATCCCGATTTATGCTATTTTAGGGGAACAGAATGGGACTATGCCTTATGGGCAAGGAGCTTTGCATCCCTCTCGTTTCCCATTCTCCATGAACCAAGTGCAACATAAATCGGCTTCTCCTCTAATGTTCCTACGTAAAGTGGTTCATCAGGAGCTCGATGCTAGGTACTGCCTAGAGACTTGGTTGATAGGAAAGAAACCCTGACTTCAGGTCGGTCCTAAGTGGGAACGACCGGATACTTCTGCTCGGGGTAGACTCGGAAAGACCTAGATTGCAAACCCTATGACATTCCTTGCGAGTGCCAGGCGGCGCTTTCTAGACACTCTTCCAGATGGGCTGCTAAGTCGTGTCCCACAAGTGGATGAGCTGACACATTACAGTAAGTGTAGAATACATACCTAGAGGTGGATTTTCTACTATCTGCATGTCTTACATAGTCAAATTCAATGTACCCTATGACTGTATTATCCTAGCCACCAAAGCAAATGCACATACGTGTAGTGCCTTTCAATTACCACATGATGCCTTTCTCACCATACCAATATTACTAGCTAGGTGTATATTGCATGCCACAACTCCCATTGTAAATGTTGTATCATGGCAAGTGCCTATTATGGCATATATCAAACTACCTACTATGGATACATAAGAGATCTTGGGTATCTTAGCCTTCTACTCATCTAACTATAGACAATCAGCTTAACTAATCTTCATATGAAAAAGTAAAGGAGGACAGTCACTATGCTTACCATCCTACATATAAACCACTCAAGTACTCTGTGTATATACTCCTACTAGGATAAGTAGAGAAGTTCCTTAGAGTGATTGCACATAATGCACATACCAAGTACGTGTGAGGCTTGTTCCATGTCCTTCATCTCTCAAAGCTCTCCTTGAGCTAAGTCTTTAAAGTATCCATCATGAGCACTCCCAACTATAAGCATATCATCAATATAAAGTACCAAGATAATAAGGCTAACATCACGAGCCTTCTTTCTGTATAAACACGAATCCATATCATTATGAGATTATCCTTGCAAATGCATAAAAGCATTAAAATTATGATACCACTCCCTAGGTGCCTCCTTAAGCCCATAAAGACTATTCTTCAACTTGCACGCTAGGTGTTCCCTGCCTTTCTCTACAAAGCCCTTACGATGCTACATATAAATCTCATTGTGCAAGTTCCCATGTAAGAAATTCATCTTTGCGTCCATTTGATAAAAATCCAAATCCAAATGTGATGCCAGGAGGCATATTCCACAATGAATTTCGTGATTATATTTATTTGCCAGGTCTTGTACACAAGGTGAATTCCTTGTGCGAGAAGTTGATAGGGACTCCTGTCCTTTTCAGGCGTCAGATTAATTTAATGTGCACATGGGTGATTCCATAGCGGGTGATTCTATAAAATACATATTAAATTAATGGACATTTATGAGTTTAGAATGTGCACTCAAATTAAATTAAGGTTGGGACCAACCTATTTAATTATTTTCTAGCTGAAGACTACTAGGTATTCACTTCTGTTGGGTTTTATTTTATTATTTTCTAACAATTGTGAATGCTTCAGTTGATGTTATGTAGAGCAAGTGACAGTGGCGTTGGATAGCATCGGATGATGACGTGAATCCAAATGCCTACTAGAAGAATTACTATTTTTTATGGATGCGTGTCTTATCACTAAAGGCATGGAGCTAATATTTATTCAAGCATGCTTATTTATTAAAGCACTTGATAAAATATTTATTATCTTGTATATGTGTAAAGGCACTCGATTAAAGATTTCATTATTTGACATTTGTATTTGGGCACAACTCGACTTTTGGACACCCAAATGCCTTACTCTAAATTTGGGAAAACCCAAATACAAAAGCAAAAGTATGCTAATTATAAAGTGGGCTATTTTTGGGCTTGAAGATAAATAAATCTATAAATACATGCCTTGTGGAGCGCTCACACAAGGCATGGGGGGAGATTGCACCCAATTGGTCTTTTTGTCTCATGTCATGCAAATTTTCCTTTTGCTTTTTACTTGCAATTATGAAGATTTGTAGAGTTCTTTATTCTTGGGGACCTTCCAGTATTCGCTACGCATGCATACAACATCTGATCTGCACAGCAATGGTATCAAAGCAAAGCTAAGATCAAGAGCTTCCAATCGCTTACCATCTCGCGTGAAGGCAGAGCTCTTGGAAGGAACGTGTTCTACAGGTTGTCTTGCGACAAACTTACAACATAGGTGTGTTCCTAGAGAGATGAAGAACCCCCTACTACTACCGTTCGATCGCGAAGGACTTCTCAAAATAGACAGAGAACCACTCAAGAAGCCTCCTCTTCAAGAAGTTTTTATCACAGAGAAAGCAATTAATGATTAGTACAATATTAAGCTTAATGATTAAGCTTAGAGAGCTTAAGCTCTAAACTTTTCAATTTCATAGTTCAGCATGAACTCATTGATGACGATTCCCTTCAAAACATGACACCATCTTGCACGCTGATCCAATGATTTACATAGGCTTTTCTTTTTTTTAAAAAGATTTAAGTTATTAAGCTTAGCTAAAGCTTAAAGTTTAATTATCAACCTCTTACCTAGTGGGTGTTCATACCTGGTATTCTTGAATCGGTTTTGAAGTTTCAGAAAGCCCCTATTCCCACCTATAACTTGGTAGAGCGGATTTACATCAAGTAGGTTGTCACACACAGTCTATATGGAAGGCTATTTTGCTTGGAAGAAGACAATTTTCAATTGCCGTACCTGACAAAATCAAGAACGTAAAAAGTAAAGACATACTAATAAACAAAGTAAGTTCATGGTGAGCTTCTTCACATGTAACTAGAAGACAAGCGATGGATCTTCAATCAAATCCAAGATGTTGGATCATAATATGGACAATTTTATGGGCAAAGGCGATTTGCCAGAGCCAACTATAGAGCAAAAATTGGATCTAATCATGATGTAGCTTCAAGAAGAGCAAAGGGCATGTCAAAACTTGCAGGCACAATTTGCTACACTTCAACAATCCACTGTCGATCAAAATGGAGTGCAACCTAAAGATGTTATTTGACATACTATTGATACGACACTTGATGCACAAGCTCTTAGGAAAGAGGCCAAGATAAGTAAAAGAAACTTTAAATTTCGTACTTTTAATAGGAAACATGATGGAAAAATTATTCTTGCTTTCATTAGTTAGTTTGACGACTATTTTCATGAAGAGCAAAATACTGAAAAAGATAAACTTAAATGAGCCACTAACCATCTAGTAGATAGAGCATCATTATGGTGGACTGTTGTCCACAAGAGTGTTGATTGTCCCTCTAATTGGAAAGCCTTCCAAAAGAAATTTTTACAGAATTTCCTTCCACCTCAATTCCATGAGAAAGCAATCAAATAGTGGGATCTTCTACAACAAAGAGATCGTGAATCCATCCCGCAATACACTGAGCGTTTTTTAAGTGCCTTACTTCAACTTCGAATGCTTGAAGATGTTCATGAGGTGACCACAAGTACAAGTACATGCCCGATTTGCTTGGTCACTTCTATACGGAAGTGAATATGTTCAAACCAAAGACTTTGGAGGATGCCATTTCTTTAGCGCATGATGCGGAAGATAAAATTTGTGGATGAGAAAAGCGATCACAACAATTTTCGATTAATGGTAACTTTGGTACAAAGCAATTCAATTCTAACTTCCGAAGATTCAATCAAAATCGCTTTGCTCCTTGTTTTTGTAAACCCTGGATAGACCTCTTGCTTTACCATCAAATGCAAATTCAAACCCTAAGCCTTCCCTCCAGTTGAATCTCAATATACCCAAATTTCTAGTCCTTACCAATAATGTCTCCAAAGCAAAGCTTATGGTTTGCTACAAGTGCCATTAGCCTCTCCTGGATACTTAGTAGTGAATTATTAGTCCAAGAAGCAAGCAGTTCAAATCAATCACTTGGAAGAAACTGGTGATGAGGACCATGAAGATATACTAGACTTCACTGAAGATGATGATGATATTGGTGATGCTTCGAATACTTTACCAGGTATGCCAAATCCTCATTCATTATTAACAATGAAAGTTTTGTGCATGGTCAAGAAAAGATTGTTTTACATGATGATGGAAGTACATATGATTTTATTTTCGTAAAGTTGGTAAAAGAATTGAATTTATCTATTGTTCCAACTCATTAATGCATAAAAACAGAATTCTTAGGCATTAGATACAATGGTACACACGAAGTGCATGATTTAGATATTAAAATCGGTGATTATATTGAGTGCAGAAATTTCTTGGTTGTGCCTTGCAAGCTAGTGATATTATTTTAAAAATTCCTTGGTGTCACAAACATAATCCTAACATAGATTATTCCATACATTTCATGAAAATTCATTTTAATGGAAACCAAATCACATTACATAGATCACATACCTTTGATAATTTTTCACTACTTAGTTACACACAGGCTAAGCATGCATTGAGAAAATGTAATAAATCATATTTAGTATGGGTGAATGAAATTGAAGCTCAGGAAAATCAGATGCATCCTAGGCATACACAATTTTTTTCATAGTTTAAATATTATTTTGCTACTGATTTACCATCTGGTTTACCACTTACACATCTTGAAGACCATAAAATAGTCTTAATCCCAGGTTCTCAACCACCATGTAAAGCACCTTATAGATACAATTAGATTGAATAAAAATAAATCCAAACACAAGTTGAGAAACTATTGAATCGAGGGCTCATTAGACCCAGTAGTTCTCGTTTTGGTGCACCTATCCTATTAGTTAAGAAGAAGCATAATACCTATAGGATATGCATTGAATATCGTGCCCTAAACAAAATCACTATTAAGAATAGATATTTGATCCCTAGGGTAGACGACCTCATGGATAAACTACAAGGGGCCACTATTTTTTAGCAAGATAGATCTCAAATCTGGATATCATCAAGTACGCTTGGATACACCTGACATTTTTAAGACTCATTTAGAACTCAATTTGGTCATTATGAATTTCTTGTTATGCCTTTCGATTTGACCATGCACTAGCTACATTCAATCGTATGATGAATCGTATATTTTTGAAATATCAGAATTGTGTGATTGTTTTCTTTGATGATATTTTGGTTTTCAGTAAGAATGAGAATGAGCATTGTGAACATCTATCTTTAGTTTTCAAATTGTTGAAAAAGAATCAACTATATGCTAACCTGGACAAGAGTGAATTTTTCCAAACTCAGATTAAATACTTACGTCACATTGTCTCTTCTGATGGTATTCGTGTCGATCCTAAAATGATAGAGGTAATTTTGAATTGGCCAATCCATAAAAATGTACATGAGTTATGTTCTTTCTTAGGCCTTGCCAGCTTTTATAGAAAATTTATGAGAAATTTTTCATTACTTGCATTGCCTTTGACGAAATTGTTAAAGAAAGGTGTTGTGTATCAATGGTTTGACAACCAGCAAAAGTATTTTGATTTGTTGAAACATACTTTAACACATGCACATGTCTTGCAATTACCCGATTCTAACCATCCATTCTTTCTAGTAATCACTGATGCGACCGGATCAGGAATATGAGCTGTCCTCATGCAAGATTCACATCCCATAGTCTATTCTAGTTGCAAACTTAAACCTTCTGAGTTGAAGTATTCCACCTATGATAAAGAATTGTTAGTGGTAGTTCAAGCCTTACGTCAATGGAAACATTATCTGATGGGATCCAAATTTATGATTAAAACTGAGTAGCAAAGAAAGGTATCAAATATCTCCTTAGTCAGTCACAAATTTCTGACCATCATATTAAATGGGTTGCTTTCACTAAGAGTTTTCATCCACTTATCCAATATCAGCTAGGAAGAGAAAATGTTGTTGCCGATGCCTTGAGTAGAAGACCAAGTATCCATAATATTTATGTTCTATCTTTTGATTCCCTTACTCCTATGAAGAATACCTATGACTATGACCCCAATTCTCAAGCTGATTGGAGCAAATTAGTTGCTAGTAATTGGATTCCAATTGATTCTTTGTCTTATTCTAATGGATTTATGTTTTATGAGAAAAGATTGTGTGTTAATGTTCCATTTGTGTTCCACGAAATTCATTATCCTCCATATCAAGGTCATAGAGGTATTATTTCCACTTTAAGAACATTGGTTGAAGATTTTTATTGGTCGCAAATGGAATCTAATGTTTCTAACTTTGTTTTTGAGTGTTTAATTTTTCAAAGAGTCAAGTGACACCATGGTAAGCAATATGGTTTGTTAATGCCTTTACCAATTCCTGACCGTCCATGGAAACATATTCCAATGGATTTTATAACTAGTTTGCCTAATACACAAGCTAATCATGATATGATTTGGACTATAGTAGATCGATTTAGTAAACAAGCATATTTTCTACCATGCAAGAAAACATTAACTACATCTGAAGCTGCACAATTATTATTGAAGATTGTTTTCACTAACCATGGTTTGCCAAAAGTTATTATTTTGGATCATAATTCTAATTTTCGTAATAATTTTTGGACTACTTTGTTTGCTAATTTGGGTACTAAGATTGAGTCCTCATTTGCATTCCATATGAAACCAATGGGCAAACAGAAGCTACTAATAGTACAATTCTAGATCTTTTGCATGCATACATAATTTCAAAACCACAAACATAGGACACATATATCTACTACAATAATACACCACACATAGCTACTCATAAAGCATGTTTTGAAATCATTTATGGACATAGATTGCCTACACATGTCACACCATTGTCGAACAAAGTTAAAGCTTCTAATGATGCTGCCAATATGCATGCTTCTATTTTTGCTCAAGTTAAAGATATAATTGCAAAAGCCCAGCAATCATACACTAAACAAGCTAATAAGAAAACAAAATCCACGAGTTTCAATATTGGTGATTATGTTTGGTTATGCATTGAAAAGAGAATATTGCAAAGTGTTGAGAAACACCCTATTGTTAAATTAGCACCTAGGTTTTATGGACCTTTCAAAATAATTCACAAGATCAATGACAATGCATTTAAATTAGAATTGCCCAAACATTAAAAGATCCATAATACTTTTCATACCAATTTTTTATGAACTTTTAGATGCCAATTACATGTCCACCCTATCTATGAAAATCCTCCTTTGTTAGAAGAAGAAACTGAAATCCTTGAACCTGAAACTATTCTAGACACTGACTTTATGACCATTAGAACTAGCGGTCGATATTCTAGATATTTGGTTAAGTTTGAAAATCATCCTGTTGAAGAGGCCCAATGGATGCACGCCCGCAACCTGAGAGCTTACCCCTCGCTGCTCGCTCCACATTGAGCTAATAGAAATTGATGACAATTGTTATCCCACCCCAAGGGGGGGGTATGATGATAGGAGGCATATTCCACGGTGGATTCCGTGACTATATTTATTTTCCAGGGCTCATACACAAGGTGGATTCCTTGTGCGAGAAGTTGATAGGGACCCCTATCCTTTTCAAGCGTCAAATTAATTTAATGTACACATGGGTGATTCCATAGTTGGTGATTCCGTAAAATGCATATTAAATTAATGGACGTTTACGAGTTTAGAGTGCACACTCGAATTAAATTAAGTTTAGGAAAAAGTGTCAACCTATTTAATTATTTTCTATTTGAAGATTGCTAGGTTACTTTTTTTGGGTTTTATTTTATTATTTTCTAACAATTACGAATTATTCAATTGATGTGTAGAGCAAGCGGTGGTGGTGTTGGGTAGCACCGGACGATGACGTGAATCCAAATGCCTAGAAGAATTACTATTTTTTATGGATGTGCTCCTTATCACTAAAGGCGTAGCGTCAATATTTATCCAAACATGCTTATTTACTAAAGCACTTGACAAAACATTTATTATCTTGTATATGCAAAGGTGCTCGGTTAAATATTTCATTACTTGATATTTGTATTTGGGTACAGCTCAAGATTTTGGATACCCAAATGCCTTACTCTAAATTTGGGCAAAAGCAAACACAAAAACAAAAGCATGTTATTTTAAAGTGGGCTATTTTTGGGCTTGAAGATAAATAAATCTATAAATACATGCCTTGTGGAGTGCTTACACAAGGCATGGGGGAAGATTGCACCCAATTGGTGTTTTTGTCTCAAAGTGAGAAATCAAGTCCAAAATCAAGGATAGGGTAGTCATCTTGACTACATGAGAAAAGACTTTATCAAAATCAATAAGGTATTGTTGTTTAAAACCCTTTGCAATCAATCTAGCCTTATGCGATGGCTTAGGGTGACCAAGGGTACTTTTTAGCTTGTACACACACTTGCATGGCAATGCATGTTTTCCATCAAGCAAGAAACTAAGTCCCTACAGTTAGCAAATCAAACTTAGATTTCATAGCTCTATTCTAAGAATGAGAATCACCTCTGTGCATAGTCTCCTTATATGTAAGTGGCTCAATAGAGTCTGTCACCATGACATAATCCATAGAGGGCTCATAGCAATCAAGTTGATGTTTATCTCTAGACCATCTCAAAATAGGTTGTGGAGCCTATATATCCTATCTATCAACATCATGATCATGGACCAGTAGATATCAGCCATAGACTATCTAATTATCTATACAATAACAGGAGGATCCTCTTGACAGATCACCTTGCATACCTCAACTACCTCCTTAGGTTACTTACGTATCTTCTCCTTATGGAAAACAACATCATGGCTATGGATACCCTTTTCTAAGCTTCTAGATCCCATAGGTGATAGCCCATCTCACCTACATACTTGTAACCAAGAAAGATGCATTTTAACTTAGGATCTAGCTTATTGTATTTGTCATATGATAGATGGAAAAAAGCCTCATATCCAAAGACTCTTAAATGCACGTATAAGAAAGGTTTTCCAAACCATACCTCCTCTACAACTTGACAACCAATAGTAATGCATGGGGATTTGTTTATCTAATGTATGGTAATAGGAACTACCTGAATCCAAAAACAATGTGGTAAACTTGCCAGACAGAATATTGTGAACTATTTTCTAAATGGTCCTATTCATGCACTCTGCAATACCATTCTAGGTGGGGTATATAGAGTTATCAACTAATTCTCAATATCCCTCTCATCAAAAAACCATCCAAATGCTTTAGACGCATAGCCTCCTTATAGGTAAGTGGCTCAATAGAATCTGTCACCATGACATAATCCATAGAGGGCTCATAGCAATCAAGTTGATGTCTATCTCTAGACCATCTCAAAATAGATTGTGGAGCCTATATATCCTATCTATCAACATCATGATCATGGACTAGTAGAGTATCAGCCATAGACTATCTAACTATACATACAATAACATGAGGATCCTCTTGAAAGATCACCTTGCATACCTCAACTGCCTCCTTAGGCTACTTATGTATCTTATTCTCATGGAAAACAACATCATGGCTATGGATACCTTTTCTGAGCTTTTGGATCCCATAGGTGTGTAACAACTCCGAAAGGATAAATAGACCATTCGCATATAAAACCCTCTTAAGTGTAGGATAATCATAGGGATAATTCCTTTTAATGATATAAAAGTAATTTTTTTTAATTTCCCCTCTCCTCCAGCCGCCGACAGTCAAGCTGGAGGAAGAGGGGGATTAGTAAGTAGGCAAGCTCCTTGCTGGAGCTTGCCAAGGGCAATGATACATGCTCGTCGACACGTTAGGAGAGGTAGGATCCCCCTCCCCTCCCCTATTTAAGCAAGAGGGGCTGCTACCGTGAAGGGAGGAAAGGAGGGAGTGAAGCTGCCACAACGTCGTGCTGTGCAGCCGACGAGAGAGAGAGAGAGGGCTTGAGCGAGGGAGAAGTCGAGGGAATTGCTACACGTGCTGGCGAGGAGCTGCCAAGCTTGGCCACCGCCTGGACATCGCCACCGTCGGATGGCTCCAAAATCCCCCCCCCTCCCCCACATAAGCTTCTGGAAGCTTAGAAGCTTCAAAAGGGGGGGCCTTCTTATCCCCCTTTCCCTCGGGCTTTAAAACCTTTCACCCCCCCCCCCCCCCCCCCTCGTGTTTAAACTCTCAAAAAACCCCCTTTTCTCCCCTTAGCCCCTTTTCCATGGATGTTGGAAACCCCCCCCCCCCCCCCCCCCCCCCCCCCCCCCCCCCGTGTTTACTAATTTCTTTTATCCCCCCTTCCCTTGAGGCATCTTGAAACCCCTTCCCATGGCCTCTTGAAACCCTTTCCTCCATATTTGCCTAAGGGTCGTTAGACCCTTACTTATAACCTTTAAGGTTACTATTTCCCTTGGAGTTTCCCCCTTAGGGTTTTCCCCCCCATAAAAGGGTTTTGACCTTTAAAGTCTTATCTCCTTGGTTTTTTTAAAATCCTCCTTAAGGCCCTTCCTTTGGGCTTGAAACCCCCTATCGTAAAAATCCCCTTAAGCCCTTCCTTTATGCTCTTAAAACCCCATGCAAAATACCCTTGGAGCTTTGTTCTTTTTCCCCACTCGTAAAAGAGAAGAGAGTGTTGAGGGCTTTTAACACCTCCCTTTCCCACTCAAAAACCCTCGTAAGGGATTCCACACTTTATTTATTCCCCATTTGTGTGAGTCATTATAAGGCCATTAACCCCCTCCCATGGCTTTAATGGGTCTTATCCGCAAAAGATTTTGAAACGCCCCGTCTTTCGAAATCCCTACTTCAAGGAGGGAGCCTTCTAAAACTACTTTCGACGGATGGTGCAAGGGAGCGACAGTGGAATTCCAAAGAGGAGTTGTAAAGCTACTTCCACATCCAAAAGACTACAATTGTGATGCCTCCTAAGAAAGTCCAAGGCGCAGCCGACGGGAGGGTCGTCTCCCAGCATCCACATGGATATCTCACCCCAAGCCCAGGTTTTCTTTCCTAATTTTTATTTGATATTGTTGTAATTCAATCATGCAAGGTTAATTGTTAGAAATAGGATATATTTTTGTCCTAGATGCTCACAATGGAGGAACTTAGTCATTAATACTTCAATAGTGGGTTGCCATTTCAATGAATATTCAACATGCAATAGATCGACTAGATACCAAGTAAGCAATGGAAAGAGATTGTTGGATATGCCTTAGACAAAGGCTACAAAGTGTAGCTCAGCAACATCAAAAATGCGCCAAAATTCATGTTGATTTTAGGCACATGTTTATTGCCTATTTTTGTCTTTCATCCTCCTGTGTTGGGCTTGCTTGTGGATATCAAAGTCCTAGGTATTGTTGGGTTTTGGATGCAGAGTAAGAGGAGGAGATGAGTGGGCTGAATATGCCTCAAATGCTAGTTGATTTACAAAGATTATCAACTAAATAACAGGTTGAAAACGGGTGCCTACTATTGTCCACTTATGTTTCCCTACTATTCTTCAATTCTGGTTTTCTCCTCCCTAGTCTCTTTTCTTAAATCTAATGATTATGGGGCACTTCAAGCTACTATAGCAAGAGGGTTTGAGGGTTGAGCAAGAGAGGGCTAAACTAGAGCTAGAGAAGATGAAGAATAGGTTGAGAAAAAGGTTGAAATCAAGTGCCTATTGTTGTCCTGCTTCTCCATGATTGCAACTAGAAAAAAAACCATTTGCTTTCTAAATTAAACCTATTTAAAAAGCATGTATGTTTTTCACCTTCAAATTCTTTCTTTGTTTTGTCTATCTTCTCATGCCCCTTAACTTTACTCATATTTCTTACTTCTCCTCTCCATTTCTTTCCCCATCCCAATGAACTGGTTATGAGAGTTATGATGCACACTTATATATTGGGATTTTTTCCCACTAAGTTAAACGTGCAATCATTTTGTCTGACTTATTTCTTGCCTCTTACAATATAAATATTATTTTTTTCCATTTAGCACTCTTGAGTTTCACTAATTAATTTGGGTTAAGTAAGACATTCAATATTCTACTACTCCGTTTAATCATCCCTTTGTTCCATGATAATAAGTTATGTGTCTCAATGGTCTTATGCCTATGAATGCAGGATCCAAACTTAAAGAAGAAATTTTCCTCTTTCAAATATGCAAAAACAAGTCCTAGCTATTACACTTGCATTTTGGAGTTGGCTTTCATATATCCCTCCTATTCTATTGCACAAGCACGCAAGTGACTCTCAAGTGACAATGTGGTCAATGTACACTTGGTCTTCACCAATAGAACCAAAATGTTGCACTTGATGAGCTCAAAAATGGGACTTTGGAAATCCTCTTATTTGTGCAAAAGGCTTGGTCTATAAAGTATAGTGTGGTTGTCTCTCACATAGCCTCTCACATGCATCGCAAATAATAAGATCTCTTCAATAAAGGATGGCCTTGTGAAGCTCCATAGCCCATGAGTGTGATCCTTTCATTCTCAACCCTCTACTACCTTTGCATATTAGGAAAATCATGAGTATAGGTATGAGAGAGAAATCAAGAGAAAGAAGAAGAAGGATTTACCCATACGGTCTCAAATCTCTCACTCTCACTGTCTCCCTCTCTCACAAACTAAAAAGCAAGAAGGCAAGAACTCAAAAATTTCATCACATGAATAGCCTATTCTATTATTTCTCATCCTTTAAATCCAAAAATATATCTATTATGATTTTTCCATCCCCCTTGGGTATCTTTCCCCTTTTGTGGTCCTTTTCACATAGTCATGGCTTTGTTTATACGTAATTTACCTTTAGTCTTGATGAAAGAACAAAGTGGACATATAATGCTAGCTATTAGTATAATTTACATAGAAGGAAGCCCAACTTTCATAACATAATGGCACCAAGTGTTGCAAAAATAACTATTTTCTCCAAAATTTGTGAGCCTTTTTTTCTTTATATTTCATCTTACTATATTATTGTCAACAATGTACATGGCCTCATAGCCCTGTTAACTAACCCTAGCTATATCATAAGCTATTTGAACTTCTGCTATCGATAAAATATTAAGGATCTCCATAAGAAATTCATTCAAAGCAACAAGGTGGAGTACTAGATATCGAGGGTCTCTTAAAATTTCATTTAGATGCTTGCATCTTAAGAACACCTTCAAAAGCTTCAACTATTGATCTTTACCTTGGCCTATGGTATCATAAAAGAAGTTCCTTTAAAAAAAGTTGCTTTATCAAGAGATGTAGTAATGTTAGATTGTCTTTCAATAAGAGATTACAAACCTCAATGCTTGCACATGCCTTTTTGGCCCTCTACCATTCATCATTGGTAGTAGTTGATGTTTTCTTTCCTTGTAGTCCATGGAAGTTTGTTTGTACCTTTGCAACTTTACCTCTATGTTTCCTCCAGAAGTGATTTCATTGGAGCACTTTCTTCTTTAGGCTTGAATTTCTTTATGTATTGCTTTCCATCTCTTCTTCCTTATCTTTGATTTGCTTCAATTCTTGTTCAAGCTAATGAACTTTATTTTCCTAGTCTTACAAGGCTTTTTGCAACACATTTAAACAACCATGGGATTGCAACAAAGATTGTTAGTATTATGCAATATTAATGTATAATATTGACATATATAAATATTACCACCTAAGCACTTGTAATAACCTAGCACAACTTATTTACCATTCTCAACATATTAAGTGAGAAATGAAGAAACGGAATTACAATGTGGATTTAGCCTATTGCTAGGGTTATTTGGATATACAAAACCATCTAGCCAAATATCAATAATTTTTTTCCTCTTTAAATAGTATTGGGAAGTAGTTGTTACATCTAGGCCATGCTTGCTATTAAGGATCGTTGTAATAGCATACTCTTCATCCACACAAACATGAAAATTCACTTTTCTCTTATAATTGCTTATGTCCCTAAGCTATTCCATTATAAAATTTATGGTAAGAGAGAAAATGGTATAGATTGATTTTTTTTAGTGTAATATTGATTAGAAGGATTAGAGAATAAAGTAGATTATGAAAAATACTTAGATGGGCATACAATATAAATAGGTATCATTAGAGATGGAGAATACCAAATTTTAAGAGTGGAATGAAAAAGTTGATTTTTGGGGTTAAAACTAGCTCACCCTACTGAGTGGCACTTAGGAGAAGTAGTGGAGTATGAAGTTGTTATGTAACTACCTTTGGAGGGTCTTAAGCACTACAAGCATGGAGTCTAAAAAATATAAAGTAATTTGAATGTAATTAATGCAACAAAGTGTGTAAAAAATGAGTATTTCAATTTTCAATATGATTGAGTACCTTATGAGAAAAAAAATCTTTGTTTATAAAAAATATAAAAAATCAATTTTGGGCAAAAATAAATATGACTCGCTAATATGTAACTTTTGGAGGAGTGGTGGGCCTCAAGCACCGCATGTATTAGTATTAAAAAACGTAAAGCAATTTGGAGGCAGTACCATTTGATAAAAATAAATTATTTTTCTATGAATTTTTTTAAAAACCATTTTTTGGGACAAAATAAATCTAACTTACTAATGTTGCTCTTTGGAAGAATGGTGGGCCCCATATTGGAGGATGAAAAAGGCTAGTTACTCAGGCAAAAAGAAGGGAGACCCCCTCCTTGCTAGGTGGAGTTCACAAAAAAAGTAAGGTGGAACCTAGGAATGTTAAGGTAGGGGACAAAAAGAAATCCAATAAGCACCATGGAAGAGAGACCACTCCAAGCCTTTAAGGTTTTCTAGTCAACTTCACAAGAGGCCCTTCTTAAATCTATATTTTTCCCAATGATTCTTGTGCATGACCATGTATAATTGGGAGACTGAGCAAAGTGTACAAGTGGGCGATAAGGTTGCCTCATTGCATTTCAATTGTCTTAACAAAGATAAGTGGTGATGGGTAGTGGTTGATGCATATTATGTAATGATGTCCATCATGTATACCATATGCAACATGGATAAAAGGGTAGAAAACATAGGAAAGTATGGATGGCATGGCAAATAATGCAATAGAGTTTAGACTTCCTTAAGGAGTTTAAGGGATCCATTGCAATGTCGTGGCAAAAACCTTTCAAGGTTTCTCAAAGGAAGGTATTGCCAAAATATGTTGAACAAAGGTGGATTACTACCCATACATTATTGCATAGTGTCACATATTTTTTACTTCTTAAGTATTGGGAACTAGATTTTTGGACCAACAATGACATGGTTGTAAATTTGTATATTGTGATTAACACATTCTATATAGAAGAAAAAGTATTTCACAAAGAATATGTTAAGGAGATCTCTAGATTCAGACTAAGACAAGGGTCCTTCTCTAATCTCTTTGTGCAAAAGATGGTCAAGGAGCAATTGGCATGGAAGCAATGGATCATGAATGTAGGGGATACAAATATGCTAGCACTATTTGAAATAAATTGTTGCTGGCTGATAGGGCTCACAAGTTGGTATACAAGTATTGCATCTTGCAAATTCTTGAGATTAATAATTATGAGGAGGATATTCCCCTCCAAATGTTTATAATTGTGATTATGTAAAGACAGCAAGATCAGACAATATTAATGCCATTGGAATAGACATTGAAATCTAGATGAATATGGAGATAGTCAATGTAGACATTGAGAGCGTCTTGCTTGTAGGTTGACTCGATGTCAAGTATTTCAACAAGATTTGCAATAACAAGATAGAGTAATGAACTTGAAACAATCAACTATGACACTAGTGGGCATACAATAGAGAAAATCATTATCGATTCTAAACCAAGAGACAAATATATGTAATGCTCGTTGATGGACTATTCAAGATGGACTTGATTCGAGTAGCTCAAAGTACTAGATTATGAATGAGTAAGACCAACCAAGTAGAATTAGTCACACTATATAAAGTTGGAGTCGAAATCCAAGCTATGACTGCTAGATGAAATACTCTCATTTAGTGAAGGATGTGATTATAACTCTAAATCCAAAATTAGCTCAGGTAGTGATCCAAAATCTCAGAACCCACTAAAACTCAGTGCACCAAGGGGATCTCTTAGTCACCATGCAAAAAGATCCAAAGATTTGGAAGTTGAGTGACAGAAGAAACCTTAAGATCTCCCTAAGCAGTTCACGAAATTAAGAAAAGGAGATAAGTTCATGGTCTTATTAGTGTGAAGTGACAAGGACATTCCAAAACATTGATAAAAGGGCATGGAAATGTAAAGGAAGTCAATTTGGTTGGTAAACAAGAGAAACTTTGACATGTGTTTATACACATTCTTATATGGACAACTATGTGTATCTAAGCAGTAGTCGACCACCTTAGGCAATTTATTTACAACTTTAGATTAAGAGTATTCTAGGTATGGCCCTTAGGATGGTACAACACCTCAATCCTATCCAAATGTCGAAGACATAGCCATCATTAGAATATTTTTCAAGAATTATCATAACCAAAATCAATCAATAAAAAATAATTAGACAAACAATCCTTTCCAAATAGGGATTAAGATAACTTTTCCAATGGAATTTTAACCATTTACATTCAATTAATAACCAATTCATAACATGAGTTTAGTCTTTATGTGTGTGAATACATATTATTGGTACTAAGGCATCTTGATTTATCTTCTAATTTATTGGGGGAATAAAGAAAAAAAAACTTAATAATTTATTATGAGCATTTCACATGAAAAATGTATGTGAGACATGCATAATTTATAAAGAAATTACTTTTTCAACATATTATCTCTAGGTTAAGACTACAAAAGTAATAAATTTTCTTGATTATTGAATGGTACTATGGACAAAAAGTCTACCTAAGAGTCTAATCCAAAAAGTAAAATTAAAAAATTTTAATAAACTTATAAGATTAAAACTTGCTTACTTTCTCAAATAATTAAATTTTAGGACTAAAATATAAATTTTACTTATTTTTTCAAATATTTTTTACCAATTTAACCAATTTTATCAAAAGAATTCTAAGAACTAATTTAATTTTTATAAAATGTGTTTGATTTATCTATATCTCTTTTAATTTTAATTAATTAAAATTTTTACACTAATTATGTAAGTTAAATTTTATCTTTACAATCTTCAAATGATTACTTTTTTATAATTTTAAGCATATTTTTCTTACAAAATTAACCATTTGATCAATTTAATCTTAATAAAAATTTAATAGAGAGAGCTGAGTCTAAATTTTATTTATGAAATTTTTTTAAATTACTTTTCTAATAATATAGACTATTTAAGAATTTCTAAAAGTAAAATAATAAACTTACACCATATCAACAAATGTATTTTTGGCATTTTGGGTAGATGAGGGCTGTGCTACATCAATGTACTTACATGGGGCCATGGGAGTCAAGATAAGGTGTTAGAAAGACAAGGCTTCCAATGTAAGAAGCTGGGAATAGTTAGAATGTTAATAATATGCCATGCCACATAGACATTGGCATATAAGGAGAGAAGTTGTAAATTTTCACATCTTTTTGACAAATCAATACATTTACAATCTTTCTCTCCCTTCTTGCTCTAAGCTTCCATGGCTTCTTCATCTTTCCTGTCTTTCTCTCTCCTCGTCACTCTTATTCTCTCTCTCCCTGCAGTCTTTCTCTCTCCTCTGCAGTCTTTCTCTCTCTTCTTTCTCTCTCCTTGGTTCTCTCTCTGACAAGTGGTATCAAAGCTTCAGTCTTTGATCCATTATTTTCTTCCATTTTGACTCCTATTTTCCTATTTCAAAACCAATTTTAGACAAAAATGGTACAAGACAGTGACTAGTGGAGTGCTGCAGGACAACTACAGTTAGTAAATGACTACATCTGGAGATATCCAAGGTCAGATATGGCGGATAAGGGCTTAAATGGTTGGACGTCACCAAATTTTATGCAAAATTGAAGGTAACTAGGGTAAAGGATGGTTAACCGGGCTTAGTTTGAGAACAAATTGTAGTTACTTTGAAAAGAGGAGTTTCTATTTCCCCTTTCCTAGGAATTCCTGCAGGTTCCATGGAGGTTCAGCCCCAAGATCTGTTCATATCTCTCTCATCTCTGATCTTCCTGACCAATAACCACCTGGAATAGAACCTATTCATCATGAGCTTCAAGTTGAGCACCAGATTGCTCAAGATTGAGCATGCATTCAAGCCAGGAACAACCCCGAAAATTGCGGCGCAATTTTTGGGCTAATTCCAGCCCTGCCCTGCTTCAAGCTTGCTTCCTCTCAGCCTCGGCACTCTTCTTGATCCATTCCTGGCATAAATCTTCAGCCATATTGAGTTTCTCAGCCACATTTAAAGATTCTTCAGCTTCTCTTGAACCCTAGGTGAACAGTCCATGGGCAGCCATGAGAGCTTCAGCGCAAGCTTCCATTTCTTGACAATTTCTTGAAGATTCTTCATCCTTTTGGCCCGTGGAATCATTTCAGCAAGGATTCTTCAACAAATTGCAAGGATTAAGCACGGGATGGCTAAAGATTGAGGATCAAGAGCTTCTATGGAGCAAAAATTTGGGGGAAACGGGTTTAATGCTTCAATTTCAAGCATTTGAAGTTTCAAGATTGGTCTCAACCATCAGATAAGCAAGTCTTATGGATTATTTTACTAACATTGGACAACCGGGAGCCCTATCAAGCATTTGGCAAGTCATTTTCAGCCATGTCAAGGTATTTCTCTTCAATTTTTAATCTCTCTCATTAATCCAATTGCTGAGCTTAAGCCATTTGACTGAAAGATTAAAGAATTAAGCATTTTCATCAAATTCTCAGCCAACCTTTGCTTGAATTCATCTATTCATGAATGCAATGCTTGCCTAATGCATATTAGCTTCAATCAGTGAATTAAAGGCCTCAATTTGAGATTTCAGCATAACATTTGAATCTTATTGACTGAATACATTGATTGATGCCTTTGTTTACTCTAATCCAATTGATTGGTTGATTCTCTTTTGCCTAAATTGTAAAATTGTAAAAGGGTAAGTACTAGCAATTAGTGAGTCACTGAATTGCATAGGTAAAACCCTTCTCCCATCTCAAGTTTTCTTATCTCAATCAATTGCATCTCATAAAAGGCTGAATGGATATTTTTGAATTGCATATCATGCTGATAGCTTAGCACACTAGCCTCTGCCATGTTGATATTCCCACCGAGGAAAAAGGTGGATGTCGGGGGAGATAGTGGGACAAAAGAGAGGTGACCCTCCCTCACTATCGAAGATCCCGAAGGGGTGCAACCAACTGACCCGGGGGGAACTTTGCCCACCTCCCGGTGATTCGGAGCCCATGTAGGGAGCCTGTCCTGCCGTTTTATCCCTCACACAAGTACAGCGAGTGGAGGATTGAAGATTGAAGACTTTCCAACGACTCAAGTACCTACTGGACTAAAACAGGGTAAAACAGGGAATTTACAGGTCACCCACAGGGTATTTACAGGTGCATACATGTACACTCTTCATTACTGAAGCACAGGTGCAAGTACTACAGGGTACCCACAGGTCCTACATACCCCTTTGTAGGGTTTGGTAGCCATTTGAGGTTACTCTCTTGCATTACAAGGTCAAAACAGGGCACTTACAGGTCTAAACAGGGTGCAAGACTGGATAGTTCAGACTCTGAAATTCAGTTACAGAATTTTCTATCCTAAATCTGTTATAGCCTGCTATAGCTCATCTCGAAGAGAGCATTGTTAGCTTCGATTCGCATAAAAAAGTTCTGCAATTGGAGTTTTCTAGCCAAAGTTATAGCCGTTTTATTGACAGGGGGTACTGCAGGACTGCACTAGTATGGCAGGACATAAAGGCAAAAATAAGGTCCAGGAGGATTATGCACAAAAAATCAGGGATTCCATGATGGAAAGCACACTTCAAGAGAACCTTGAAGAGCCTCAACAATAAGGAGAAATCAGTTTACTTAATGATACTTTGTGTGCCCATGAACTAAGACATAAGGAACGTCATGAGGCTATTTGGTCAAACGAAGTCTACAATGGAGCAAATGATTTTATCTCATGGTCAAACGAAGTCTACCATTGAAAAGTTTATGGATTCAACTACCCAAACCAAGGCTTCCATTGATAAATTAGTAGAATCCAATGCTCAACTTATGGCAAAATTTTCTCAATTAATGCCGTCGCAAATGGGATCAAAAGAAGCCAATGAGAAGGCTTGTTCAAACAGTGATCCTTCAGTCCCACTTCAGCCATCCAACCAAAATGGTTATGGAGATGGGATCATTGGAAGAAGAGGTATACCAAATAGTCAGTATGAAGTAGGAGAAGCTTCACAAAGGTATGATGACTATTTGGGGAGTTTGAATGGAGCCAATACTCAAGCTTTTGGACTACATACTCAGAATTCCAGGGGTGCCTTACCAACAGGAAGATTACATGGTAATTCTCAGTCACCTGTTGGAAGATTTCAGTCTCAATCTGGGGGTTCTGTACTTAGAAATCCTGATCAGCCAGTTTTGGGACAGCAACCCTTTCATGATAGAGAATTCAAGGACAAAATTATTTTATCCAAATTCAATGGCTAGTCATCTTCACCATCAGAATTAGAGGAATGGACCTCTAAGATGGAGTCTTATTTTGACATATTTCCTAAAACTGATGATATGAAGATACACTTTGCCTCCTTGCACTTAGAAGGATTTGCCCACACTTGGTGGAGGTATATCAAGAAAGAGAATGTATTTATTGAGAATTGGGAAGCTTTCAAGGCACTTATGGCTGAAGTCTTTGTTTCACCTCTTGAAAAAGAGAAGTTAGAACGAAGATGGTATGGTTTGGAACAAAGGGGCCTAAGTGTAAGAGAATATACAAACCAATTCCTCAACTTGACCATGTATGTGGAAAACATCAGTGATGAGGCCAAGTTACACAAGTTTATGTATGGTTTAGAACCATCCTTGTCACCTGATGTTATGGCGCAGAATCCTACTTCACTTTTCAAGGCTATTGAGCTTGCAGAGCTCTATGGAAGAAAGTATAGGAAAGAGTCTTCATTTCAGCCAAGTTATGGACAGCCAAGGACTGTTTTAAAGCAAGGGCAAGTTGGTAACATTTATGGCAACAATCATATGCCTAGTGGGAGCTTACGGATACCAACTTATCCTCCATTTAATACTTCTAGGCTTCAAGGCAATTTCAGGACAGCAAACAGTCCAAAGGTTGAATTTAAGCAAGGTGACAACAAGCCTAAGTCCACTTCAGCCAATACAAATTCCAGAAATATTCCCATGGATCTTTACAAAGAAAAAATGGCAAAGGCTTATGCTTCAAGTGTGGAGAAAAGTATACTCCTGACCATGCTTCAAAGTGTGTATACAAAAATGCCAAGCCAAAGTTTCAGAGTATGCTAGTTCTTGAGGACTTTGAAAATGACATAGATGAAGTTAATGCAGTCACAATCAATGCTGAAAATGAAGATTTCGAGGATGATGGTGGACAGGAGTACTTTTATGATCCATCTGACTCTTTTCCTTTTGATCCAGGCGGTGATATCCCATTTGATCCTGGTGGATTTTGTAATGAGTTGCCTGTTGCCACTAATTGTTCTATCTCTATGGATGCTTGGACGGGATCTAAGAGCCCTAATACACTTCGTATGAAGGGAAGCATATGTGGAAATCCAGTGTTCATCCTGATAGATAGTGACAGTACTCACAGTTTTGTCAATAAATCTATTATGTACAAGTTGAATTGTGTTCCCACCGACTTACAGCAGCCCATTCGAGTACAAGTGGCTAATGGTAAAGAGGAAACCAGCACACAGATTTGCCCACAGGTTTCTTTGCAGATGGCTGAAAATTTTGAAGCCAAAGTAAACCTGATCACTTTGGAAATGGGGCCCATAGATATTGTACTTGGTTGTGATTGGTTGATGACCTTAGGCAGGATTACTATGGATTTCTCACAGTTATATATGGAGTTTTTCTCCAATGGACAACTCATCCGTTTACAGGGAATCCCTAGTAGATCTGATTTTCAACTTATCACCATTCAACAACTCAAGAAAGAGTACAAAAAGTGCTCACAGATATTTGTATTGCATTTGAACAAAGAAATACAGGATCAGCCCAATAATTCAGCAAACCATCCAGCCTTGACAGCTCTTCTTGAGGAGTATAGAGATTTATTTGAAGTACCTACTTCATTGCCTCCTAAGAGAGCGGTGGATCACCCCATTGATTTGGAACCCAACTCAAAGACAATCAATAAGTCACCTTACAGACTATCAAAATGTGAACGAGAGAAAGTAGCCAAGCAAATCAAAGAGCTTCTTGAAATGGGATTCATTGAACCAAGTTCTTCACCTTATGCATCCCCAGTCCTGTTAGTCAAAAAGAAAGATGGATCTTTCAGAATGTGCATTGACTACAGGGATCTCAATAAGATAACAGTGAAGAACAGGTATCCTATACCCAGGATAGATGATTTGCTTGATGATCTTAAGGGGGCTTGATTCTTCACGAAGATTGATTTGAGATCAGGGTATCATCAGATTCGCATGAGAGAGGGTGATGAAGTCAAGACTGCTTTTAGGACTGATCGTGGGCTCTACCATTTCTTGGTGATGCCATTCGGCCTTACAAACGCTCCAACTACCTTTCAAAGCCTGATGAATAAGATTCTGCAACCTTTCCTCTTTCAGCTTGTCCTGGTGTTCTTTGATGACATTTTGATCTATAGCAAGACTTTATAGGATCATTTGTCGCATATGAGGAAGGTTTTTGATGTGTTGAGACATCATAGGCTTTTTGCTAAGGAGAAGAAGTGTTCTTTCATGCAGACTGAAGTGGAATACTTGGGACATATAGTCAGTGAAAAAGGAATACAAGCTGATCCCAAGAAGGTGCAATGCATAAAAGATTGGCCAACGCCTACTACTACTACCTCTCTTAGAGAATTTCTTGGTCTATCTTCATTCTATCGCAGATTTATAAAGCATTATGCGGCAATTGCAGCCCCTTTAACTGACAGGTTGAAGAAATAGGCTTTCTTTTGGGATGCTCTTGCAGATAGCAACTTCAACCAGTTAAAGGAATTACTTACCTCTGCTCCTATTCTTGTATGCCCGGATTTCTCTAAAGAGTTTACTATACAGTGTGATGCTAGTGGCCGTGGCATTGGGGCTGTTTTGCTTCAGGAGCATAGAGTAATTGCATTTGAAAGCCGTAAGCTTACTGATAAGGAGATGGCCATGAATGTTTATGACCAGGAAATGTTGGCTATTCTGCATGCAATCAAGAAATGGCACCATTACTTATATGGCAGCCGATTCAGAGTACATAGTGATCATCGGGTACTCAAGTATTTTCTTACTCAGCCAAATCTCACTCCAAAGCAACGGCAATGGATAGCAACATTACAAAATTATGACTTTGACATCACTCATACAAGGGGCAAAGATAACATAGTGGCTAATTCTCTTTCTCGTATGTAGGCCTACAAAGTGTCAGCCATGACGGAACTACATAGTGATTGGATTGAAGAATTACAGAAGGCCTATCTTTTAGATGAGGAATTCAGCCAAATCTTTTAGAAATTACAGCAAGGTCTTATGGAAGAAAACTCACATTACCAGCTTAAAAATGGTCTTATTTGGTGGAAGGGCAAGATTGTTATTCCCTCTACTTCTTCTTTCACGCAAAAAATTATGGAGGAGTTGCATTCTTCGCCTTTAGCTGGACATTTGGGAGTTTTCAAGACTTATGACAGGATCAGCAAGAGTTTTTATTGGAAAGGACTGTGGAAAGATGTCAAGGATTTCGTTATGAAGTGTATGCCTTGTCAGCAAAATAAGGATAGCACCCATAAGCTAGGAGGTTTGTTGCAGCCATTGCCTATTCCTACGGGTAAATGGACTCATATTACTATGGACTTTATCACTGGCTTACCTACTACCAAGAAGGGGTGGAATAGTATTTATGTGGTGGTTGACAGACTCACCAAAGCAGCTCATTTTATCCCAACAAAAATTCAGTTTACTGCTTCTCAAGTGGCCAACTAGTTTATGGAGCATATTTTCAGATTACATTGATTACCACATGTGATTGTCCATGATAGGGACTCAAAGTTTATGAGTAAATTTTGGCAAGCGGTATTTACATCTATGGGTACTAAGTTGGCTCCATCTACGGCTTATCATCCCCAAACTGATGGACAGACAGAGAGAGTTAATAAATGGTTGGAGACTTATCTTTGCCATTTTTGCTATGATGTGCAAACCTCATGGGATTCTTGGTTACACCTGACTGAGTTTGCTTATAACAATTCCACTCATGCGAGCATAGGAGTTTCACCCTTTGAGGCTTTGTATGGTTACAAGGTGCCCTTACCCACAGTCATTTTTAATGAAAAGATCAACCCGCATGGGAAGGAAGAGTTGGAAAGAATGCAGACCCTTCTTCAGCAATGCAAGGTGAATCTAAGGAAGGCTCAAGATCAGATGAAGATGTATGCTGATGAGAAGAGGAGGCCTTTAGAGTTCCAGGAAGGAGAGCTGGTTTTGTTGAAGGTGCCCAAATCTAAGTACTCTACATTGAAAGATGGATCCAGTAATAAGCTTGCCCACAGATTTTATGGCCCTTACAGGATCCTTAAGCGGATTGGAGATTTGGCATACAGGCTAGAGCTTCCCTCTTCTACAAAGATTCATAACGTCTTCCATGTTAGTCAGCTCAAGCCCTATTATGGTGATCCAATGGATTTAGTTGATGAGCTGCCACCTATTGATGAAGATGGTCTTGTTCAGTACATCCTAGAGGCTGTTATAGGTCAGCGTGAAAAGAAGCTTCGATCACGTTCTATTGTGGAATATTTGATTAAATGGAGAGGTTTACCCTTTTGAAGAGGCTTCTTGGAGACCTGATTCAATATTGGATGAGTATCCATACTTGAGGGATACATTGGTGGCTGAAGTCTATTGTTTATGGAGCTAGTATTGATGCAGACTGGTTCAGGACATCACACTGTTTTAGAATAGTTTTTATCGTACTTCATTTTCAGAATTGAGCTATCTACATGAGCTTAAAGTACTCTTCAAGAGCTTCGTTTTGATATGTGGTACATCTCATTTGGACACTTCTATCAAAAGTTATGGCAGATTTAGTCCAGCAGGGACTGTTTATTCAGCAAGCTGTCTACTTTCTTCTGGAACTATTTGTTGAAGATTCTATGGTTCCATTTGCTTCTGAAGCTCTTCAAATCATGTATATAGTTGGCTCCTCTTTCCGTTCTTCAAATTCAGCCCTTGTAATGATAATTCTTCATTCATTTCTTTAGTTCTTTCTAGGTTTGTTTTTTAGGACAAAAACTTTTGGGAAGGGATGGATTGTAAGAAGCTGGGAATAGTTAGAATGTTAATAATATGCCATGTCACATAGACATTGATATATAAGGAGAGAAGTTGTAATTTTTCACATCTTTTTGACAAATCAATACATTTACAATCTTTCTCTCCCTTCTTGCTCTAAGCTTCCATGGCTTCTTCATCTTTTATGTCTTTCTCTCTCCAATTCTAGTCTTTCTCTCTCCTCGTCACTCTTATTCTCTCTCTCTCTACAGTCTTTCTCTCTCCTCTGCAGTCTTTCTCTCTCTTCTTTCTCTCTCCCTGGTTCTCTCTCTGACATCCAACTAGGATATCAGTGCACGAACAACCACTATCTCCTCAATATATAATTTCTCTCACTTTTTTTTCTCTCTTTTATCCACACACACACACACACTCTCTCTCTCTCTCTCTCTCTCTCTCTCTCTCTCTCTCTCTCTCTCAACATCATCCTTTAAAAAATGAGATGAATTGTGAAGAGGGGGTTCTTTAACTAGTTTTTGTAAAGGGGAGGGCGGGTGTAAGGGTATGGGCTTTGTAGCTATACCATGGTGTTGGAACCAAAAACGCCTATATAGGGAGTAGTAGTCACTTGAGCTTTGCTTGGGATGTGTTTCTACAAGTGATTCCCTATATTTCGTGGTGAACCCTCACATGTATGACTTTACAAGGGTATAGTCCTAAGATGTGCCTCAATGTTGTATCTTTCTATATCATGAATACAAAGGATTCATTATTGATATATCTTGTGTGCCTTTCCGCTATGCCATTTTTGTGCCTCATAACAGGTCATGACTTGAAGTTCCATGAAGGCATGTAACAATTGGTATCATAGCAACTCTAGCGCGGAGCATACTAGCTCGAGAGGGGAGCAAGCTCACAAACACAGAGGAGATCCTACCATAACATGATGTGCAATGCAACATGATGACCCCGATATGACATGATGCGATATGACACTACACAACATGGCATTACACGATGTGACACCCCATGTCGCAATGCCTCCCGAGCATGTTACTTGCTAAAAGTTAGGAGAGTATCTGCTTTGCCAACACAATTGAGAGGGAACCATAGCATGATAGGGACGTGTGGCATAGCATTCAAAAATGCCTTGGAGAGAGTTGAAGCTATGGAAGTACACGTTCTTTAAAGAGGAGGATGACCTATATCATTGGCCAAATTGATCAAGCTAACAAACAAGATCATCAAAGCATTAGAGAAGACCCTTAAAGGAATAGATGTGATGCATAATCAATGCTGAAGAGCTAGATGAAGACTTGGAGGAGGTCAACTACCAGTTGATCATAATGCGAGAGAGAGATATGGCAAGTGAAGATGGCCTGAGACCTCGACACATATCTATAAGGAGAAATCATGCTGAGATGGAATTGGGAGACTACCTCTGGATCTTAAGAAACCAAGGAATGGACCAAAACCATACTTGAAGCAAATGAGAGCAAAAAGAGTCCAAGAGCTGAAGAATGGAGTGAAGCCAACCAAAGAAGAACCATGGAGCCAAGGAAAGAACAAACAAGTGAAAGAAAATGAAGAGTTCTGGTTAGATGAAGATGGAGAAGAAGACATAGAAAAGGATGAGCTTATTAGCCCAGATCTTGGAACACCTCATCCCTAAGAAGAAGGGGCCGATTACTACTACCTCGACTGCTATCCTGAAGATTACTACCAAGAAGGCTACCCTGAAAACCATACCTCTACCACGAATACCCTCCCGAAGAAGATGGATACTACTACCCCAAAGATTTTCCCATCGACTACCACTCAAAAAGGAGAATATCTATATACCAACTACTCCTATCTCAAAGAATGCCAACCCAAAGGAGTTCAAAAAGAGGAAGAAATGAGGGAGTATTATGTGAAGGGAGAAGGATGGAGAATGGATGTGCGTTCAAAGGTAGAAAATATTATGGTGGAGTTAGGATACAAGAAAGAAGATGAAGATAGGTGGACATGTCAAAAGGATGAACCCTTGCACCCATAGGTTGTAGCCCAGTTTAAAAGAAGAACTAGTGTTAAAATAAATGGAGTCTAAGAAGGGGGAGAATGAGCTTGATTGTGAGCTTGGAACATCTCCACCCATTGAGATTGAGGGTGAGTCTAGGTTGGCGCCCTCCTGTAAGGCATGTATTCATTTGATGAAGAGGATGATGAAGAAGTAGATAAGGAGATAGACTTAGAAAATGAGAATGGAAAGGTGAAAGCACCTTGTGTAGGGCATCTGCTACATGGTGCCAACACTTTTAATTTAGATGATGAGATAGGTGAAGGAGAAGAAAAAAATGAAGAGTCAGAAGATAAAGAAGAAGGAAAGGGACAGGATGAGCTTAGCCCAGATCTTGGAATACCTCTACCTAGCAACCCAAAGAAGAAGAGAAGGGTGCATTCCAGATCTTGGAACACCTCAACCCCAACAACTAACCAAACCCACAAAGTTCAATGATGATAGGCTAAGAAGAGAGCTAAAAGAGAGAACCATGGAAATATGGGATGAGATAGAAGAAGGAAAGAAGAAGAAAAAGATTTATTCGATGGAACCAAAGAGAAGATCAAGGAAAAGATCAGACTAGAAAAGAGAAGAAAGGAGATAGGAGAACAAGTAGACTTTGCTAGAAAGTCACCAGAAGAGAAACCAATGATAGAGCAAGATATGCAGAAACAAGTAGAAGAAATCAAGAAGAAGAGCCAAAGAGGTGCCATGCACCAAGACCGCACTTTCCATGCAAAAAGGCAAGTTGAACTAGCTAGTTTGTCTAAGTTCAAGGCAAGCAAGAAAGATTTCGCAAAGAGGCCAAGGAAAACAACCCATATTCTTGACTTGGGTAGGATGAGGGTCAAGCGTCTTGATAAATGAACTAAGAGACCCAAGTCCCCAATGCCCAAGGCAATGCATCTCAAGAAGAAAGGGAGGAATGATGTCCTGCCGCTACGCACACACCGTGTAAAAAAAAATCTAGAGTGTGGCTTCCTTTTAGATTTAGAGAGTCAATGCCACTTTAGGCATTAGTGTTAGTGTCCATGGTTCAAAATATTAGATTTTTTTGGATAAGTTTTTAGTCAATTTTTGCTATTCTAGATATTATCTCTTATAAAAAATCCATAAAACTATAGACAACTTCTAGATTAGGATGACATGTAAAATAAAGCATGTAGCTTTCAACCAATTTGAGAGGATTTTATGTAAAAAGAGAGTGACAAAATCGCGCGACACGCAATCACTATTTTCAAGCAGTGAACAGTACTCAAAAGTAGGAGATGACAAAAGAGTGATCTGGCTGGGTGTCCTGGTATTTAACCCCCATTTCAAAGCCAATGGAAGCATCAAATTGGCGATCTGAGCAGGATAGAGGAAGGTATTAGTTTGTACACGTTTTTGTCTATTAGAGTTATATTTTCTCATAATACTGAAAGAAACTGACAGGCTTCATCTCTATTAGTATTCTTCTATGTTTTCTAATTCTTTTTTGGAGTATTCTTCTACATCTTCAATCTCTTCGAACCCCTTCTCTTCCGTCTACTCCTCTCCCTAAATCTACCTTCACTCTGCTGTCTCTTATCTTCAAGAACTTGGCTTGAAACCTTCAACTCTTCTCTTATCTCTACCATCTCCGGAGTAAAAGCTCTTGAACCCCCATACATTCTTCTCTTGCCAAACCTCTGTAGTGACCTTCAACTCTGCGCGCTGCAACATTGGTGAACCCAACATGAAGATCGGTGTAAGATAACTCCAAGATAGGGGATTCTTTAGGAAATACTCTACAACAATTGGTGCGCATACTGTAGCAAACTCAGCAACAACAAATCCAAATGTTACAACAACAACAACAAAGGCAAGACGAAGAGAAGATTGATTCCACAGCTATCAAGGCCCTAGAGGAAGTTTGACGGGAATCAAAACAATTTAATGGTCGAAATTTCGTTGTTTTTATTCACTTGTATGTTGAAAAAATGCTCTTCTTTGGTGTACCACAACATGCATGGAGTCGCTATTTTGCCAGACTAGCCAAGCATGGTCTTCAAGAGAGAATCCATGGTCTTTTTCAGCAATATGAGGATTGGGCTACATTCAAAAAAGCCCTACGCGAAGAATTCTTCTTAGAAGACTCTGGCCTTATGACGAAGAAAAGTTTCACTGAATGGGTTGAAAAACCCAACAAAGGTTTAGCTACAACAACTCTATACCATGAGTTTGAAAGTTAATTTGGACAACTTGATGCTGAAGACCAACAAAGTATGGAAGGTTAGAAGATTGAATTATTCCTTAAGGCTACAAATCCCATTCTACAAGAAAAGCTTGTGATCGGCTAGAAGATGCTACCTCCGAATCAGGAGTTAAGACTGCATGGACATATGTTACTGATGTAGTTAACATGATTGCTCGAAGAGAGCGGATGTGACTAAGATTGGGCTCTACTTCAAATTCAACAACTCCATTGATGGAGCTTGTTCCACCTTCAAAATCACCTATTCCTTTGACTAATCAACCAACTCTTTCTTCTTCTGTTCCTTCTAAAAAGGATGTAATGGATAAACTTATTAAAATCATGTGTGACCTTCATTTGAATCTTACAGAAATTAGTTACAAGGTGGAGAAGCTGGATGTCAAAGTTAAAGAACGAGGATGATCATCAACTCAAAGACCCATGAGAGAAGACTTTACGAGGCATTGTATTTGGTGTGACAGCCAACAACATGACAAGAGGAAGTGTTTTGCCTTTCGTGAGGCTGAAGCATAGAAGCTCGTCTTTTGGAAAGACTGAAAATTTCATGCAGCAGAAACTGGTCTTCCACTGGAGCCAAATTTTGGCAATGGTGGAATGAAGAAAATATTAAAAGATTTAGCTGTAAAGAATGCCTATGCAATAATTGATGCAGCTATCTATGGGCTGCAAATTGAGCCAACTAAATCAAGTTTGAAAGCATGTAAAGCTAATGTGCAATCTAAAGTATGGATCTAGGCACTAGATTAAATGGAACATGGTAAAGCAGCCAAAGAAGATTTGGCTAATGCCAGTCAGTGCTTTCGAGGAATAACTGGTTGGAAAGAATCAGTAGATTGTTTTTTCACCTTTGCACATTTGGCTGACGTCAATTATAAAGAAGCCTTGATTGAAGAAAAGAGAAGAAGAGAAGATGAATTAGGGCCTTCCTCGTCTGGCCCTCCAAAATGGGTAACTAAAAGAATGCATGAACAACCAAAGCTTGCTGAAAATATAACCCCAGATCAAGAGATGGAAGATACGCCACAAACAAAGAAGACCGAAGGAAAGAAGAAAGGTAAGCAGCCAGGCTACAAATTGTAGTCTGGCATAGAATCTGCAACCGATCTCAAACGAGTCCTAGAAGAACGAATTCTAGGAAGAAAAATTGAATTCATCTTAGGAAAAATTCTTGGAATTGCCAAACGTGAATTCCATGATGTAATTATTAATGTAATCAAAAGGAAAAGACAATATGTTGGTGATGAAGCTGAAGAAATAGTGCATGCTTTTTGTAAGTTCTTCGAGTTTTTGTGTAGGATGAAGAGAAGCTAACTTCACAAGGAATTCATCTTGAAGCAGTTAAAGAATTAATTACAGCAATCGAAGCTAAAGATAAAGAAAGCATGAATGCAAAAATTAAAGAAGTGAAAGCTGAAAATGTAATGGTCGGCTAGTCCAAACCAATTGGGCAGTCCACCTCTCAAAAAGAAGGCCATCTACAACACATGCATGAGGAGGAAGAGGCTCAGTTCATTCCAAGCAGTCACTACTCTCATACGCATTGGGCAAGAGCAACAACGAAGACACTCGTCAAAATTGGAGAAAAAGAAACACCATGTATTGCACTCTTAGACCATGGCTCGGAGATAAACATCATGGCAAGGAGTCTCTATGAAAGTGGCGGATGGCCCATAGATGTTAATGCAGGATGGCGAATGAGAGCTGCAAACAACTCTTCTGGAGAGTTATATGCTGCATGTCCTAATGTGCAAGTAACTATTGGAGACATAAAAGATAATTTTCACTTTTTTGTTCAAGACTCTTGTAGTTACCCTATCATTCTTGGGCAACCTTACATTTTTGAAGCCCTCTGGGAAACAAAAGCTCTCGATGATGGTTCTTCCTATGCTCAAATCCAAAGCAAGTATAATGAACAAGCAGTCCAATTTCTTACTGTGTGTGTTAACCATCATCGAAACAGAGATCGACTGTGTGATTATCCTGTGCCTTCTAATGCCCGAGAATTCAAGGGTTTTTGGGCTGCACAGCTATAAAAGGAGGCTATGGTAGTGCCTCATGTAAAAACATTGAACCTCCTTATGCTGTAGAAACTGTGTCTCTAGCAAATCTGTATGTATGTACAGCCAATAGTATGGGTTGTTATAAGTCTCTTCCAGCCATGACTAAAGTTGAAAGAAAATACTTATGTCATGTAAAAAGGGAGCTAAAAACTTATGACATGATGGTTGAAAATGAAGATTTTTCGGGTATTTTTTTTCGATTGATTACTACTAACACATTGGCTGAAATAGATGTAGCTGCTCATACACAAAATCAAGCTAAAAATCAATCCATAGAAGTATGTACATTGGATTTTTATCAAACAATTCAAGAATTTGTTGAGCAAGAAGACATTGATTTACTCAACAAGGATGAAGTGCAAGTGGAGACAAAATACAAGACAATGGATAAGAAAGTCAAGCATGTGGCAGTCCCACTGCCTCCTGAAAGTGAAGGGCTGCTGATAGGGCAACAAATCAGCCAAGTCTTCGTGACCCTTCCAACATTGGTCACAAGTTCACATCTAAAAGTATAAAAGAGCTCAAAATAGGTGATAATTCTTTCCTTTCGTCGATCGAAAAACACTCTTTTATGCAAATGCTAGTGAAACATGGAAAAGCTTTTGCATTTCATCCAAGTGAAATAGGTTGTGTGGATCCAAATATTGTGGCTCCTATGGTCATTTTTACGGTCCCACATGTGCCTTGGAACCTCAAGCCCATTCCCATTCCAAGGGCACATTTGCCCAAATTACTGGAACTTCTAAATGAAAATATCAGAATGAAGATTTTGGAACCTTCTTCAGCACCTTACTCAAACTGATGGTTTACTGTGCCTAAGAAAAATGGATCTTTATGATTCATTCAAGATATACAGCCTGTCAATCGTATCACAATCTGAAATGTTGGTTCAGGTCCAATTGTTGATGAGTTTGTTGAAGCTTTTGCAAGTAGAGCAATTTATTCTATGCGCGACCTATATTCAGGAAATGACCAATTTCAGCTTTCATTAGAAAGCCAAGACATTACCACAATGAAGACACCTCTTGGATTGGTCTACATGTGCACTCTACCACAAGGTGCAACAAACTCTGTAGCCCATATGATGAATGCCATGCACAAATTCTTAAGGGACTTTATTCCACAACTTACTCTTCCATTTCTTGATGATGTACCTATCAAGGGATGTGAAGTCAATGAAAAGAATGAGGAGCTTGACGAAGATGGTTGCAGGACATTTGTAGTTAACCATATTCATGATTGTGACAGGATTTTGACAAGTCTAGAAGAGGTACATCTTACCCTTTTTGGAGCTAAGTCAATTTTTGGAGTAGAAGAAGTCCTAGTGGTCGGTCATCTGTGTGGCCCCTACGGATGCAAACCTTCACCAATCAAGATAGATGCCATTAGCAGAATGCAAGAAAAATGCTCAAATATCTCAGAGGTGAGAAGATTTCTTTTCGCGTGTGTATTCTATCTCATATGGATACCACATTTTGCTCATGTAGCTGAAAATATTTATCAATTATTAAGAAAATGCCAAATATTCTCTTGGAATAAAGAGCGTACTCTCACTATGCACAAATTAAAGAAGCTTTTAATTTCATCCCCCACTCTTAAAAGGGCCGATTATTCAAATGGTCAACCCATCATCCTTACTGTGGTGGATACAAGTCCCATTGGGATAGGATGGGATGTTGGCCAAGAGAATCTTGAAGGTAGCAGGTATGCAATTCTTTTTGGAGCAAAAGTTCTCAATGAACATCAAAGAAGGTATGCACAAGTAAAAAGGGAATTGTGGGGAGTTGTAACAGCATTAAAGTGTGATCATGAATACTTTATAGGTGCTTTCGTAGTGGTAGAAACTGATTGTCTTCCACTCTTGGGCATGATTGCCAACTACTCTACACCCGACATTGCTATGCTAAGATGGATTGCATATATTAAATCTCTCAACCCCGAATTAAAGCATATTGCAGGAAAGGCGAACCCAGTTGTTGACATGCTATCACATGCAAGATATGACAATGAACAAGAGCTTATGGAAGAAGATGAAGCTAGAGAATTCATACTTGAAGACTTTCATTCTATGGCTGCTGAAAATACCTTTTCAATTACTGCATATACTAGTCCAAATCTGAAAATAACAGGGTGGTTAACTAGAAGCCAGCATGCTCATTGCATTGCTCAAGTTCTAATTCATTTCCTTGAAGAAGATTGGTTGAAGATTGGCCAATATTTGAGCACAATGAAGAAGAAGGAGACTTGGACTAATAAGGAGTTCAAGCATATCAAGAGGAAAGCTTATGGTTTTTTGTTAAAGAATGACATCTATGGAAGCATGCAAACAAGAAGAAAGGAGCACCTGTCTGAGTTGTAGGTAACAAAAGGTTGCAACAACAAATAATGAAGGAATTTCATGAAAGCTTGTGGACAGGACATAGAGGCATATGGGAAACCTTTATTAAAGTCAAAGAAAAATATTGGTGAAAAAACATGTATCGGGACATAGCACATTTTATTGAAACATGTTATGTGTGTCAGATGTATTCTATGGTCAAGCATCGAGATGGGTTACAACCGACTTATCCCTTGTCTATACATTATAGATGGGTTATTGATCTTGTAACCATGCCTACAGGAATATGGAATATGCGATACTTAGTGCTTCCAAGAGAGGATCTAACCAATCAAGTTGAGGGCAAAGCCTTAACAACCAAATCCACTTTGTCGTTTTTTTCTTGAAGTGTTTTGTAGATATGGTTGTGTGGGTAAAGTAATTGCAGATAGAGGAGAGTTGGATGCTCATGAGGCATGCAACTTCTTTGCTCAATTGGGTATTAAGTTGGCTTTAACATCATCCTACAACCCTAAAGGCAATGGGAAAAGTGAGAGAGGGCACCAACCTATTCTCAAACCTCTAGCAAAGTCTTGTAGAGAAAAGTTCAAAGAATGGCCTAAAATGCTAGTTTTTGCATTATGGGTTGACCGGACTACTCACAATACAATGACTGGCTATATACCAGATGAACTTATGCATGGATAATAGCCAATTATGCCAATTGAAGAATCTATTCTCACATGGACTCTTCTTCCTTGGGAGGAAGGAATTAGTAGAGAAGAGTTGCTGACTTTGCACATATGGCGGCTAGAAAGAAGGCCTGAAGATGTTCAAGCAGCTATTCAGAAGCTAAAGACAGCAAGACTAAAGAACAAAAGAAGATTTGATAAGTGACATTGACTTCAGCCAAGAGCAATTCAAGAAAATGATTGGGTGCTTGTCTATGATAGCAGCCTAGGCAATCAATATAGTGCTTCTAGGAAGATGGTAAAGCGTTGGTTTGGCCCATATGTGGTAAAGGTTGTTCATGACAATAAGCTATGTTAAGACCCTAAATAATAATATGGCAGACCTTGATCAGCTTGACAAAAAAGACTATGTTAAGACCCCGCAAATGAGTCAAAGTCCTAGACCACCGACAAACACTGATGACTAGCTTGATAGAATGAGTCATGTTAGGACCCCAAAATGAGTCAAGAAAACCACCCTTGGATTGCCAAGGACAGCAATCCATTAAGTGGGAGTGAGTGTAAGGGTATGGCCTTTGTAGCTATAACATGGCGTTGGAGCCAAGAACACCTATATAGGGAGTATTAGTCACTCAAGCTTTGCTTGGGATTTGCTTCTACATGTGATTCCCTATACTCAATGCTGAACCCTCACATATGCGATGTCATGAGGGTGTAGTCCTAAGATGTGCCTCAATGTTGTATCTTTCTATGTCATGTGCGGTGTCATGAGGGTGTAGTCCTAAGATGTGCCTCAATGTTGTATCTTTCTATATCATGTGTTGAACCCTACATGTGTGGTGTCATGAGGGTGTAGTCCTAAGATGTGCCTCAATGTTGTATCTTTCTATATCATGAATACAAAGGATTCCTTATTAATACATCTTGTGTGCCTTTCCAATATGTCATTTTTGTGCCTCATGATAGGTTATCTTGAAGTCTTGTGAAGGTTCATAACAGGGGGTTATTTTTATTTGTTTGATTAATCAAAGGGTAATTTTTTTCTTTCTTTCTCTATGAAAACTTTTTGTTTTTATTATAAAGTTTTAGAAAGAAACAAGATCCTTTAGAATAATGTAAATTTTATTACTTACAAATATCCAATGCCTTTTTTTGGGAGATAGAGAGAGAAGGGGGGAAGGTGGCTTTAGAAGGGTTTTTGTGGTGGGCACTACTTGACGTTCGGTCCCCCTTAAGGGGGTGCCCCTCCGTAAGTCCCTTGTATAAGCTTATAAATTTTTTTTCTCATTTTTATCAATTTTTTAATTTTCTTTTATACACATACACACACACACACACATTTTTTTTAAAAAATAAGGAGATTCACTTATAAGTTTAACTTTTGGTTTAAATTTAACTAAAAAATATATTTAAATTTTGAGATGACCAGAAGAAAAAATTTCTCATTAATTCTTAATAAATCCAAGAAATTAATATTAAATTATAATTAGTTGGAAAATTTTAATATTAAATCAAAATAAATTGAGATATTTAATAATAAATTGAGATAGTTTGTAAGTAGCTAGAATAAAGTATCTTTTTAAAGATAAATCATTATAATTAAAATATAATATAATATAATATATAATTAAATATTTAATTTAATAATATATATATATATATATAATAAAATATTTTAAATCAATTAAATGGAAAATAAAGAAAAAATAACTTAATTTAAGCTTATATGAGGGTATATGAATAAAGTTAAACATGAAGAACTCATTTTATTGGTATGCGAGTTGGTGAAAATGAGGAATAGTAACATGTGGTTGCTTGAAAAAAAGTTGGAAATATTACATTCTCTTTCTCTTAGGGAAATCTAGATGTCCTCATCTTGAGAGAAACTTAGGGTCATCTCTCTAGAGGATGGATTCCACTATCCATGTCATATCTTCATTCAAAAACTCCTTCCATTAGATTAGGTATTCCTAAAGGGTGTGGTTTTTAAAATGCTTTTCTCTACTTTCCATGATTCTCTCTAGTTGGACCTCAAGGACTCCTTGAGTTGGCATTACAATTTTCTATTATTGGGAACATGCTTGGGATTAGAAACATAGGTTTTCAACCGGCTTACATGAAATACATTATGGATCTTTAGATTAGAAGACATGGCTAGATTATAATCATGTGTCGCAAGGCATTTTATGATTTTGTATGGCCCAATGTATCTAGAAGGATTGAGCTTCTTGTATTTACCAAGAGATAAAGAATTGTTCTTGGATGATCGAATACCCTTGGAGGCTTCAATCTTTATGATAGGGCGGCTAGAGAAATTTAGAGGGTGTATTCCACCAATGGAAGGTATTCAATCCACCTTTTTGGTGCTCTGCTACTATAGGCTCTTAGAATATCCTCCGATACTTTATTTACTCTTGTTTACATTTATGATAACATTGACTCTAGGTTTCTCAAATAGAAATATTTTGAGGATATTCAACTCTTCCATCCATCGAGCTTTAACTTTTCCATCCATTGAATCTTTTTTATATTCATCTCTACGTATACTAATCTTTCAGCATTAATAAAGAAGTAGATGTAGTACCGAGGCCATCATCTATCCACATAAAATGCTAGTGGATAGTAGAGATACTCTAAGTTCTTCACAAAGTCTTTCTATCGAGAGAAATCCCATGAATGCAAGGTGGATTGGTACATAGTATGGAAGACTAGAAAGGTATGCATAGATAATTTTGAATATACATGACAACATGGTAAGTTAATGCAATCACAATTCTTTTCAAGAAAATATTATTAATTTAAGAAAAAAAACAATATTACTCATTATTTTTATACAAGGGCTTTACTCAAAAGCCATGTGTCATATAAGATCAATTGTGGAATTTCTCTATGGAAATCATGTAATATTTAGGTGATTACTTCACTATATCTAGGGCTAAGAACTCTATATAGGGAAATAAGGGAGTCCCTCTACCTGATATCCAAAAGCTTAGGATTGGTGGGCGAATACAATGTGGTTGGGTTGAATGACTTGGATAATCCTTCTATAAGTCCATTGGGCTTGAGTCATGGCTCAACCTTATGATACTCGATAGGACTAGGGAAACTAGGGTAAAAGGTAAAGAGTTAGAGACAATGTGGATGCTATGTAGTCATGCTATTGTATGTCTCTACTATGAAGATAGATGAGATCTTGTAACTTCATGCATTTAGGAATTCATACGAGGACATGACAAGACAAGTTGTAGGAGATCTAGAGATACGACCAAGTTCAGATTTAGTGGTTTAATCACAATTCAATCACAAGTAACAACAACATACTCAAGAGGAGAAGGTGAAGTCAAATAAGTCATTGATTAAGACTTCCTTGCATGTGAGTCCATGTAGGAAAGAATTTGGACTTAGGGGATGAAGATGGAAAAGCATAAAGTGGAGAAAAGTAAGAGAAAGGAGGGCTGAATGGAGTGTAGCATTTTTTTGAGGAAAAACGAGGTAGATCATGCCCAACAAAAACGTAGAGATAAAGGGGGCTGAAAACTCATGCAAGTTGAAAGCTTTGGTGAAGAGGAACATGCCTGCACACTATTGGACCTTCAAGGTATGGTTTGGGCTTACAAAGGAGTGAGTTTGTGGTTCATATGAGCTGTGGGAAACATGGCAAAACGGAGCATTTAGACTACAATGTATTGCTGTCTTGAAATTTCAACATCAATCTTTGATCTCCGGATTCGAACCTTGTTGCACATGCTTGTTTAGAAACCGAATAGAAGCTTGAAGAATACAAAGAACCCTCTTTAGGGTGATTTTTGGGCTGCATAAAGGGGGTGTTTAACTACTATTTATAATAGAAAAATGGGGGTGAAGTACAAAAAAAAGACTTATAGAAGGTTTTCTTCATCATCGACCAGTTCTATAGATTAAAGTTGCTACCGGATGGATAGGGGAACACTTTGTACTTGTCAAAGACATAGTTTTGAGAGATGTTGGAATAGCTTAAGAGCAATTTATTGCTATTTTAATGCACATTAAAAATAGGGTTGAAGTGAAAAAGTAAGACCCATACGAATACTATATTAGAAAATTTGGGAATCTCCCAAGTTCCACTTTCAAATAAGAAGTAAATATATGACTGAGTGGCTAAATCTTAAACCCATATTTGATGGTGGGACTTGGGGGGATTGCTTATATAGTATCTAGGGAAGATTTTACCTTTAAGTAAGGGGATACAATTTGACCATGTGTCAAAAAATTAATTACATTAGGAATTTTCAAACTTTATAAAATTTCCCAAATTCCTAAATATGTGGTTTATGGGGTTTTCTTCATCTTTATCCATTTCTATCAATTGAGTAATGGGATTGATCTTCCCCCATCAAAATTCATGCACTTGTAAAGAGATTTTATGCTTTTGCCTATAACATTGGACTATGTATAGTAGGGTTCTAATATTTTCTTATTCAAGGTTAGGGTATATATTGGCTTATTGATTTTGAGTTAATCAATTGTCTCAACAGGGGTTGAATTGATCATGCATTGTCATACTTGTTAATAATAACACAAGGGCTTGGTTTTAGATCCCTTTGGTATGTGAATTCTGGCTTTCTTCTTTCTTCTTCTTCTCTTTAACCTCTACTCTTTGCACCCTTATTTCTAAAACCCTTGTGGTTCAGGATTTCATTCGTTTACTCCCTACAATGTGCATGTACTGGTTGGGAGACATCATGTACCATTCCATATACTACGTTCATTGATGAGTGTTGAAGAATTGGTAGCAAGATAGGCCAAAGATCCAATCTATCATTCAGAAAAGGTACTCTTGCAAGGGTAGGTTGCACTACTAACCTACTTGGTAAACCACGAAGAATATCATATAAATTTCATGCACATGATTTCAAAATATGTAAGAGAGTGTTATTTTCTATTATTACAAGTTTCATATGTTATATTGGTTTCTTTTTCATTTGTTGACAATAAAGAATCCCTAAAAAGTATAAATTTTTATAGAGATACTTTGAGCCTTATTTTATCTCAAACATAGGGACTCTCTTTATTTATACAACATTGGTAGGCCTAAATTTATAATTAGGTGAAATATTGGCGATGGTTTTACTAGGATCAACAATATATTTACGGGGGCGAATTCTCTTTACATCTATGATTGTAAAGGTGACCCCATATCTTTAGATTGGATACAAAGGAGTTATGAAGTCATATTCTAACGTGGTTAAGGTCCACAACAT
Organism: Lygodium microphyllum; assembly: GCF_053477565.2. Taxonomy (NCBI): domain Eukaryota; kingdom Viridiplantae; phylum Streptophyta; class Polypodiopsida; order Schizaeales; family Lygodiaceae; genus Lygodium; species Lygodium microphyllum. Next base: position 93,489,507 of record NC_141138.1, read on the forward strand.
TGTCAGTTGCGAATATACATATTCATTTTGATTGGACAATTGACTGTTTAGACAAACAAGAGCTCGAGGGTTGTTTGTTTTGAAGAATCAAAAGTTTTTCATACATATTAGCTCTCTTTACATTCTTCTTAGTATGCTTAACTTTCTTAGCATAAACCACGTAATTTCCATCTTGCAATTTCCAACTCTTAGATTGGATTTTTTTAAAACATCCTAGATTTAAGTAGCTATTCACAAGAACTCACTTTTCAACTTAATGTGTTTATTTATATTGTAAATATCCTAGCTTTAATTAGCTGCTCACAAGAACTCACGTTTCAACTTAATGTGTCTATTTGTATTGTGAAGTCCAATATGTACTAATTTAACATCATTTTCATTAATGGATAGTACTAATATTTACACTCCAATATCAATGGTGAAACATACCCAATCCTAAATCATAGGGTGGGTAGTTTGGTAGTCATCTAGGAATTTGCTCTTAGCTATCACCATATGTGCTACTCACAAGCATCTAGATTTAAGTGACCAGGTGTTCCTTAAGTCTACCTTGCAAGCAAATTTTTTGGTGTCATCCCGTGAGGATCAACATATAGATTCCTAAATACAACTATAATCTCTAGCAGCAACCTAGCATTGAGCTAAGACAATCACTATTTGCATGAGCCATTAGAGAATCTAGGCAGGCAAGCATCACACTCAGTTCAATGGGAGTGAGAAATGAGGGAGAGCTGAGCATCAATCCCTCTGCCTATAAGGCATAGCCTCACATTGGTCCCCTAAGACAATGCTTAGCATGGTTCTATGATGGTCACAATTTTTTGGTGTTTTGTAGACTTTAGGAAAATCCACAAAGCTAAATGGGTCTACCCAAACATAGGATGGTTTCATCGGGAAGAGTGTCCGCCTACTTTCCATTCTTAACATGTTGTGTTTTAGTTATCCAAGCAAGCGTACTACTCATGATGTGAAACATATAAAAACAACTTCCTTAATTAATATTTATAGAGGTTAATCGTCACGTTTTTAACTATGAATACAAAAATTATTCTTTTGAAAAAAATATAGTAATTTATATTATTTTCATAGTTACAATTGCTCCAAAGAGCAAACCAATTTAAAAACTAGGTTGCCACCTTGAACTATTCATGTTAGACCTCCCAATGCTAAATCAAATTGGGCTAGTATAAGGTTCCTCCCCTATCATAGGACCGGGATAGAGATTATAAGCTCTTACTAGAGCCCCGCTAGTTCTCACTCAATGTAAGGGAGAACCTTCCTATACGAATGACTATACATACCTAAACCATGGTTGGCCATCTTAACAAATTTATTTGTAACTTTGAGTGAAGAGTATCCTAGTTGTAAACTAGGGGATGGCACAATGCCTCAATCCTATCTGGCTATTGAACATATGGGCGTCATTAGAATCTTTTTCAACAATTATGAAAACCAAAATTAGTCTAGCCAAAATAATAAAACAAATAGTCCTTTTAAAATAAATATCAATATAAATTTATCAATGGAATTTTAGTAATTTCCATTCAATCAATAACCAACTCATAACTTAAGTTTAGTCTTTATGCCTATGAACACAAATTATTGGCGCTAAGGTATCTTGATTAATCTTTTAATCTATTAGGAAATTTTCTTTAAAAAAGAAAACAATTTATTATCAGCATTTCACTAAACTACGAACAATGTATGTAAAACATGTGTAATTAATAAAGAATTTACTTTTTCAACATAATTTCTAAGCTCATGCTCTAAAAATACTAATTTTTCAACATAATTTCTAAGCTCATGCTCTAAAAAGACTACTTTTTTAAACTATTTAATGGTATTATAAACAAAAAGTCTATCTAAAAATCTAATCATTTCAAAAATAAAATTCAAAATTTTTTTATAAACTTTTAGGGTGAAAAGCTAACTTTATTATTTTTTCATAAACTTTTAGGGTGAAAAGCTAACTTTATTATTTTTTCATATATTTCTCTTTATTTTAACTAATTTTATTAACAAAAACTAACTACTAATTTCATCTTTAATAAACTATTTCTATTATTCTTAGTATTTTTTAAATTTTATGAATCAATTATAAATTATAAAATTTAACTTTAAAGTTTTTAAATTTAAATTAATAAATTCAAATTATTTAAATTATATTATTCATAATGAAATTAATAATTTAATAAATTTGATAATAATAATAATTACATATAAGATAAGTTATGTCTTTTCTTACAAGAATTTTTATAATTAATTGTTGAATAATATTTATTTGTGAATAATTTTCAAAAGTAAAATAGTAAACCAATGTCATATCACCAACCATATTTTTCAACATTTTGGGTGGATGAAGGTGTTGATATACCAATGCACTTGTGTGAAGCCAAGGTAGTCGAGAAAAGGTGGTAGAACAATGAGGCTTATAAACATGGTATTAGTGCACAAATGACCACTTATAAATAGGGTATTATTGCGTGAATGACCACTCTCTCCTCTACACATTTTCTCTCACTTCTTTTTTTATGTCTTTTAGTCATACTCTCACTATCTCTCATGAGTATCTTTCTCTAAAAAATAAGATGAATTGTGTGAAGAGAGGGAGGTCTTTTAAATAGTTTTTTTAGAGAGGGTGACAGATATATCTTTCTTTATTTGAGTGATCAAACGAGGGTTTTTTCTTTGTTTCTTAAGGGGAGATTTTTGTTTTTATATAAAGGTTTAGAGAGAAGAAAAGTTCTTTAGGATAAGGAAAATGCTTAACATTATAAACATCCAACAGTTTTTCTTTTTCTTTTTTTTTTTAGGGGGGGGGAGAGAGAGAGAGAGAGAGAGAGAGAGAGAGAGAGAGAGAGAGAGAGAGAGAGAGTGTGTGTGTGTGTGTGTGTGTGTGGGAGAAGGAATGTGGTTAATATATATAGTCATTTTTTAAAATAAAAAGAAAATAATTTTAATTAATTTTTTTACTTAGAACTAACTAAAAATTGAGTTTAATTTGAGATGATTGGAGCACATTCTTTATGAATAACATTTGCAAAAATCCTCTTTAATCAACATAAAATAGTGAATAATTTCAAATAATATTGAAAAATAAATACTAATTATAATAACTTTGAAAAATTAGTAATAAATAAATAAAAATAATTAACTAGCAAAATTAATTAATAATGAGAATAAGCTAAACATTTTGATAATAAATCAAGAGAAATTTAAGATAAAATGTTATAAAATAATAAACATCCAAATGAATATAAATAAAAGTATGATAATTAAAAATAATTTTATTGAAACATTATAATTAAAAAGTCCTTAAAGATAAGGTAAATTTTCTAAATTATAAGCATCCTAGAGTTTTGGGACAAAAGGGCAGGCATGGGGTAACTTATGGGGTGGGGTAGAGGCATTGATATATAGCCCCTCCTTATAAGCTTATATAAATGATTTTTTATTTTATTTTATTTTATATAAATATGAATACAAATGTAAATATAAATATATTTATATTTATAAAAATAAACATATATTTAGATAAATCTAAATAGAATCATCATAATTATGGGAAATAACTTAATTAGCAATAAAGCATAATTAAATTTTTAACAAAATATTTTAAGATAATTGAATATAAAAATAAATAAAATAAATTAACTTGAGCATATACAAATGTGTACAAACATCGGTGGTCACAATGAACTCATATTATACATGCGAGTTTGTGAGAATAAGGGTTGGTTACACATGATTGTTAACAACATGTTTGCTAGTTCAATAGAAGATTTTAAAGGAATTGAGCCTAGCATTATCACTCATAACATCCCCATGGTGCCTGATATGGTACCTCTAAAAAAGTAACAATTGTTGTGATGAATTTGAAGCATACACATGTTACCAAGGAATATATAGAAAAGCTCTTGAACATAGGATTTATCTAGGAGATTGAACACGGATTGGGTTTTCCTAATTATCATCGTGATAAGGAAAAATGGAAAGATTAAAGTGTGGGTTAACTACAACAAGGTCAATGTTATGATGAAAAGGGAAAACTACTGGTGATTGCACTATCTTGATTACATGCTAGAAAGTACCATAGGAAATGATGCTTATAGCTTCCTTGATAGAGCAAATATTATAAATAATGGCTAGTACGTGTAAATTATTTATGGCTAAATGCTTCATAGTGTGAAAATATTATCTTTCTATATGCTCTCTAGTGCAAGGATATTGTGTATGTATATACACAACTTATTTATTTGGCTATAACTATTGTGCAAGGCCTAGAGGGCTTGATTTTGTAAACTTTAGAATAGTTTTCCTAGAAATAAGAGTTAGAAAATACTAGGATAAAAATTAAGGCGCTCATCTAAAGAAAGAAAGAGTCCAAAAAGACAATAATTTTCAATGATTTTAAAGCACAAAAATCTTAATACAAATCCATAAATACATGCATGGGGAAGGTGGTCACCCATCCATGGGTACCCAATCTTGTGCCATGCATGCTTTCTCTATTGTTCCTCTTTATTACAAATTGTGTTATATTTAATTTTGAATTTATTTGTGCAATTCTATGATGAAGGGTTATGAGGTTGTATCAAAGCAAGGTGATTGGTCTATGCGATAACATCATAAAGGAGGCATACATTCATCTTGGAAGACTAAATCATCTCCATCTTCAAGGATCCCCATTTTACCCACTTTTGGTCAAAGGCTTTGCATAGTGGTCTCTTGGTTCAAAGTTTATAGCCAATATTCATTGTGTTCTTTTCTTGAAAAGAAAGAAACCATTCAAATGTATTTTCTTTCTATTCTCCAACAAAACCATTATATCATGGAGTATACCATGATCTTTAGAAAGAACATCAACCCAAGGTGGTTTTATTAGTTACAATGATTTTCACCCGCAAAAGGAGAGAAGCTAATCTATTCATATGGATGTGATTAGCCTGATCCATTAGTTTCAAAACCACTCTCCTTTGTTCTCAATCTTACGATTGGCATGATTGAAAACTAGCATTAGGTGCCACACTTCTATCCCAAAATGGGGTTGTTCATTTCTTATAAACTTTAAACATTGAAGCTTAAGATTTAGACTTTGAGCTATAAAACTTGTGGAAATTTTGTTAGACTTTCAACAAGTGATTTTTTTTTGGGGGGGGGTTAATATTTAACTCCTTTTATTTACTCTCTTCTCCAAGTGTTACAAGTTGGATCATATAAAAGCCCTTGTTCTTGTATGACCCTAAGAAAATTTTCCACTAGCCCCAAGTCACATAGAGTAAATTGAAGTGTATTTTGCAAGCTTTCTTAGAAGACTATTCACATGAAAAAAGTAATTATTCTATGGGATCCATCAAAAGCTTGTTCTTGCATACAAATTATTTTCAATAATATTGAGATCTTCCCAAGCAAACTAAATATAGAATCGTCTCTACTTGAGATCACCTCATAACAACAAATTGATATTCTTCAACACAATTTAAACAAAGTTACAAAAGTGCTAAAAGAGCAAGAAAGGCAACGAAATCCATCACATAAGATGAAAAAGATCACCTTTGTTGCATCTTAAGAGGCATCTTTGAAGCACAACAAACCAAGAAGGATTAAAAAATCAGTCATGACTGTTCCTAGTTTGCTAAGTTTGATGGTTAAATTTATAGAAAAACTATATTATCTAAGTTAAGCTAGTTCAATGATTACTTTAATGATGAATTTTCTTGAAGAAAGACAAAATCGAGTCCTCAAATCAAGTATGCCACCAATTATCTTAGCATAAAAAATGTGGAAAAAGTCATAAGAAAAAGTTAAAAAGTATTTTTTCCCACCTTAGTTCCATCTTTGTGCAATGTGAAATCAAGCAAATTTGACATGGTAAGAAGGTGGTAGCATAGCTATATACATGGAAAGATTTATTTTGGCAATGATTTTTCCTATTGTGTATACTTGAGAAAGTTTTTGAGGGCATGCTGCAACATAAATAAGAAGTGGGGTTTCAATCCTGACATCCAAGCTAAGTCAAATTTCCTTAAACCTACTACTCCTTAAGATGCTATCTCTTCTATCCAAGATGCAAAGAAATAATTCCAAGCCATCAACCAAATTCTTCATGGAAAATAATCTAACCAACTTTGGCCATTCAAAAACAAGAAAATCCAAAGAAACCTCTGCTAGTCTAATTCTTTTCTAACCAACAGATCTTCCACCTTTTAACCAAAAACAAGGATCAAATAAAAGCATGGAAACAACAAGGTAAATACATAATCTATAGGTGTTAATGCTCAATATAAAATATTAAAGTTTACTTGCCACTAATGCAAGCAACTGAGTCATGAGTAGATTGCTAAGTATAACTTCCAACCAACAATAATGAGACCATCATCCTATTATGAATCGCGTGGTGAGGGGGACTTCCTTGAGCTGTTATGCCAAACACACACCATACGCAAAAGATGAAGCTCACTCAAGAGCACAAGAAGAGAGACGGAGGCCAAAACTTTTTCTTTTTGGTTTTTTCTTATTCTTTCATGTACAATACAATGTACACAAAGTATAAATAAGATACTATATAAAGGAAAGTGCCCTAGTAAGTCAAACAGTGCACAACAGACTATACTAATTGATTGGTACTATAACTATGCTAGTTGTAGGTAGGTGCAACAAACCAAATATAATAAGTGATAAGTCAATATGACCATGTGAGGATCATAATGACCATCGATGTACTAAGTATAGATATGTGGACCCATCTAACCATGCAGTCCATCATCAATGTCCATACATGTTTAGCTTGCTTTCTCAAACCTCCCCCTCAAGCTCAATTGTATCTTTGCAACTCCAAGTAAGCTTTACAATTTCCAAAGTTCTCTACACCCAATGCCTTTGTGAAAATATTAGCCATCTGATCTTGTGCGCTAACATACACCAAGTCAATCTCTCCTGCAAGTACATTCTCTCTCACAAAGTGGTAGCACACCTCTATGTGTTTTGTTATAGCATGGAACATTGGGTTCATATCTAACTATATGCTATTCACGTTGTCACTATGAATGACAACTAGATCATCTCCTTGCACATCCAAATCACCCAATAACTTTTACAGCCATATCATCTCACGTACTATCATAGTAACATCTCTATACTTAGCCTCTATACTTGATAAATCAAATGTAGGTTGCTTTTTGTTGCTTCATATAACTATTGCCCTACCAAGGGAAAACATAAATTCACTAGTAGATCTTCTATCGAACTACCAAACCAATCTACATTTGTGTATCTAGACACGTGTATATCCTTACCTGTCTCATAAAAAATTTCATAATGCAAAGTGGACTTTACATATCTCAATATGCATCTAACTACATCCAAATAAGGCTTTTTAGGCATTTGCATAAATTGACTAAATCCCACTATCATTATCAATTGTAATAATTAAATCATCCATATAGATAGCTATGATGACCAAACCTACATCTTCCTTTCTCATATAAAATGAGTGATCATCATCATAAACATAAAATCCAATGTTGACAAGATACTCTTTGATCTTATGAAACCATGCTCTAGGTGATTGCTTCAGTCCATAGAGTGCCTTCTTTAACTTTCACACATATATGGGATCCTCTAAATCTTCATAACCTATTGGTTGCTCCATATACACCTATTTTTGCAATTCACCATGCAAGAAGGCATTCTTTATATATATTTGTTGCAAACTCCAACCTTTGGCTATTGCCAAAGCAATCACACATCTAACAGTTGCCATCCTAACAATTGGACTAAATGTCTCTTCATAATCTATGCCATATGTTTGAGTATAGCCTTTTGCAACCAACCTAGCCTTATACCTACTAATAGAACCATTTACATTATGTTTAATTTTATAAACCCACTTACAGTCAATAGCCCTTAGACAATAGTACTAGATCTGTCAGAGAGAGAACTAGGGAGAGAGAAAGACTGCAGAGGAGAGAGAAATACTAGAATTGGAGAGAGAAAGACAGGAAAGATGAAGAAGCCATGGAAGCTTGGAGCAAGAAGGGAGAGAAAGTTTGTAAATGTATTGATATGTCAAAAGGTGTGAAAAATTACAACTTCTCTCCTTATATACCAGTGTCAATGTGACATGGCATATTATTAGCATTCTAACTATTCCCAGCTTCTTACAATCCATCCCTTCCCAAAAGTTTTTGTCCTCAAAAACAAACCTAGAAAGAACTAAAGAAGAGATGGATAGAACATAGTACTACTCTGTTTTACAACTTTACAAATGGAGAATGAGTGAAGAATTATCATTACAAGGGCTGAATTTGAAGAACGGAAAGAGGATCCCGCTATATACATGATTTGAAGAACTTTAGAAGCCATTGGAGCCATAGAATCTTCAACAAATAGTTCCAGAAGAAAGTAGACAGCTTGCTGAAATAACAGTCCCTGCTGGACCAAATTTGCCATAACTTTTGATAGAAGTGTCCAAATGAGATGTACCACATATCAAAACAAAGCTCTTGAAGAGTACTTTAAGCTCATGTAGATAGCTCAATTCTGAAAATGAAGTACGACAAAAACTGTTCTAAAACAGCGTGCTGTCTTGAACCAGTCTACACCAATACTAGCTCCATAAGCAATAGGCTTCAGCCACCAATGTATCCTTCAAGTATGGATACTCATCCAATATTGAATCAGGTCTCCAAGAAGCCTCTTCAGAGGGTAAACCTCTCCATTTAATCAAATATTCCACAATAGAACGTGATCGAAGCTTCTTTTCACGCTGACCTATAACAGCCTCTGGGATGTACTGAACGATACCATCTTCATCAATAGATGGCAGCTCATCAACTAAATCCACTGGATCACCATAATAGGGCTTGAGCTGACTAACATGGAAGATGTTATGAATCTTTGTAGAAGAGGGAAGCTCTAGTCTATATGCCAAATCTCCAATCCGCTTAAGGATCCTGTAAGGGCCATAGAATCTGTGGGCAAGCTTATTACTGGATCCATCTTTCAATGTAGAGTACTTGGATTTGGGCACCTTCAACAAAACCAGCTCTCCTTCTTGGAACTCTAAAGGCCTCCTCTTCTCATCATCATACATTTTCATCTGATCTTGAGCCTTTCTTAGATTCACCTTGCATTGCTGAAGAAGGGTCTGCATTCTTTCCAACTCTTCCTTCCCATGAGGGTTGATCTTTTCATTAAAAATAACTGTGGGTAAGGGCACCTTGTAACCATACAAAGCCTCAAAGGGTGAAACTCCTATGCTCGCATGAGTGGAATTATTATAAGCAAACTCAGCCAGGTGTAACCAAGAATCCCATGAGGTTTGGACATCATAGCAAAAATGGCCAAGATAAGTCTCCAACCATTTATTAACTCTCTCTGTCTATCCATCAGTTTGGGGATGATAAGCCGTAGATGGAGCCAACTTGGTACCCATAGATGTAAATACTGCTTGCCAAAAGTTACTCATAAACTTTGAGTCCCTATCATGGACAATCACCTGCGGTAATCCATGTAATCTGAAAATATGCTCCATAAACTGGTTGGCCACCTAAGAAGCAGTAAACTGAATTTTTGTTGGGATAAAATGAGCTGCTTTGGTGAGTCTATCAACCACCACATAAATACTATTCCACCCCTTCTTGGTAGTAGGTAATCCAGTGATAAAGTCCATAATAATATGAGTCCATTTACCTGTAGGAATAGGCAATGGCTGCAACAAACCTGCTGGCTTATTGGTGCTATCCTTATTTTGCTGACAAGGCATACACTTCATAATGAAGTCCTTGACATCTTTCCACAGTCCTTTCCAATAAAAGCTCTTGTTGATCCTGTCATAAGTCTTGAAAAATCCCAAGTGTCCAGCTAAAGGCGAAGAATGCAACTCCTCCATAATTTTTCACTTGAAAGAAGAAGTAGAGGGAATAACAATCTTGCCCTTCCACCAAATAAGACCATTTTTAAGCTGGTAATGTGAGTTTTCTTCCATAAGACCTTGCTGTAATTTCTGAAAGATTTGGCTGAATTCCTCATCTAAGAGATATGCCTCTTGTAGCTCTTCAATCTAATCACTATGTAATTCTGTCATGGCTGATACTTTGCAGGCCCACATACGAGAGAGAGAATCAGCCACTATGTTATATTTGCCCCTTGTATGAGTGATGTCAAAGTCATAATTTTGTAATGTTGCTACCCATCGTCATTGCTTTGGAGTAAGATTTGACTGAGTAAGGAAATACTTGAGTACCCGATGATCACTATGTACTCTGAATCGGCTGCCATATAAGTAATGGTGCCATTTCTTGATTGCATGCAGAATAGCCAACATTTCCTGGTCATAAACATTCATGGCCATCTCCTTATCAGTAAGCTTACGTCTTTCAAATGCAATTACTCCATGCTCCTGAAGCAAAACAGCCCCAATGCCACGGCCACTAGCATCACACTGTATAGTAAACTCTTTAGAGAAATCCAGGCATACAAGAATAGGAGCAGAGGTAAGTAATTCCTTTAACTGGTTGAAGCCGCTATCTACAAGAGCATCCCAAAAGAAAGCCTCTTTCTTCAACCTGTCAGTTAAAGGTGCTGCAATTGCCGCATAATGCTTTATAAATCTGCGATAGAATGAAGATAGACCAAGAAATCCTCTAAGAGAGGTAGTAGTAGTAGGCGTTGGCCAATCTTTTATGCATTGCACCTTCTTGGGATCAGCTTGTATTCCTTTTTCACTGACTATATGTCCCAAGTATTCCACTTCAGTCTGCATGAAAGAACACTTCTTCTCCTTAGCAAAAAGCCTATGATGTCTCAACACATAAAAAACCTTCCTCATATGCGACAAATGATCCTGAAAAGTCTTGCTGTAGATCAAAATGTCGTCGAAGAACACCAAGACAAACTGAAAGAGGAAAGGTTGTAGAATCTTATTCATCAGGCTTTGAAAGGTAGCTGGAGCGTTTGTAAGGCCGAATGGCATCACCAAGAAATGGTACAGCCCACGATCAGTCCTAAAAGCAGTCTTGACCTCATCACCCTCTCTCATGCGAATCTGATGATACCCTGATCTCAAATCAATCTTCGTGAAGAATCGAGCCCCCTTAAGCTCATCAAGCAAATCATCTATCCTGGGTATAGGATACATGTTCTTCACTGTTATCTTATTAAGATCCCTGTAGCCAATGCACATTCTGAAAGACCCATCTTTCTTTTTGACTAACAGGACTGGGGATGCATATGGTGAAGAACTAGGTTCAATAAATCCCATTTCAAGAAGTTATTTGATTTGCTTGGCTACTTCCTCTCGTTCACATTTTGATAGTCTGTAAGGTGGCTTATTGATTGTCTTTGAGTTGGGTTCCAAATCAATGGGGTGATCCACCGCTCTCTTAGGAGGCAATGAAGTAGGTACTTCAAATAAATCTCTATACTCCTCAAGCAGAGCTGTCAAGGCTGGATGGTTTGCTGAATTATTGGGCTGATCATGTGTTTCTTTGTTCAAATGCAATACAAATATCTGTGAGCGCTTTTTGTACTCTTTCTTTAGTTGTTGAATGGTGATAAGCTGAAAATCAGATCTACTAGGGATCCCCTGTAAACGGATGAGCTGTCCATTGGAGAAAAACTCCATATATAACTGCGAGAAATCCATAGTAATCCTACCTAAGGTCATCAACCAATCACAACCAAGTACAATATCTATTGCCCCATTTCCAAAGTGATTAGGTTTACTTTGACTTCAAAATTTTCAACCATCTGCAAAGAAACCTGTGGGCAAATCTGCGTGCTGGTTTCCTCTTCACCATTAGCCACTTGTACTTGAATGGGCTGCTGTAAGTCGGTGGGAACACAATTCAACTTGTACATAATAGATTTATTGACAAAACTGTGAGTACTACCACTATCTATCAAAATGAACACTGGCTTTTCACATATGCTTCCCTTCATACGAAGTGTATTAGGGCTCTTAGATCCCATCCAAGCATCCATAGAGATAGAACAATTAGTGGCAGCAGGCAACTCATTACAAAATCCACCAGGATCAAATGGGATATCACCGCCTGGATCAAAAGGAAAAGAGTCAGATGGATCATAGAAATACTCCTGTCCACCATCATCCTCGAAATCTTCATTTTCAGCATTGATTGTGACTGCATTAATTTCATCTATGTCATTTTCAAAGTCCTCAAGAACTAGCATACTCTGAATTTTTGGCTTGGCATTTTTATATACACACTTTGAAGCATGGTCAGGAGTATACTTTTCTCCACACTTGAAGCATAAGCCTTTGTCCTTTCTTTCCTTGTAAAGATCCATGGGAATATTTTTGGAATTTGTATTGGCTGAAGTAGACTTAGGCTTATTGTCACCTTGTTTAAATTCAACCTTTGGACTGTTTGCTGTCCTGAAATTGCTTTGAAGCCTAGAAGCATTAAACGGAGGATAAGTTGGTATCCATAAGCTCCCACTAGGCATATGATTGCTGCCATAATTGTTACCAACTTGCCCTTGCTTTAAAACAGTCCTTGGCTGTCCATAACTTGGCTAAAATGAATACTCTTTCTTATACTTCCTTCCATAGCGCTCTGCAAGCTCAATAGCCTTGAAAAGTGAAGTAGGATTCTGCGCCATAACATCAGCTGACAAGGATGGTTCTAAACCATACATGAACTTGTGTAACTTGGCCTCATCACTGATGTTTTCCACATACATGGTCAAGTTGAGGAATTGGTTTGTATATTCTCTTACAGTTAGGCTCCTTTGTTCCAAGCCATACCATCTTCGTTCTAACTTCTCTTTTTCAAGGGGTGAAACAAAGACTTCAGCCATAAGTGCCTTGAAAGCTTCCCAATTCTCAATAAGTACATTCTCTTTCTTAATATACCTCCACCAAGTGTGAGTAAATCCTTCTAAGTGGAGGGAGGCAAAGTGTATCTTCATATCATCAGTTTTAGGAAATATGTCGAAATAAGACTCCATCTTAGAGGTCCATTCCTCTAATTCTGATGGTGAAGATGACTGGCCATTGAATTTGGATAAAACAATTTTGTCCTTGAATTCTCTATCATGGAAGGGTTGCTATCCCAAAACTGGCTGATCAGGATTTCCAAGTACGGAACCTCCATATTGGGACTGAAATCTTCCAACAGGTGGCTGAGAATTACCATGTAATCTTCCTGTTGGTAAAGCACCCCTAGAATTCTGAGTATGCAGTCCAAAAGCTTGAGTATTAGCTCCATTCAAACTGCCCAAATAGTCATAATGCCTTTGTGAAGCTTCTCCTACTTCATACTGACTATTTGGAATGCCTCTTCTTCCAATGATCCCATTTCCATGACCATTCTGGTTAGATGGCTGAAGTGGGACTGAAGGGCCACTGTTTGAACAAGCTTTCTCATTAACTTCCTTTGATGCTATTTGCAACTGCATAAATTTTGCAATTTGTGCCATGAGTTGTTCGTTGGATTCTACCAACTTATCAATAAAAGCCTTGGTCTGATCAGTAGATTGAACCATCTGCTCCATTCTTGACAAGATGGCCTCATGTCATTCCCTATGTCTCAATTCATGGGCACACAAGGTATCAGTAAGTATACTGATTTCTCCTTGTTGTTGAGGCTCTCCTTGAAGTGCACTATCCATCATAGTACCCCCTGTCAGTAAAACGGCTATAACTTTGGCTGGAAAACTCCGATTGCAAAATTTTTTTATGCGAATCGAAGCTTACAATGCCCTCTTCGAGATGAGCTATAGCACGCTATAACAGGTTTAGGACAGAAAATTCTGTAACTGAATTTCAGAGTCTAAACTGTCCAGTCCTGCACCCTGTTTAGACCTGTAAGTGCCCTGTTTTGACCCTGTAATGCAAGAAAGTAACCTCAAATGGCTACCAAACCCTGCAAAGGGGTATATAGGACCTGTGGGTACCCTGTAGTACCTAGACCTATGCTTCAGTATCAAAGGGTGTACCTGTATCCACCTGTAAATATCTTGTGGGTAACCTGAAAATGCCCTGTTTTACCCTGTTTTAATCCAGTAGGTACTTGAGTCGTTGGAAAGTCTTCAATCTTCAATTCTCCACTCGCTGTACCTGTGTGAGGGATAAAACGGCAGGACGGGCTCCCTACACGGGCTCCAAATCACCGGGAGGTGGGCAAAGTTTCCCCTGGGTCAATTGGTTGCACCCCTTTGGGATCTTTGATAGTGAGGGAGGGTCACCTCTCTTTTGTCCCACTATCTCCCCCGGCATCCACCTTTTTCCTCGGTGGGAATATTAACATGGCAGAGGCTAGTGTGCTGAGCAATCAGCATGATATGCAATTCCAAAAATATTCATTCAGCCTTTCATGAGATGCAATTGATTGAGATAAGAGAACTTGAGATGGGAGAAGGGTTTTACCTATGCAATTCAGTGACTCACTGATTGCTAGTACTTACCCTTTTACAATATTTCAGCTTGGGTAAGAAAAATTTCAACAAAACAGACCAAGGTTATGCATCAAGCTGATCAAATGTTACCTAAGATGAGTAATGGTTTTGAATCAAAAGGAATTCAATGAAATAGGCTGAGATTGAAGAAAATTAATACTATTCTCTGATCTATTGATCAATCCAGTGAATTAATTGATCAATAACCTCTCATCAACAAGTGGAAAAGCCATTAGCAATAGGATTATTGAGAGATTTCAAAGATTAGCAAAAGAAAATACCTCCATTAAGCTTGAAAATGATGATGGATATCAGCTTTAACCCAGTTGATGTAAGAGTTCTTCATAATCCACCATAAATCCAACATAAAGCTTGAAATATCCATGAAATCAGTCCATACATGCTTCAATATGATGAAATCCTTGAAAGATCAATACTTCAACCTTGCTTGAACACTTGAACTTCAAAGATTCAAGCTCTTTGATGAAAAGCCCCAAAATAATCCTTCCATTTGAGCTTCACTGACATGCACGGGCTGAAATTTCTTCAATGTCTTCAATCTTGAAGTCTATCCAGCTTGTATTCAGCTTTAGAGAAGCCTTGAAGGTCGGGAAAGTCCAAAATTTTCAGAAATTTGAGCTTCCATGTCTGTGGCTATGGCTGCCCTGCTGTGTATTAGGGTTTGAACAGAGGAATGGCTGATCAGAATGCTTCAGAGGCTGAAGATTGTTGCCAATCAGTGCTTGATGAAGCCTTCAAGAGTTGTGGTCAATGGCTGAGGTTGTGGAGCAAGCTGAGCAGGGAGAAGGAGCAGGAAGATCAGCGCATTTTTCGGCACAAATTTCAGGCAGTTTCCTGGCTAAAATTCAGCAGCAAGCATCAAGTATGGTGCTCCTCCTGTAGCTTAGGCAACAAAGAACCTTTGCCCCATGGTTTGGCAGTGAGATGTTCAGTAAAGAGAGAGATATTTGTGAAGATTCTTGACATCCACCATGAAAGCTTCAGCCAAAAGCTTGAAGGAGAGAGAAGAGAAGCTCTCTTTTGAAAAGTAATTGTAGTTTAGTCTCTAACTAAGCCCGGTTAACCATTCTTTACCCTAGTTACCTCCATTTTTGCATGAAATTTGATGACGTCCAGCCATTTAAGCCTTTACCCGCCATATCTGACCTTGGATATCTCCAGATGTAGTCATTTGCTAACTGTAGTTGTCCTGGAACACTCCACTAGTCACTGTCTTGTACCATTTTTGTCTGAAATTGGTTTTGAAATAGGAAAATAGGAGTGAAAATGAAAGAAAATAATGGATCAAAGACTAAAGCTCTGATACCACTTGTCAGAGAG
Organism: Lygodium microphyllum; assembly: GCF_053477565.2. Classification (NCBI taxonomy): domain Eukaryota; kingdom Viridiplantae; phylum Streptophyta; class Polypodiopsida; order Schizaeales; family Lygodiaceae; genus Lygodium; species Lygodium microphyllum. Next base: position 93,505,272 of record NC_141138.1, read on the forward strand.
AGAACTAGGGAGAGAGAAAGAGGAGAGAAAGACTGCAGAGGAGAGAGAAAGACTAGAATTGGAGAGAGAAAGACAGGAAAGATAAAGAAGCCATGGAAGCTTAGAGCAAGAAGGGAGAGAAAGTTTGTAAATGTATTGATATGTCAAAAGGTGTGAAAAATTACAACTTCTCTCCTTATATACCAGTGTCAATGTGACATGGCATATTATTAGCATTCTAATTATTCCCAGCTTCTTACAAGATCTCAAGTCTTATTCTCTTCTAATGTATTCATCCCTTAGGCAATGGTACTAGATCCCAAGTATTATTATCGTATAATGTATTCATCTCTTCATCCATTGTTGCATCCCAATAAGCATGACCAATAGCATTCTCAAAAGAAGTGGGCTCAACATCCTCAAACACCTTTACCATATAAGCATAATGGTGAGCTAGATAACCTTCAAAACCAAATCTTTTAATAGGATATCTAACCCTGCTAGACTTGCATACCACTGGATCACTTAGTGGAGCCTTTACATTACCATGTGCTCTCTATACACATGGTGTCCTAATGGAAGGAATACCGAGCTCATCATCTAGACACTTTGAACGACTAGAATCTCCATCAAACCCCAAATGACTAAATGATATATCATTATCATTTGATACTTTCTTCTTCCCTTTGTCTTTACATACAACACTTGTAGATGCACCTAAAGATATGGGGTTGCTCCTTAATCTCCCAGACCAAGGGTATACTATAGATGTAGTACCAAATGATGTTTCTATTCCACTAAGGATATGTGATTCTTGTTCTTTTTTCTATATATAACTATCATGATCATGATCATCATCCAATGCATCACCATTAGATGCATACCAACTACTCATCTCATAAAAAATAACATCCCTACTCACTCTGAACTCTCCTGTGATAGGTTTATAACAACGATAACCTATTTCCTCTAAAGAGTATCCAATGAAAATACAATTTTCAATGTTTGGATCAAGCTTCTTTCACAACTCATTTGGCACATTAACATATGAAATATATCCAAACACTTTTAAGTGTGACACATTAAGCTTCTTGCTTGTAAAGCATTCTTCGAGGGTCATCCCATGAACTGCATATGTGGGAGTTCTATTTATAATATAGATATTCAAATACACAGCTTCAAACCAAAAATATTTTGGCAAATTATTTTTAGCCAACAAGGCCCATATAGCTTATGTAATATGTCTATTTTTTATTTCTCCAAACTCATCTCACTATATGGGATATATCTACAAATAAATTGTGTCTTCATTCTGTGATACCTTAAAATGTCACTAAACTCATTAGAGAGGCATTCTCCCCCTCCATTTGACCTCAAGCACTTAACTTTCAAGCCTATTTTTGTTTTAACAACATCCTTGACATTTTTGAAGTGCTCAAACATATCATTCTTTTTCTTCATGAACTACACTTACAACTTTCTAGAACAATCATCAATAAACATGACAAAATATTTACTACCACCAAGGGATATGTTTTGTGTAGACTCCCAAACATCTATATCCACAACATCTAGTATATTCTTGCTTACATCTCTATCATGTGAAAAAGGTTTTCTTACTTACTTACAAAACTAACATGCTTCATACACTTTATGAAGTTTTGTAACTCTAAAAGTAGGCAACCTTGTAACCAACCCTTTGGACTATATTAATCTTGGCCTTTACACATTTACATGTCCAATACATGTGTGCCATATTTCAATGTCTACAACTACTCCTTTTTCTTTAGCATACGTAGTAGCATTCATAGCATAAATTCCAACATCTAAAGTGAACATGTGGCGGATTGTAATTCCTTTTGCAACCAACTTGCACTTATCATTAAAGTCTTCCACAAAATAGCCTTTTGCATTAAATCAAACTTGCAACCCTTTATCTATCATTTGACTAGTAAATACTAAATTGTTTGTGATAGATGGTACATGTAATACATCTTACACACTCTTTATCTATACACAACTTGGATTTTGTAAATCATGCATCTCTCTAAACTACTGAGTATGGTTGATCATATGATTAGATGCACCTGAATCAATATACCATATATAATCATGTGTCTCCTTTTCTGTAACAGTCTCATCATATGCTACATAACAAACATATCTCATTTTTGTCTCCATTCTTTCATGAAGATGATGCATAATTTCCTTGTTACAATTTACCACTATAGATATCATCCTTCTTAGCATAACACTAGGCTATAATATGATATATTTTGCCATAATAATGACAAATAATATAGGAATTTTTAAAATCTTTGTTATGCCATCCCTCTCTTTTTCTAGAGCTCCCCTTGCCTCTAAAGTTGCTACGACCTCCTAAAACCTACATTTTACCAAGCTGCTAATTTAACATGTTTTGCTGGTTATTACCAGCATATCCCATATCATGGCCTCTTGAAGGGGATCTTCCATGTCCCCTTCTTAAACTTGAGGAAGATGCTTGGACATATTTATCACTTCCTTTAGATGATTCACCTTGTATGTTGATCTCTTCAGTGATCATGGGAGAGACCAACTCATCAAAAAGTGGAAACGGCTTCTATACATACATAGAAGTGAAAATTAATTTCTAGGCTTTCTCATTATTAAGACCATCCAAAGTAGATGCAACTAAATCATCATCATCATGCATTGCATCAATAGCTACTAAGGCATCTACAATGCTTCTCACTTTCAAATATACTCAAATACAAATATCTTCCCTTTATTCAAAGTATTCAACTCTTACTTGAGTTGAATCTTCCATGCCTTTGTATTTATTAAAAACATGTTCTCAAAAATTATCCAAGTTATATATGAAGTTTCTACATTTTTTATATATCTCAATGTCATAGTATTATCAATGACCTACAAAAATAGCCAATACATCACACTTTTATCTTTTACATTTCATTATTTCCACACCTTTTATTCTTCTACAGTCACAAGATTATTTAGCTCTGGCTCATTTTCTTTACCTAAAACAAACTCATTGAGGCCTTTTCTTTATCCTCTCCTTTTACTTCAACCTTAAAAATCATCCTCTCTCTATGGTGTTGCTCTAATATTATGTCGCGAATCGTGTGGTAGGGGAGACTTCCTTAAGTTGCTACACCAAACACAAACCATATACACAAGACGAAGATCACTCAAGAATACAAGAAAATATATGGAGGCCAAAAAATTTTCTTGTTGCTTTTTTCTTCTTCTTTCATACACAATACAATGTATACAAAGTATAGATAAGATACAGCATAAAGAAAAGTGATCTACTAAGTCAAACAGTGCATATCTGACTATACTAATCAACTAGCGCTATGATTATGCTAGTTGTATGTAGGTGCAATAAACCAAATATAATAAGAGATAAGTCAATGGCCCATAAGGATCATAATGATCATTGACATGCTCAATATAGACATGTTGACCTATCTAACTAGGTGGTCTATCATCAATGTCCACGTGTGTTGAGCTTGTTATCTCAATACATCTAGTTATAAAACATTGAGAAAGTACCTAATTATTCTCTTGTGATTAGAGTACAAAATCATTACAATAAGAGGTATCAAACTAGACAAAACCAAGTATATCTATCTCTTTACATGCTTTACTTAAAATGAAAGGTTTTGTGAAACTATTTTATATGATGATAGTAGGTTTCATGACTTTGTTTCTGAAAAGTTAGTTATGAGGATGCAACTAGAGACCAATCCTTCATTATATAAAGTTAAATTTGTATTCCAAGTCATTAAATATAATGGAACATGTGAAATCAAAGGGATGAAATTTTCTATGGATATGTATTTAAAAAAGCATGATTTTCTAGTTATACCTCTTCAATCAACTTATATAATTATTGGTATGCCATTTAGATACTAATTAATCCACAGATTGAATATCATATTCACATTATCTTTTTTGAATTTCAAGGACAATATATCTCATAAACTAGGGATCTCGATATTGAAATTTTCCCATTTATTAGCCACTACATAAACAAGCTAAATGAGCCCTCAAAAAACAACAAAAAGCATGTATGATTTTTTATGATTGAAGTTGGACCTCCTTAATCAATTAGCTTGATCACTCTCATAAAAAATGTCTTAAATGATTCATATAAATACTACTTTGTTTTTTATTATCTACTTGGATTTCCACCATCTCATGGAGAACTAAATCACAATATAGAACTTTTCCATGGGGTAACTTCACCCCATAAAGCTCCATATAAGCATAGTCCATTGCATCCAAAATAAATTTAAAGATAATCAACTAAGTGCTAAATAATGGCTTGATCCATCCTAGTTCTACCCTGTTTGGTTGTATTCGAGTCCAAGTTTGGGTTGTGGTCATTGAGTGCAATCGGACTACACTCTCTCTCTTAGGCTACAGAGTCCTAACACACTCAAACTCGACACAAAGATATAATACCATTGCAAACACATCACTCATGGTATATCAAATAGAATATATCTAAATATGCTACATAGAAAATACCAACTGTAAGTAAAATGCTCATATATTCCATAAGTTCCATTTACAAGTTTCATACAATGTGTTATAGTCTCTCTGGAAGATAGTAAGAGAAGTGGACAAGACTCTGACCCGTAATATAAGGATTGACCATAAGGCCCATAAAAAGTACTAGTCAAAAATACAAGGCTCAAGCTAGATAACCATGGCTACAATGGCAACACGATATATCAACTATGTATGGATGTGTGTATATATTTGTGTGTAATTGTGTGTGAAATGGTAACTTGGTAACTATGTGTGTGGAGCCCTCATCTTTCCCTCCCTGCTCCTAATATAGCCTTTTACCCATGCTTCTTTGAAGTCATTCCACCACTATCCTTGGCTATACCACCAAGTAGTGGGGAAAACCATCCCAATGGCCTACTAAATATGATTCCACTCCAATCTCATCACCAATGTGAGCTACTACTCAAGATGTTCAATGCAATCATTTTGGCGAGTGGTAACATCCTCAAAAGTGTAAATGTGCATGATACACTTAGAAAGAAGGGCCTTGGCATGCATCTATTAGCCTTTGAGTTACTCCACCTTGGAGCACAACTTGATATCAGAATGAGGTAGTGGTGCCTTATGCTATTGTTGGTCTTTGTGATCCACAATGGGATTTTTCTACATTGTGCCTTTAGCAAAGGAATCTTGAGATCTAGTATGGAGACTTTTTGGTGTAGGAGTTGAAAAGACCGAGTGGGACAAAACAAAGGAAGAGATGACACCATGCTGCATCATTTGATCTAGGGTCTTTTGAGTAAATGGCGAGATGTGGTCCCATAGATACTTTGTTGGCATCAGGGTTGTTCCTTCTTCTGCAAGCCCAAAGATAGCTTGCATGTTGAGGCCAGGGAGTTGAGAAGGTTCCTTTGATATGCCATCCATGGGGAGGTGTATCTGCTCTTACACACATTGGGGGGTGAGGTCGTAAGTGATGGCCTACCACTTTGACTTGTGAACCATCATGCAACTATTGAAGGATTGATTTAGCCTTGTGGTGAATAGGGGTGCTCTTCCATGGAAAAGTGAGGAAGGCATCAAGGCTCAAGCATCAAGGTGCAAGTCGTGTGCCCAAGGCTTAATAGCCTCCTTATGCTTAGGAAGCAATGGTGTTACATTGTTGAGACAAAAGTGAGAGGTAAACATAGTTGATAGTAGTGAGAAGCTCTCAATGAAGGAAAAGAAAAAGAAAAGAAAAGTGCATCAAGAGCACAAAATGGCAATGATAAGAGTAGAAGGCACAATTGGGTGAAAGGTAAAGAAAGTTGCTTTTGAGGGACATTGATACATGGAGATTCAAGTGTTTGAAAGGTAATAAGAAAGTTGCTTTTGAGGGACATTGATGCATGGAGATTCAAGTGTTTGAATGTGACCAATGCATGTATACTACATTGGTGATTGTGACCATGGAAAACCATGAGTGCTATGTATTTCTTGATACATTGCAATGACATCCTGTGAGAGCCATTGAACTGGAATATAATGAAAATTTTTTAACAAGGACCATGTCACCATAAGTTGTGGATTATGGACCAAATGCAATTTGAACTCTAGAAATCATCAAAGTTTGGGAACCAAACTGGGAATAATCAGAATTGAGTGTGGAAGGGGCCACTTCTAGGTCTAGAGAGCACTTTGGAGTGGTAAAAAAAGGGCACACGAGTCAGTTCACATTGTAGTGCTGCAATCAAAATCCATTGATCAAATGTGAAAGTAGATTCCTTGTAAATTAGTAAGGTAAAAAGATCTAGATGGGGTTGCATGAAAAATCCAAAAAGGACTGCTCCACCACATCTTCAATTTGATGGGATGCTTGCTCATTTGAGTTTTGAAGACCAACACTAATTGTCCTCACTTGAAGAGTCGCTTCTTTGAGAGGCAGCCCCCTTGGTGTTTCTATCAAAATTGGACTTTTGACAATAGATAGGATGTTGTCACTATCACTAGCAACCATTGAGACCCTATGGACCGTTTATCAAGTCAAGTGTTTCAAGCGAGTGACAATGGCTACCTCTCACATAGCAGTGCATGCTCTCGCACAAGGATGTAGTGAGCTTACCATTGAATCCAATTGTTGTAGTCCAATTTCTCAAATCTTTTGATGGCTCCATGATTCAAGGCACCCTCTTAAGCAAGCTCTATCTTCAAGCTTGGAGCTCCAACCTCCATAGCCGCGTGTGTAGGAAAAGAGAAGAGAAGAAGGAAGAGAAGAAGAAAGGAGAAGAAGAGCTTCTCCATGGTCCCTCACTCTCACCCATTCACACCTCTCTCTCTCTCTCTCTCTCTCTCTCTCTCTCTCTCTCATGCATAGGAACAAAGCAAGAGTAAGAATAAGAAGAGAGCTATTTACACAAATACCAAGAATGAGCTCATCCATTCAGTTTTTGACTTTTCTACATGCCCTTTTCCCCTTGGGCACCCAACCCTTTTCCATGACCGACCATCCAGCCTTGGTTCTCTTTTCCACTTTCTTTGCTATTCTTTTCCTATTCTCATGGCTCTTTTACGTGCACCTCTTCATTTACAACGTGCACAGGAGGAGGGATCTTGGTGCTCTTTTAGAAGGGGCTAAAATGTGCTTTATTTCTTGCATGTCTTGTTCCTTTATTTTTAACATTTTTCCCATGCTTCTTGGTCTTCTTTTTCCAACAAGTTGTCTTTTCATGCTCCTTCATAAGTCTCTTTATGCCTTGTGTTGTTTTGCACCTTTGCGCCTTGTGTCATTCTAAGGGTTAACATTATCCCCCTCCTAGCTGAGTGTCAGTCCCATGGCACTGGATGGTATGGGTTGGAGAATTGAGAGTGGTCTGGGAAATGGTACTTGGGGATTTTGGAGAATTGGTCATGTAGGATAAGCTTGAAACGTATGCTTAGAGATTGGTGGTGTACTGAGGACATGTTGACTGATCAAAGAGGACCTCTAGAGTTGTTGGCTAGCTACATGGCTGCAAAATGCACCTATAAAGGAAGAGTAGGTGCACTACCTAGGGGATGTTTTTGCCTTACCATGTAGTGCATTGTGCAAGTGGTGGTTGAACTAGGATTTGGATTGCAAACCACAGGCAAAAACTTGAGGTGTTGTCCCACACTTGAGGACACAAGAAAGGGGAGATGGTGTGCATGACTTAGGAAGATAGGTCTATCATAACGTCCTCCCCTTTTGATGGACTTGGTTATATCAATTAAATCCATCCAAGAGGGAATAAAGCTCATGACCTGCCACTATGTCTAATAGTTGGTCAGTGAAAGGGATAGAAAAATGATCATTCTTAGTCTTGGAGTTCAGCTTTCGGAAGTCCATACATATTCGTAGCTTTTCATTCTTCTTGGGTACTACCATGATGGGCAAAACCCATTCACTATTGGACACTAGATAGATAAATTCAACTTGAAGGAGCTTCAACAATTTGGCTTTCACTAGGGTAGAGTGATTTGGATTCATGTGCCTTTGTCTTTGCCTCATGGGCTTGGCATCAAGCTCTAGGTTGATGTGATGTTGACACACCATGGGATCAATCCCCTGTAGATTTTTGTAGGACCATGAAAATACATCCAAGTTCTCTTTCAGTAGGTCATGCAGGATCAACAAATCCTCTTCCCAAAGAGTGATTCCCACCTTGAGGTGATGTTCAGTACTATCTACATCCACAAACATTAATTGGTTTTCACCTTCCACTTCATGGATGAAGGTCCCACAGATTAATTCTAGGTACAGATCCAAGTCCTTCAAGAAGGGAGTCTCCTCATCTAATTCTCCACTGGAATCAACTTCCGCTTTGAGTGGGGACTCAATTTGCTTCTTGGTATGCTGAAAGGGTATTAGAGTTGTTTCAAATTTGGTTGGAGGGTTATTTATCTTTTAACTTGAGGACTCATCTTCTGAGTATGCCTCCAAGAATATCACATAACAGGAACCGTCAAAGGTCTATTTGGGATGTAGGACACATGCTTATTGGCAAGGTACATCGCCATTTTCCTCTCTTGAGAAGGGTAATTTTGGCAGTAGTTGCAAGAGCCATTATTGAAGGAGAGCTTATTCTGCTTAATCCATTTCGTGTGAAGATTTTGCATATCAGAAGATCCATTTACCAATCCAAAGGCCACCAAAGTCATTTTTTCTAGCAGTATGGGATCTTTGACTTTTGTAGTCTCTAGAACTTCTTCCTCATTTTTGCCTTCTATGAGTAGGATAGATTCTTCCACCTCACTTTCATATTCTTCATCTACACTATCATCTTCATCTTCTCGGACTCTATCTCTACCTCTGTGGTAGCTCTATAAGAGAAGAACATATTATTTGTTGTATCCTCTGCCTCTACTTATGCGTCTATTTTTGCTTTTGTCTTTGTCTCTATCTCTAACCTTGCTTCTATCTCTGTCTTTGCGTTCTATTATATGGCCATGTAACAAGGAGAACAGTACATCCATACCTCTATCTCATTATCAGAGGTGATTTCTGAAGTCATTTTGGGTTTAGGCAAGAGGTTGACAAAGTCTTTGCTTCTTTTAGGAGTTGGCTTACAATGTCCACTGCCAGGGATCATGCCTCCATTTTCTTGGAAAAGATCTGTTTGACAACTTCTTCATCTCTTGATGTGCCATCTATTATTTCATTGGAAGATTCTATGACAACTTCAATGGAAGTGGATCCATTAACTTTTTGTGAGCCATACAACCTCAACACCACTTTGTTGGATCCTCTTCCTAGGGTTAGGGTTCCTTTCAACCAATCCGTCCATGCCCTTGCTTCAAAAAGCCATGGTCTTCCCAGTATAGCAGAGGGGGATATGAGGTCCCGTAAGAATTTGGTTTTACCACTAGATAGGTCAGTCAATAGTCTCTCCCTGTGAGGGTTGTCTTCAAATATGGAAGGATGCTCAAAGGCTTAATTCTATGTTGGTCTACCAGTCTGATAAGCCGTTGTATAGGATGCATACCTTGCAAGCCTATATTCTTTATTGTCACATCCCTCATGATGTTCATTGATAAATCTCCATCAATCTCAATGCGTCTGTAATAAAGCATCTTGCAATCCACACACCAATCTTTGGGTTACCAGGATTCAAGAAGGCGTTAGCCACATCCACTTCTTTTACAGGCTCTTGGACTTTGTTGGACTTAGGGACACTTGTGGAAGTAATTCTTAGGCCTCTTCTCCTTTTCGGTATGCTTTTGAATTTCTTTCGGCAACTGAGAGACAACATCAGCAACTGTCAGAATGTTAGGTTTGTTGTAAATGTGTCTAGGTCTTTGACCAAGTCATATTCTTTGATAGGATCCATTGGCTTCTCTAATTGGCTAGGGAATGGGGAAACCCCCATTTTTGTCTTCCCTCTATCTTCCAAAAGCCGCAACATCTACAGGTCTTCTATTACAAGAGATACTTTGGCATCCTCTATCTCTTAGACCTCTGGTCCTATCTCTGTGGCATCGTAGTGCTATATACTACATTGTTTTGCCCCATATTGTTCTGTTTCTCTTTGGGAAGATCAAAATTCACCGTTTTGGTAGAGGAAACCTTCTCTTTTGGATCGTGGATTCTCTTTTCTTGGCACGCGTTATTGCATCAACCTCCAATTCCACCAAGTTCGAGGTAGGATCTTGGGTCTTCTATCGGGTATCAATGGTAGCTTTCACAGGAACTAGACTAGGATAATCTTTTGTAGTGTGGTCTTCTCCTTTGCATCTACTGCATAAGGGTTTGTAATCCATATACCCTCTAGGGTTTAGGAAATTTGGTGAGATATGTCCCTTTTTTCCACATCTGTAACACTTGACTTGTGATCTCTGGCCACCGCCAAACTGTCTCCTCTATAACTTTGGGAGGGAAACTTCCTTGGGCCGAAATCAGGACCGGACTCTTTAGGCTTTGGTTTGATATCATTAGTGATCATATTGGATTCCAACAAGTTGAATCTTACTTCTTCATCTTTCTTTCTTCTTTCATGCATCTCCTTCAAAGAGAAAATATCCTCTGTATGGTACTTCCTTAAATATTATTTTTAAAAAATCTAGGGATAATTAGTTTTTGGGTACATTCAATGGCTTTGCCAATGCACCAAGCATCCCACGTATCTTTCCGTTGAGCATCCACAAAAACATTCCAACTCTTTTCCTTCTTGTTATTATGAACTTCAACTGACCACAACTCCTAAAGGTTCTTCACAATCTCCCACTTGATTATGTCTAGAAACTCTTCCATGAAAGCTAAATCTCCCATGGATGGTCATTCTCTTTGTTTATGCTCTTCAATTTTCCCCCAAACAACTTTCCACCAAGATGCACATCTCTGTTGCTTCAAGGAGGAGAGAAAATAGTCCACCACATAAAGCCTGCATCAAAATGGTAATATGTTTCCACCATTGTGGGATAAATTTCTTGTAGAAAGTGGCTTTGGAAAATGATAATTTCCAATTCTTTAGTGGTAGAAGGAACTTTGCAAGTATCCATTGAATTCTTCTTCTCTCAGCAATGCCATTGCCTTCATTTTTAGCCCCTTCAGATGCCTATTGATGGCAGTTTTCACGGGTTGCACACCAAAAATATGGAGCCCCAAGAGGAACACCAAGAACATGGGAAATCTATTGCAAAAAAATCTAACTTGTATCATCAACAATCATGTTTTTCATTTTTGAATCAACCATAACAGAAAAATGACACCAATCTTCTCAAATCATCACATGCAACTTCATATAACAATTCTCCCACGAATTTATCACAATAAAACTTCAACACATTCTTCATCAAAAGAACAAAACAACACAAATAAATTCTCCACTTTGAATGAAAATCATCACATAGTATTTATCTTCAATAGTTTCATAGTCTTCATAGTCTCGCTCATAATCTCTCACTCATAGATACATTGTTTTTTCATAGATCTGGCTATCTCTTACTCTCTATCTCTCTCTCTCAATAGTTCATTGGAATGATAAATAATAATCATCCATAACCCCTCTTTGGTTGTGGATACCCCTCCCAAGAGGTATGTTTGATATGAAAGGTCACTAGAGCCACTACATTGTCCTTTCGTAGCTCAAGAGTGTCACTGTCACTTCAATCTTTACTTAAGTCTTTAACAACTACTTCTTCCACTTCTTTGAGATATTTTGAACTCGTATTCATCTCTTCCCAAGGTTAGAAAACTTTCCCAGCCTACACATTCATCCCACATAACACTTATAGAGGCATACAAACTAGAAACAAAATAGAGATAGAGGCTCTACAGAAGGTCAACAAAGGGTCTACATTACCGTACAGAAGGTCATCAAAAAACATTTAGCTCAACTAAAACCATTCAAAACCATCAAGAATCATTCTATAAGCTTCCAAACACTCTTAAACTCCATCAATCATCATTCTATCCTCTCATACAAAAGAAAATCACAACAAAACAGAAGCTCAACAAAACCAATCAAACACTATCACGATATCAACAGAACATCATATCTCCACTGAAAAACATCATGAGATTCTCAACATATTCAACCTTATCCAAAACACTCTCAAACACTTCCAAACCAACTAATCAGGAGTCCTTAGAACCTATAGAGAAAATGATTATTGAGCAATTCAAATTTCTAGTTAATAGATTTTTAGAAGAGTGTTGAGAAGTAGGGACCTTTGTGTTCTATGAGATAGGGTCAAGAAGAGAGAACTAAAATGAAACAAATTAGAATGTACACGTGATCATGGAGAAGATAGTGAAGCTTTTGGACTAAGGGTTGTAACTTGGTGCTTTTTGCAAAAGCACCGATCATTTTTTTTAAAAACAAGAAAGTTTTGATGCTTTGGAAAAGCTTTAACACTTGAAAAGCTCAAAAGCTTTTAAATGTAACGATGAAAGAACTATAAGAGGAGGGTAACTTAGAGAGAGCTTCTCGATGTTTGTTTTCTTACTTCCTATGTGATAATAAGGAAGGGTCACTTTATAGCTTCTAGGATCTTTGCTTATTAGATTTCCGCAAGCTTGACATTGAAGGCTCAATGTATGTAAAACCACAACTCCATTGAGGTAGGAAGAATGTATGCAGTTATTTTTTAACTCATTTTTAAAGCTTTGTTTAAGGTCTTAGATACTCTGCATTGTGTGTTTTTTTAATTTTCTAATTGAGGCTACAAAAGGCAAAGTTGTTGTGTATTTTGGATTAGTTTTGCTAGTGTTTTTGTTGTAAAAAATCAAATATTTCCATTTGTGTTGTATTTTGGCAAAGTCAATCCAATAATTGGCACTCCTTGTCATTCATTTTCAAGTTGTTAGAGAGGACTATCTTCGATCATCACGGCTTGTGAAACAACACTTTTCTTTGTATCCATGTTCCAAGTTTCACTTCACACAAGTAAATACAAGGGTTTTGTTATGACTTCACACACAACATGGTGTTTAGGTCCCATGTCTTTATGGCTTGGTATAAAATTTTACTATGCTTAGTGTAATCACATATTATTATTTGTATTTATTATAGCCCGTAACTTGAGAACTATTTTGCTTTGTATCCATGTTTTATATTATCCGACACACAAAGGTGTGTGTGTGTGTGTGTGTGTGTGTGTGTGTGTGTGTGTGTGTGTGTGTGTGTGTGTGTGTGTGTGTGTGTGTGTGTGTGTGTGTGTGTGTGTGTGTGTGTGTGTGTGTGTGTGTGTGTGTGTGTGTGTGTGTGTGTGTGTGTGTGTGTGTGTGTGTGTGTGTGTGTGTGTGTGTGTGTGTGTGAAGAGGTTGTCTAGCTTATTAATACATCATCCATGGAATTTTCCTTGCAAAAAAGTTGATGTTTCATGATTGTGTATTTTATTATTTACTTCATCTCAATCATAACTTTTAATTTCTATCAATATGGTGGATTTATACCTCATTGTATGTTTTTGCTAGTGTATTATCAAGAAAAATTTTCCCATTTAAGCTTTAAAAATGAAAAGTTTTTTTGGTTTATAAATTAATTCACCTCACTTTCTAAAGGTTTTTATGGAAGTTCTGCTCAGAAGTCCAAGAATTTGTTGAATAGATTGCATGTTCTGATAGACCATCTCAAGGAATGCAGTTTTCTTATTTTATTTAAGGCATGAAGAGTAAGATTCAAGGTCCTATAGAAAATGTGGAGCTTCCACCTAATGATACATTAGATACTTTCGTTAGAGTTGCTATGAGAGTAGAAAGAAGACTCCATACCAGTCAATCAACAAATCATAATGATGAAGATTCTTTAGACTCAAAGGAAGAGTCTAATTCAATTAGTGATAGTGATGAAGACAAGAGCTATTCAAAATCAAATTTGGATAATGATTCAAGTAGTTTAGAGTTGGAAGACCTTACTAAGAAAAACAATAAGAAGAAAAGGAAAACAAAATCAAGAAATATCCAAAAAAAGAAAGGGAAGGATAAGGATAAGAAGAAACTCGAGGATAGTAGCTAGAGAAGAAAATTAAGCAAAACCTAAAGGAATTAAGATTTTTTGAACACAAAGAAAGGAAAAATATTGTGAAATATGTCAAAGGAAGGGTATGAAACAAGAATGTGCAAGTATAACTCTAATGCCCGCATAGGACAACAAGTGCCAATTATGTAGCCGAGGGCAAGAATTATATAGCCGATTGCAATAATGAAGTAGTTCCTTACCCAATGCCTCAAAGACCATTCACAGGACCAAGGAGGATGCTAGTAAGATAGCCATGAAGTGGCTTTCAGAGATATTGGCAAGATAGCCATGGAGCAACTTTTAGGGATAGCCATGGAGTAACTTTTAAGAGCATGCCATTATCATGGAGGTCAAGGACACTTTGTAGGATCCAACTGTGAACTATGGGTAAGGCCATAGGACTAAGAGAGGAATGCCAATAGCAAGGACCCACAACGATGGAAGACTTGAGGGAGTACCTCATCAACAGTATCCACCTATCCCGATAGCAATTGTTGTAGTAGAGCTACTTCACCAAGATGAACAAAGAAATCCCCTAAAGATGCATTAACTACTTATGAGAATGCTCATCAAGAGGAAGAGCAAGAAAGGGGAGATGAGTTGTCAAGTAAAGGGAATGTTGTAAGTATGCATGTCTAGTGTGACTATTTCAAGCATATTAAAGTCAAGGATTGTCCTAAGGAACTTATGATATTAACCACTACTAAAAATCAATCCCATATGAAACTTGATTGGAAAAAGCAAGAAAAGACTAGGAGGATGGCCACTAAACAAGTTAAGAAGTTCCAAAGAGAGGCATGAAAAGAAACACTTGAAGTTATTGAAGATCAAGAGTAGAAAAGACCTTGAATCTTGATCAAAAACATGAGCAACCTAAAAGAAGTTTTGGACAATTATAGAGAGTAGGCTCAAAGGAGCTATTTCAAGCTTTAACAAGATGTTCTCTACAATTAACCTTAGATGAAATCTTAGACTAAATACATGGCTTTAAGGAAAGGCTTCTCCTAAAAATTAGACAAAAGTAGCAGGATATTCTTAAAGGGACATCTTTGCAAGTTTAGGAAGTTCCTAATTTTCAAGTAGTTATAGCTACATAGACAGAGGTTGTGGACTATCAAGTCCATACAACTCAAGTGGAATATGCAAGGAAAAAGTATGACAATGTTTTTTCAAATGGGGGATTTGAAGTTAATATTCATCTTGAACAGACATATGTGGCCAATAAGCATGGTGAACTATTACCTGCACCATTTTAGGTCAAGATGGCATATCAAAGAAGGTTGTAGCCACCACTAGGTATTCTCAAGATAATTTTTGTGGCCCTAAGAATGTCAGAGGTAGGGGAATCCTATCATATTCTCTTAGGAAGACCATGGTTTAATCTTACCAAGTTGACACAAGATTGGGGGATCTATTATATGTGCATCCTGGAGGACCTAAGGAGATCAAATTATGTACAATCAACAAAGTAATCCTAAATAATACTTCTCCTCTTGTAGTAGCTTAGACTATCAACCTAGTGGATGAAGTTGAAGATGATGAAGAGGAATCAAGAAAACCCTTCGATGGTACCGTTGTTTGAAATAGATGTGGATAGCATCATTCAAGGGTATCAAGAGCAACCTAGTAGTTCTAGAAATGGAGTTCTTGAATAGCAAACTAGTTTAGAACCTCTCAAGATAGCATCATAAAGAGTGTTTAGTAGGTCAAGAGCAATCTAAATTTCAAGAAAGGTCAAGAAGTGAGTATAAAGTATTTTAGGACCCTGCAACCATTCATCTTGAATCAAAACAACAAGAGAAATCTAAAAATCTAGGAATGAGGAAGCTCAGTGTATGGATAGCTCATATGTGTAGGATGAACAAGGACAGAAGGCTATTGTTCAAGTTGAGCAAAGTTATGAGCATATGATGAGGAAGTCTACAAGAGTTGTGGAGGAGAATGAAGTTCAAGAAGAAAACCCGAATGAATCAAGAGAGCCTAAACTAATTAAAGTAAGTATGCATTCAAGAAAGACTTGTTTGAGTTGTGCAACGAGTTTAGGGACATATCTGCTTGACATTACACATATATGAGAGGGTTTGATCCAACAATGTGTCAATGTAGGATTAACTTGAAAAAGGATGTCAAGCCTATTGTTGAGAAGAGGTATAGAATGAATCCTAATTATGCTAAGTAGGTTAAGGAAATTGACAAGCTCCTGAGGGTTGGGTTTAGAAAACTAGTGAATGAAGTAATATGGTTGTCTCTGATAGCAGTGGTACCTAAGAAGAATGGAAGATTAGGGTTTGCGTTGACTATAGGAAGTTGAATGGAGCAACAATATCAAGTCCATTTCCAATACCATTTATTACTGATTCTATTCTTGATGATGTAGCAAGACATGATTGTATAGCTTCTTAGATGGACATTCTACTTATAAATCAAATTAGGATGCATCCAAACGATGTGGACAAGACTACATTCCTCATAGAATGGGAAGCTTATGTCTGTACAGTGATGGATTTTAGACTTAAGAATGGACCTCTAGATTTGAGGAAGCTACATAAAAGACCTTTGATTCGTACTTAACAACCTCTATGAGAGTATTCATTGATGACTTTTTTGTGTTTGGCAACAAGGGGGAGCACCTAAAGCATTTGAGATTATGTTTTGAGGGGTGTAGGAAAGTTGGCATGTCCTTAAACACATTCAAGTTTGTGTTTACAACTAAGAGAGGAGTATTGTTGGATCATATTTTGTAAGAAGAAGGTATGGTGATTGATTCAAGGAAGATATATGTTGTTTAGAAAGCAATGGCAGGTCCAAAAAAATATTCAAAAAGTGATTAGAGGTGTAGGCCAAGTTAAGTGGCACAATGGGTACTTGAGGTATAATTTATCTCATTTTTCCTCTCCCCTCACTACCCTTACTAAGAAAGATATAAATGTTGTTTGGCGAGAGGATCAAGGAAAGGCTTTTGTGGTCTTGAAAAAGATGCTAGTTGTGACCCCTATTTTTCACCCTCATGCATGGGATTTATCATTTCATGTATTTGTTGATGCCTCTAATGTAGTTGTGGGAGAAGTACTAATGTAGGAGAAAGTACTTGGGCGGTTTAGGCCTATATACTATGCCAACAGATGATGCATCATTATTGAAAAGATTTATTCAATTATGGAGACAGAAGCATTGGGAATGGTATACTCTCTACAAAAGTTTAGGCATTACTTGTTGGCAATCAAGTTATCTTTCATGTTGATCATCAAGCATTACTATTCTTAATTAACAAATCTCAATTGATAGGAAGGCTTTCAAGATGGATGTTATTGTTATAGGAATTTGACTACAAGGTCGTTCATACTCTTGACAAAGAGCATGCAGTTATGCAGATTATTTGAGTAGGTTGCAGAACAATGACAATGAGGTTAGCACACCAAATCAATTGCTTGATGCTGAGTTATTTGAGGTGCATGTTGTATATCCAGACTCTTATTATGATCAATTACTTCATTTATTAGTGGAGGGAGTTGTGCTTGCATACTTGACAACTGATCAAAGGAGAAAGTTGGCATTAAAGAGTAGTTCTTATCAAGTTATCTTGAATACACGGTATCGATGAGGAATGGATAATATCTTGAGGAGATGTGTGCTTGAGCATGAGCAAATAGCCATACTTCATGAAGCTCATGCTAGTCTCTCAAGTGGTCATTTTTCAAGAAAGATTACAAGAAGGAAAATATTGTAGGTTGGATTATGGTGGCCAATAATTTTGAAAGATGCTCACCAATATGCAAAGGAACACTTGTAGTATTTGAAGGAGGGTTAGCCTTTGGATAGAGAAAGAATGCAAGATCACCTAGTATTTCCATTAAAACCCTTTCAAAAATGGGGTATATATTTTTTTGGACCAATAAAACCTACATCTCAAAGAACATGGAATAGATATAACTTGGTTTGCACAAACTATTGCACAAAATGGGTGGAAGCACAAGCTCTAAGATATAATAACGATGCCAGTGTGGCTAAGTTTATGTACTCAAAAATCACAACCAACTTTGGGTGTCTCTGATAGAGTTTGTCAATAATAGGGGGAAACATTTCTTGAATCAACTTATTAAGGAACTAACTACTAGGCATATGATCTTGCACAAAAAGTCAATCCCATATCATCCATGGGAAAGTGGACAAGCTCAAAGTTCTAATAAAAATTTCCTCAGTATCTTGAAGAAGATAGTGGAAGATAATAGGAAATATTGGGATACAAAATTGAATTCAGCATTGTGGTCATTTAGGACATCATTTAAAGTCACTATAGTAGTTACTCCATTTAGGTTATTCTATGGATTAGAAGCTTTTGTACCAATGGAATTTGTGGTTCCTAGCCTTAGAATTGTAGTTGAATACAAGCTAGATCCTAAAAGATCTATTCAATACCAATTGGAACACCTCTTGAAGCTTCAAGAAGACCGGGTTCTAGCTACCTATGTTTCAAGGGTGATACAATCAAGAATATGACTTGGGTGAACATACATGTCAAAAAGAAGTTTTTTGAAGAAGGTGACTAGGTGGTTGTATAGAATTCAAAATTAGGTAGATGTCTTGATAAGTTGAAGTTACAATATGTTGGATTGTTTAAAATCTTTTGAGATTTAGGGTGGGGTATCTTTTTGTTGGAAGACCTAAAGGGAAACATCCTTAAATATGCTCTCAATCGTTCTAGGCTTAAAAGGATCGTACAACCATATTATACTCATGTGAACTTAATCATTCCAAGTGGGGATCAAATATTTCAAATGAATAATTGTTGGTGTGAAATGTTGCATGTAAGTGATGTTGATTTGACTTTTTACAAAAGGAGTATGAATTGCTAGTTTTACTTTGACTCTCAAAAAGTCATGGAGCCCTCGACTTTGTGTGTTTCTTCTTCTCCCTCCTCATTGTAGGTCCAACTACCAATAAGCACAATCATGATGCATACTCTATGCTCTTCAACCCAAAAATTGGCTATGTCCAAGCACACTAGGATTGACATCAAAGACAATGAAGGGGCTAATAGTTTGATGGGAGATGACCTACAAGTACAACAAAAGGAGGAAATGATGTCAAAAAAATGCAAACATTCTACCTAGTGCAATCAGGATGGTAACTCCATTTGTTGATTTGCAATTAGTGCTTGATATTCATGATCCTATCAATTATGAATGGTTTCTTAAAGTTGAATTGTTAGAATATGCAAAATTGTTGTCGCATCATTGGTCATCCAATGTTCATGCATCCATTTAGTTGGATATTTTGGTTCAATATTTTTAGAGACAAACAAATGGTAAAGTTTCACAAAATCTTGAGCTCGCTATTGAAATTGTAGCTCATGTTTTCTCTTTGCCCATGAATGCAAATATTACAAGTTGGAAATGCATTGAGAAACAAATGCAAGAGGCTTTTGGAGAGCCGTGTTGACTAAGGAACGTATATGTCTTAAAGCAGCTTGATGCAATGAGGAAGATGCAATGGCATTGGTTTATGGAGAAATTTATGCTATTTATTAAGACAGATAGTATTGTCAGAGACACTTATGGAATCATCTAGTATGTTAAAAAGGTAGCTATGATTGGACAAGGTGTTGGGGTAAAAGGCCTCTGGGCATGCCCATGTACATTGTGACCGCCCATTCTTTTTTCATATTTAATATGATAGTGCAATAAGGCTGTCAGTTCAATTGGACAGCACCTACATTGTGTGTGCTCTTCTCTCCCGCATCTTCCTCTTCTCCTTCTCCACTGCCATTGCATCCCCTTCAACTAGTATCAGAGCTTTGGATCAAATCTTGATCGTGGAGCAAGTTGGCCCAGCATTACTTCAGCCCAGATTGAAGACCTAGAGCTTGGAGCTTCAATGCCAGCCATGGCTTCTTCCCCTCAAGGTAAGATTTTATCTCCTGCCTCTTCCCGGCCCTCATAGGCTCTTTGCATGTGTTCCTTGGCTTCATTGGGCACCTCGTATGGCCCCATTTTTCCCCTTATCCTTAGCATAACCAGCAGGTCCCACAGTAGCAGCTCACATTTTTTTTTTACGCCTGTTTTAAAATTTGGCTCAAAATTCCCATTTTTTCTCATATTTAGGGCATCTGAAACCCAATTTAGGCAAGGTAAGAGTCTAACTTGGGGTTTTGGTGCACTCCAAATGCAATGGTGATGTTAGATCTACCAAATTCTAATCACATAATTTTTTGTAACAGATCTGAGTTGATTTACAGCAAGAAAATGTCATGCTCTTAGCTTATGTGATGCTCCCAAGACTTGGTATTCGATGCCCAAATGCTTTGGGGATGTTTGCCTAATGTTTTGAGATGCTTTGGAACTTGGTTTGAGCTTCCATAGCTCAATTTATGCATGGATTTACTATTGTACATTGTTTAGGCAGCAAGGTTTTATCAAGGGCGGCTTATGCATAATGCTCTTTGTTGACATTCGGGTGTCATGTTTGATGTATTGATGCTTGGTCATCATGGTTTATGCCCATATATGCTATTTGAGAGCTATTAAGCCTTGATTTGGATGTGGACACTTCATTGTTGGTTGGGATTTATGCTACCTTGGTTAACACGTTATTTTATCTCCAGTTTGGCTATGCCTATGGTCTATGCGTGCTCCCGAATACTCGGGATGATATGCTGATATATTTGGATGATGCCACTTTGATGTTTATGCTCCCGGATGCTTCTTGAGCAAAGAGTAGAGCTCAATTCTTGGTTCACTATCATTTTCTTTGAAGTTGGCATTTCACTTGACAAGGTTTATGCCTCATGCTACCCATTATGGGATTTATATCTGATGTGGATGCTTTTGGGTTTGGCTGCAGTATGGCAGATGTTTGGGCTTGAATCGACTTGCATTTGAGAATTTTGTGGAGTAGTTTGCATTTGGTTGGCTTATCACTTATGCAGCTTGGATGCTATTTGGCCCTTAATGCCCCACTTATGGATCTTGGATTTACTTGGATGCAAATACATTTTTGAGTAGTGCTTGCTCCATTGTCTTGGCAGTTGGTTATTGAGATTTCATTTCTCATTGATGCTTAGCTCTTTGCGGGTTACTCCTTGATCACTAGACTTCTTGACAGTGCTTGGGTTTAGTAGTTATGGCTTTGTTGCTTCTTTGTTGCCTAGCTTCTATGCTAGTTAGGTTGCTTTTGCCCATACAAGTCAGAGAGCAGTTGCTCTTGATACTTACCTGGCTATGCACTTTGTCTACTATCATGTACTTTATAGAGCCACTTATTTGGATGTTTTTGTATAAATACTTGGGCTTCTCCTGGAGCTTGACCATTGCAGGATCTTATGCCACTTACCGATCTTGCATTGACTTGGATACTACTATATGGTCTAATGTATTACATAGTCATGTTTGCCATTATGGTTATGGGATAATTTCATGGCTGAATACCATATGCTTTTTTGACAAAATTCTTTGCCTTTACACTATTGTGGTTGGTTATGTCATGCACTTAGCTTCGAGTCTTTTTCATGTGGGAGCTTATGCATCCCTAGTTGATACTTTTATGCTTCCCTCTCCAGTGAGGATGGAAGAGTACTTGCAGCAACATGCTTCTACCACTTGTGCTTCTACTGATAGTTGTCTTGATGAGTAGGTTCCCTATGTTGGGACAACCCTCGACTCCCTGAGCTCCGTGGATGCTATGGATAGCCCTATTCATGATGACTTGGATTCCTTATCATCTTCTACAAATTCTTCTTCTACAGATGTATGCTTCCATTATGGGAAGCTTGGGCATGTTACAAGAAAATGTTTCAAATGGATTAGAGAGCAACAGAGATAGAGACAGACTCGACATGAGCAGAGAGTCAAAGATACAGGAGATGCAGCAGGTGTTACCATTGTTACTAGTGGTGAGGTACATGTTGTTATCCATGATGATGCAGTTGAGCATGTACTCCTATCATCTAGTTTTCCTACAACTTTCTTGCTCAGTGATATGGCCTACGCCTCAGATTGGCTATTAGATTCTATGGCATCTTGTCATGTTACTCCACATAGAGCATGGTTCTCTTACAGGGAGTTTGATGGATGCATTGTCAAGATTGTGGGAGAGAAGGAAGGAGTCTCACTTGTAGCTTTCTTGCTTGCACAATGGGGGAATACACACAAAGGTGGAGGCTGAAAACAGTTTTTCCTCTTCTTAGTTGTGTAAGCCAAAAGAACTCTTATACAAAGAAATAGAAGAACCCTATATATGGGTCTCAAACCAAAGACAACTAACTAAGGTGGCATACTAACTGAGCCACGAACTAGAGTAGATAAGGATAGCTGTCATCTAGCTATTATTCATGGGCGGTGTACCAACCGCATCTGCAATTGACAAGTCGGTGACATAAATGTACAACGGTCACCCTGGCATATCACGAGTGGAGCTCGATATCTGAACACTCCCCCTCGAGCTCAATCCCAATTCCTGCACACCAAGCAGGTCTCTGAACTTGCGCAACTTCTCTGCGCCCAATGCCTTCGTGAATATGTCAACTACCTGATCCTCTGTGCTGACATAAACTAGATCAATAAGACCTAGTAAAACCCTCTCCCGCACATAGTGATAATGCACCTCAATGTGCTTTGTTCTAGCATGATAGACTAGGTTATTTGCCAAGTGTATGATGCTCATGTTGTCACAATAAATGACAACTGGCCCATCTGTAGGCTGATGCATATCATAAAGTAGCTTATGCAACCAAGCTACCTCACATGCAGCCATTGCTGCACCCCTGTACTCAGCCTCTATGCTCAACAAGGCAACTGTAGGTTGTTTCTTGCTGCTCCAAGTGACTGCAGCACTCCCAAAAGAGAAAACATATTCAATGGTAGATCATCTAACAGAGATACTACCAGCCCAATCAGCATCAGTGTATCCATACAACTGTATCTAAACCCCGGTCTCATAAAGTAGTCCATACTGCAATGTGGACTTCACATACCTGAGTATGCGTCTAGCCGCATCCAAATGCGGTTTCCTTGGAGCCTGCATAAACTGACTTACCAGTCCAACAGCATAGCTCAAATCTGGCCTGGTAATAGTCATATAAATCAAGCTTCCTACTATGCGTCTGTACATAGTAGGGTCTTCCAAAAGCTCACCTGCATCTGTGCTCAGCTTCACATTCTGCTCCAAAGGAACTGAAATAGGCTTACAGCCTGTCATTCCATATTTGGATAGCATGTCCAATCCATACTGCCTCTGCAAGAGTTGTATCCCACTTGGTGATCTAATCACCTCAATGCCCAAGAAATAATGCAGCTCTCCCAAATCCTTCATCTCAAACTTTTGCTTCAATAGCATTTTCACATGAAGGATATCTTCATCACTGTCACCTGTCATAATCAAATCATCAACATAAATAACAAGCAGGATAATGCCTTTCTCTGTTTTTCTCACATAAAGTGAGAAATCTGCCTTGGAAATTTGAAAGCCAATAGTGACAAGATACTGTCCTATCTTGTCAGACCATGCTCTAGGTGCTTGCTTCAAGCCATACAAGGCTTTCTTCAACCTGCAAACAAACTCGGGATGAATAGCATACACATAACCTGGTGGCTGCTCCATATAGACCTCTTCTTGCAAATCACCATGCAAGAAGGCATTCTTTACATCCATCTGATGTAAAGACCATCCCTTTGATGCAGCCATAGCAATGACTGCTCTTACGGTTGCCATCCTTGCAACTGGACTGAATGTTTCTTCATAATCAATGCCATATGTTTGTGCATACCCCTTGACTACTAATCTTGCCTTGTATCTGTTCACAGAACCATCTGCATTGTGCTTCACCTTATAAACCCACTTACAGCCAATTGCATTCTTACCTTTAGGCAAAGGTACCAACTCCCATGTAGCATTTGCTTCCAAGGCATCCATTTCTTCATCCATGGCTTTCTCCCATTTTTCTTTTCCCATGGCTTGCTCAAAAGAAGTGGATTGTGGTTCCTATATCACTTTGACCATATATGCATAGTGGATGGCTGTAAATCCACCATATTTGAGCTTGTCCACAGGATACCTAGCTCTGGTAGACCTACGCAAAGTAGGCTCACTTCTAGGTGCTCTCAAAACATCCCTGGTCTTCCTTACTCCAGGTGTAACAATAGAGAGGATACCCAACTCATCATCAATGCTCTGTTCTGAGCCACTGGATTCACCATCCACATAAGAGTGACCTGCATTCACATCAAACATGGGCTGATCTACCTTCTCTTTTCCTTTTCGTGAAACCTGCATACCACTATCTACATTGCTTTGAGAAGATTCTCTTGATCTCAATCTGCCTGTCCATGGCGAAGAATGTGAACCACTGCTAGAGGATGCTCTAGGTCCACTAATATTTTGTGACTGCTGCTGTGAATTCTATGCAGCATCACCATTTTGTGCATCTACATCATCAATCACATTTACTGGTTTATACCAGCTACTCATCTCATCAAAAACAACATCTCTACTCACTGTAAACTTACGAGTAGAAGGGTTATAGCATCTATACCCTTTCTGCTGCAAAGAGTAACCAATAAAGATGCACTTCTCAGCTTTTGGATCCAACTTGGATCTTAACTCATCTGGCACATGAACATAGGCAATGCAACCAAAAATCTTCAAATGAGAAATATCTGGTTTCCTACCAGTATACCTCTCCTCTAGAGTCATCCCATGTATTGCTGCAGTGGGAGTCCTGTTCATTATGTAGACTGCTGTAGCAACTGCTTCAGCCCAATAAAAATCTGGCAGGTCTTTTTCATTGAGCATGGCACGAGATAGCCCTCCAATATGCCTATTTTTTCTTTCTGCAATTCCATTTTGCTGTGGGGTATGACTGCATGAATATTGTTGCTTTATGCCATGCTCCTGCAAAAACCTTGCAAACTCATTTGAGAGGTACTCTCCCCCTCCATCTGACCTTAGGCATTTTATTTGCAGGCTTGTTTCTTTTTCAACCATAGCTTTAAGAGTTTTGAAATACCCAAAAACTTCACTTTTCTTTTTCATAAAATACACCCAAACTTTTCTGCTATAGTCATCAATAAAAGTGACAAAATAATGACAGCCTCCAAGAGATGCAGCTTTAGTAGTCCACACATCAGAGTGGATTAATTCCAATGGCTTCTTACTCTCTTGAACATGTCTAGGAAATGGTTTCCTTTCCTGTTTTCCAAACTGACAGGCTTCACATACCTTATGCATTTCTGCAACCTTGAATCTAGGCAATCCTGCAACAATATTTTGGGCCTGCATTGATTTAAGTCACTGTACATTAACATGACCAATGCGTTTATGCCAGATATCAATATCTGCAACTACACCGGTCCCATGTGCAAACATTGATGCACTCAATTCAGACATGTCTGCATCCAACGTAAACATTCTGCCCTTCTTCTTTCATTTTGCTATCAAGCAACCTTTATTTTTCATATCCTCAACAAAGCATCCATAAGGATTAAATCTGACTTGCAAGCCCTGCTCAACCATTTGACCAACAGAAACCAGATTCTTGGTGATATTCGGGACATGAAATACATCGGACATGTATTTCTTTTTCCCATCTTGCATAGACAAGGGAATTTTTCCAATCTGCACAATAGGATGTGCAGTATCATCACCAGTCTCCACAAATCCTGGTTTTTCCATTTTCCTTGCATCCTCCATCCATTCTGCATGACCTGTCATGTGGTTTGATGCACCTGAGTCAGCATACCATACATTGTTGCTTTCTTCTACACTTGTCACAGAATTATTCATGTGCTGCACCATAAACAAATGCTCATTTCTGTCATC
This sequence comes from Lygodium microphyllum, assembly GCF_053477565.2. NCBI lineage: Eukaryota > Viridiplantae > Streptophyta > Polypodiopsida > Schizaeales > Lygodiaceae > Lygodium > Lygodium microphyllum. The sequence goes on from NC_141138.1 coordinate 93,531,041, forward strand.
ACCTTGTCTACTAGAAGGTGTATAATTTCCTTGTTGCAGTTTTCCATTCATGATGTCATTCTGTTTTTTATAGCAGTCTTTAGCCATATGACCCATTTTACCACAGTAGTAGCATTCAACATTACTGTTTGCATTTTGCCCTCTTTGCCATCCACCACGACCTCTTTGGCTCCCCCTGCCTCTAGAGTTACCACGTCCTCCTCCATAGGACTGGTTTTCTTGAGTTTGCTGCATATTCTGATTTCTACCACGGCCTCCAGATCGGCCTCCTCTACCTCTGCCTCTACCTCTTCCAGCATTTGAGTAGAAGACAGCTTCTTTTGAAGTTCCTCCTAAAAAAGATGCACCACCATTTCTCTGCTCCTCAGAAATTAGAAGAGCAATCAACTCCTCAAAATCAGGAAATCTTTCACGGATGGAAATGGATGTTCGAAACTGTGCATAATCCTTTCCTAGACCATTCAAGGTCATAGAAACTAAATCATCATCTTCCACTGGCGACCCAATGGAAGCAAGTGCATCTGCAATCTTCTTCACCTTCATGTGGTAGTCATTGATGCTCATATTTTCTCTTTGCACATTATGTAACTCTTGCTTGAGCTGCATTTTCCTGGCTTGAGTATTTGTGCTATACATTTTTGACAAAGTATCCCATGCCTCCTTTGGCGTACTTGCATCCTGAATATGCACAATCATAGAGTCTAAAATACTGATAGACAGCCAGTACATAACTTTCCTGGCTCTCTCATGCCATGCTTTAAATGCCTGCATTTGCTGTTGATTGGGAACATCAGGAAGAACTGGTTCTTCTTCATTTCCTGCAACAAATTCCCAATATCCTTTTCCCATAAGGAAATTCGTCATTCTAAACTTCCATGCTTGGAAGTTGTTCTTGTCAAGCTTTTCAGTGACAATGTGTGAGAGAGAATCAGACGCCATTACAGAACACTGCAAAAAGTTCTGTCACTACAAAGAACACAGCTTCAGCCTCACAAGGGCTAATCTGCAAAACTGACGAAAGTGGTATTTGACCACACAGTCACTTCCTAGTGACGATTTTGCTTCAACAGGCAACAAGGATGATTCTGTAACTCCCAATGTCTCTGCACACAAGCATATGATGCAATTTCTACAGTAACTTTTCACCGACCTGTAGAATAGTGGTCGCACAGCATAAAACTGGGCCTTTTCTTGAGTGCATGCAGAAAACTTCCGCCTCCAAAACAGGCCCCGAAATGGCCTCAAATAAAAAAAAAGGGTCGCCGCGGGCTAAAGCCCTCGCCCACAGCATATACTACCCTCTTGCTTCACCACGAAGAGCGTCTCAACCTGAGACAATGCACTCTTGCAATTTCCGGTTGTGCTACCTGCAGAGATCTGCTCCCAAAATAGAAAATGAAAGCAACACTGCTCCTCTTACCAGAACACCGCGATCTTGGTTTACTTTCTTGAGCTCCTTACCACGAACAAGGCTCTGATACCATGTCAAGATTGTGGGAGAGAAGGAAGGAGTCTCTCACTTGTAGCTTTCTTGCTTGCACAATGGGGGAATACACACAAAGGTGGAGGCTGAAAACAGTTTTTCCTCTTCTTAGTTGTGTAAGCCAAAAGAACTCTCATACAAAGAAATAGAAGAACCCTGTATATGGGTCTCAAACCAAAGACAACTAACTAAGGTGGCATACTAACTGAGCCATGAACTAGAGTAGATAAGGATAGCTGTCATCTAGCTATTATTCATGGGCAGTGTACCAACCGCATCTGCAATTGACAAGTCGGTGACATAAATGTACAACGGTCACCCTGGCATATCACGAGTGGAGCTCGATATCTCAACATGCATTTCTTTGGGCCTTGAGCAGACTTATGCTATTCTTGGTATAGGAGACATACACCTAGCTTTGCCTAATGGGACTTCTCTTATGCTTAGGGATATTTTACATGTTCCCATGCTTAGTAAGAGCTTGATTTCTGTCAGTCAGTTGCATGATGCAGATTACTTTATTTCTCTTCAGGACAGGTCATGGAAGATCTATCGTGGTTTCTTGGTTTTGACCAGAGGTTCTAGAGTTGGTTCTCATTACCCAGTGCATGTCTCTCATGTGGGAGATTCTATGGTTGCAGTTATCTAGATACCACATGCATTGTTATGGCATTATCGCTCGCCTAGGCCATATGCACCACAGAGAAATGGAGATCTTGTCTCGTTCAGACTCATTGTTGCCTCCTATGTCACATACAGATCTTGATGCTTGCCCTGATTGTACTCTTGGTCCTTGCAGATCCCCCTTGGCTTATGGCGATCGTACGAGGCATGCTCCTCTAAACATTATATTAGTGAGTTTGGGAATCTCCCAATTTCCATTTTTTGAATATTAAAAAGGTGGCATTCGGATAACATGCCCATAAGTTTTTCAAAACCATATGATCTAACCTATCATCGAAAAGTTCTTGAAAAATGGAAGCTATTGAGCTATGGAGCACTTGATTTGGAGCTATAGTGTTCAAGTTATGACAAATCTAAAGATTTGACCACATGTCCCAAACTTATGGAAAATTCCCATATTCCCCAATATGGTGTTTCTAGATCTTGTACATTGTGCAGTATATGGACCTATGCCTTCCCAATCACTTGGTGGAGCATCGTACTTTGTGACCTTTGCTGATCATGCTACCCACTGTGTTTGGGCTTTTCCCTTGGTGCAGATTGAGGATGCTGCAGTTATGCTTGATAGGTTTATGGATTCTGCTAGTAGCAGGCCTAGGTGCTTGTAGATGAATTATGAGAGTCATGCTCTCTCTCCCAGCTTTCAAAACTCTTGTCAGTAGTATGGAATTGATTTCTTGTGCCCACGGTATTATGGGATTGCTCATGGCATGTGTCTAACCTTACAGGCAAAGGTTGCTTCTATGCTTACCATAGCTGGATTGTCTTATGGCTTTTGGGCTAAGGCCCTTATGACGGCAGTCTATTTGGTTAACAAGACGTCATGCTTAACCTTGGATGGTATTACACCCCATGAGGCATGGAGTGGCATGCAGCCCTCCTATGATTACTTGAGGATGTTTGGTTGCCAGGCATCTGTACGTATGCCACATGAGCCTATGTCACGTAGATGTATCCTCCTTGGTTATGGAGATGGTGACTTTAAGGCCTACATATTATGGGATTTGGATGCCTAGTAGGTCATACACAGCTATCATGCTGTCTTCTATGAGACATAGGCATCTCTCATGTCTCTTGATGAGCGTTCAGTACACTTTATGGCTGATTTTACAGCAACTATAGTGTCATTACAGCAAGCTATTTATGCTGAAAATGAGGCACTTATTGGCCCAGATGACATAGCTATGCATAGCAGTCAGGGTTAATGGTCAGTTACTAGACCCCTTGCAGGCTCATGAGAGCCGTTTTCTTGTAGTTTTGCAAGCTGGACAGCCAGCCATATGTCAATCTTCCGCTTCACTAAGGCCGCATGTAGTCATGAGACCCCATTGGATGAGTGTCTAGGATGTTGGCTCTCTTTCAGTGATTGACTCTGAGAGTTTACTGCTCTCCGCTGTCTTGTATGCACTACGGTGATGCTATGCACGACTCTGATGCTTTACAGCCGTGCAGTAATGAGTTGTGCTTGCTTCATGAGAAGCATTCTTGTATTGCTCCATTGTATGGAGCTGCGGGATCGCTCATCTCCTGGATGTCATGGACTCAGGGATGCTTGACTCTTCTTCTGCAAAGGTTCCCGACACTTCTTGCATAGCCCGCTTTCCTGAGATGTCATGATTCCTCACCTTGTCTTCTTTTCTTTTCTTTGTTTTCACTCCCCAGCCACATTGGCCTTTTAGTGGGAGGTTGTTGGGGTAAAGGGCCTCTGGGCCTGCCCATGTACACTGTGACCACCCATTCTTTATTCATATATAATATGATAGTGCAGTAAGGCTGTCAATTCAGTTAGACATCACCTATATTGTGTGTGTTCTTCTCTCCCGCATCTTCCGCTTCTCCTTCTCCACTGCCATTGCATCCCCTTCACAAGGTTACTTCCTAATAGACTCATGGTTGAAGTTTAAGTATCTAATTTTAGAAACCTATTTCAAAAGTCAAGGGCATGATTTTTTTGGCAGCATTGTATGAATATACAAGATCTATTTACCTTGAATTAACAATAGAGTATCTTTGAAGGCAAACTACCAAGGATTGCAAGATAAAGCTTTGGTCGAGGATGCAAATTTTGATGCTAGAGATCATGCACATTGCCAATAGAGTGTCTTGATACCTTGTTTGAGGGGCATGTAATCAAGCAAACAGTGTACAAGGACTTCATACAAGTTGGTTATGATGAGATATATGCTAGGAAAGTAGCTAGTGAATCAAGAATTGATGCTCTTATGGATACAATAAATTATTGCAATGTGCATACTCAAAAGCCAATGGAGGAAATGCATGTGAAGAAGAAGGGAAAAATATGTAAATTTTGGTTGAAGATTATGAATGTGCAGGGGGTATTTAGCAGGATTTCTCTCACAATGGTAAGCTTCATGTTAAGCTTAATGCCATAGATTCTCAAGTTGGAGATATGCCTTCTATGTCTAGTGGGTTGACTATTGGGAAGTATGCAAGGTGATCTTAGTGTTATATGCAATAGAAAGTAATAGATTATTTGTAGTAGTATAATAGAGAGGGAGTTGTGAGATTGATTGTGGTAAAGAACTTGTAGGATCAACTTGTGGAATCCAAATAGAAAGTTGATTTGTTGGCACTATAATTGAAACTAAAATAGGGGGAGTACGATTCACTGATATGTCAGTATGATCAACAGGTTGAGTTACAACAAGTGATTGCCATGGATAAATGTCTGGAACATTGTTTCAAAAATGGATTGATGAGTTGAAAGCTAAATGTTTGGATGAAACACAAGGGTTCATTGATGCACATGCCCTTTGCATGTGGAGCATAAACTTCTTGCAGAGAGGTTTTATCCCTTGGTTATGGTGGCGCAATAGATTCTGCAAAATGTCTAGGTGGATGTAGATGTTGTTGTGGTTATGAGCTCAGAACTCTAGGAGATGTACCATGTGTTGGTGAGAGAATTCCAAAATGCATGGCAATTGGTTGTTGATTGACTCACTAGTGTTATCTCTAAACCTTATGACATGCTTCAAGATTTCTTTATGTCACTAGTGAATGAGTATGTGTTGCATGAGAAAGAATCTTTGGCTCACATAGTAGTTCAATTGGAATATAAATGACAATATATTGAGAACAAATTGCAAAATACATTGGATGCAAAGATGCTCACTTATGATTATGTTGCTCATCTATTTGCAGCAAAAAGAAGCCCTTAAGAGTGATGGCAAAGAGGATGTTATTCAATAGGTTCTTCAAAATGTTCATGATTAGATTAGAGATATGAATCATGATGCTTCACTTGTCAATATGAAGACCGAATGGTTTCATGTTTAGCCATTATCCCATGTACACATATGCATATCATCTAGTTCAAATTCAATTGTTGTACTTTTTACTTTTTTGTTCATCATCACATACTAGTACCTAGTTATTACTTTCCAGGTATTGACTTTTGGGACCATCTATACAACTATACCAAAGGATTTTGAGTATCATAGAGGAGCTCTACTCATGATTTCTCAATGTGGCTTGTCAAGAGGTACAATGCCTCTAGCAAGGTATAACTGTGTTCTAGTGGTATCCCATCCACCGAGTTGTGCCAGGTGTGGAGGCTTGAATTACACTTTAAACCTTAGTATGCACATAGACACTTAAGTCATTATATATGAAATAGCCCTTGAGTGTCATGTGAAGGAGTGATTGTCCTAGTTATAACTCTTTATATGCATATTTTCAAATGTTTCTTTCATATATGTGATGAAAACCCTTCAAGATGGCACCCTATATTGGGGTTGCTTATGTCACAACATGAATCTCTATCTTTGTTTCTAAAAATTAGATGGCATTTCCTATCATTTTTGTATTCATAAAGTATGCGGCCTATAATATTTAAAAGTGTGTGTTCCTATGGTTGATTATGACGTATGTCATAGGTCTATATGGTATTCCTAAAATTTATGTGCTTTCTACAGTTGTTCATTGATTCAAGAAGTTGTATGCCATATTATGGATATTTCAAGCAGAGTATTGTTTTATATTGGTCATGAGAGGCCATTATAGGCCATATTACTATGATGGCCTTCTTTATCATGGCTTCACATTTGGCCATTTACAAGTACTGTCAAAGTATTCCTAGATAACTTGTGAATCGTTTTATATTTGAGAGTAAATGCAAAGAGGCTTATTGGATACTTCACCATGTATTGTTAGATCATATTTAACAATATGCCTGCATACCCTATGAATCACCTATATTTTTAGTGAGTATAAAGAGGCTTATTGGATACTTCACTATGTATTGTTAGATTAAATTTAATAGCTAGTGATGTGCTTGTTTTTCTATTCCTATGAAAAATTGACCTTGGCAATGGCATGTCCCGCCAATTTGTGGACATATGCTCATTGATATTGAGGATAAACTTGCAATGTAGATACATGGATTTGATAAGGTTATCTACATGAGATTTCACAATAGAGTCCCTCTTGTGAATACCTAAAATTCTTGTTTTGGGTTTGGGATGAATATGGCATTCTCTATTAATATCCAATTGAAGGATGTCTCTTGTATGTTCTAGAAAGTTGCATTTATCTATTTGAGGAGTTGTGTTGCTTGTAATTAACATGCAACCCAGATGTATAGCTCCTTCCAAAAGAAGCACGTTTGGCAACTACTAATAAGCTACTAGGAACCACTAATTAATTATTCTCTCTTCCACAAAATTGAAATTGGACACACAAAAGAAGAGAATAAAATAAAATGAAATTTAAAAAATGAGGCATGAAAAAATTTGGGTGCAATTCTTTCTCCAAGCATTGGGAGCACTCTCCCCGGTGCACATATTTATTTACTCTTAATTATCTTATTCTTGAAATAGCATATGGCATCCATGATCTAGTTTCTTCTTGTGAATAGCTCTCCTTTCCCTAATATCTGAACAATATTTAAAATCCCATATAATAACTTTGGCTCCAAAAATAATAATAATGCCCAACCTTAGAAGCATACAATGAAAATGTCTACCACTTCAAGTGTGCATAGATTAATCTTAAAAATTTAATAATGTCCATCCAATGCTTCATAATGTCCATGACTTTCTCCAATTTCTCAAACAAAATATATATTCACCAACACCACAAAACACATAGATCCTCTTGATGTCCACCTTGCACAATGTGACCAATGCCACATGTTCAAACATGCAACAAGTCACAATCGTGCAATGAATCAATAAAAAATACAAATCCATAAAAGATATAGAAATCGAGTCATTTTAAATAAATAACCAAATAAATCCATAATCATAACATTGTCCAAGGTGAAAAATAATTGTCCTCAATTGACGTTAAAGAAACAACATAGATTATCAACTACATGCAAGTGTTACCTCATGTGGCAGATCTACACTAACTCAACCAAGATTTAACAAATAAATTCATATTAATAAATTAATAATAATAATAATAATAAATAATTATATTACCTCAAGTGGAAAATCGACAAAAGAATAAGTGACCATGTATTACAAACACTACCTTCTTTGGCATATCAGTGTTTGATTAGAATTTTAATGTGCTCATGAGTTGTATAAGTAGAGATTAGATCGTCAAAATTTGGAAAAGAGACATTTTCTAAATCCATTGGGATTCTTCTATTGAATGGTTATCAAGTTTAACTAAATATCGATGGCCTTCATCACCAATATGAGTTGTAGTTTTATCATCGGGTTAAGAATGATCTCAAGGATTGAAAACTTAGTATCTTCATCAAGCTATCACTATGGATCATGAGTAATACGTGGATTTCCTTTAAAGGAATACAAAAAGAGTTATGGATTTTCCAATGAGGTGGGATTCCTAAATGAAAAGCATTACCATTAATCTTGTGAGCAACTTTAAAAGGTTCACAATATCTCAAAGCAAGTTTAATTTTAGGATATTACCATTTAATAGATTTCAATATTCTTTTCTCAATTCAAAGACATATCAAATTGTTTTCTTTGAATATATTAGATTTATGCTTTTTATTTACTCGAGTAGAATAGCTAATTGTGATTGTCGAATCTTATCCGTAACTTCATAGAATATTTTCATATGGATATGGTGGAGTTGGGTGTAGATCATTTCTTACTATACATGACAGCATTTGAATGAGGTGTAATATTATAGGAAAATTGGAGGTTAGATGTTGATCCCAATTAGTAGGACAACTAATAGTGTAAAACCTAAGAAGATCAAGGATGGTACTACTTGTTGCTTCGGTTTGGTTGTTACTCTGAGAGTGAAAAGTGTATTGAAATTCCATTTTTATATCAATTAGCAAGGATAGACTTGGGAAAACCATGATGAGAAAAGATGGTGTATGAATAGTTTAACAGCTTGAGTTGGGGGTAGGGTCTTTTTATAGGATATAAAGTATGCCCATTACTAAACCTATCAATAATAATCCAAATCATGTCACTATATGTTGAGGTAGCAAGTAAATCAATTATAAAATCCATGGAAATTTACTCCCATGGTCCATTAAGTATAGGCAAAGGTATAAGTAAACTATGAGATTTTCCACAATGATGTTTAATGTGTTGACAAAAAATGGATTCAAATACATCCTTAGTAACATCTTGTTTTAAATCAAGTCAATAAAAATATTCTTTGCATATAGCTAATGTAGATTGAATCCCTAGATATCCCATTTATGGTGGTGCATGCATTTCTTCCATATAGCAATGGTCCTATAAGGTACAATTACACATAATTTCTTTTGATAATATAGAAATCCATTTATGTATGTATAATCATTTAAATTAATTATATGTATATTCTAAAATTGTCTCCATACATTACCAAAATCATTGTAAGACGCGTAGGTAGAAATCATTGAAGCAAAGTTCTGAACTTCAATAATAGAAATATGGTGTGTGACATAATGAAACATTCTCATGAGGTCTACAACTAAATGCATTACCAACAACATTAATATAACCAAGCTTATATTAGATAACAATATGATAATTTTGTATATTAAAGGAAGCCCATTTAATATGCCTATTGAAGATTAAGGACTAAGAAATCAAGTGTTTAATGGCATGTTGATTAGTTTTAACAAGAATAAGATAATGGTTCCATATGTCTAAAGCATGCATTATAATTAGTAATTCATTATCATATGTACTATGATTTTGTTATGAAGGTTTTGATTTTCAACTTTCATAGGCAAAAGGGTAGTCATTTTACATTAAGACTGCACCTATATGAGATCCACTAATGTTAGTCATCAATGACTAGAAAGGAGGGTTGGTTAAAATCAAGTAATTGAAGGACTTAAGTATGGATTGGTTAAAATCCAAAGGGTGAAGAGTTGGGTCTAATAAGGCCTTTGTTAAAAAGTTCAGTGACTTATCTCTAGATTTCTTTTTGGGTGTAGTGGGCTAGGGATATAAAGTGCCTTCTGTGGAGGAGAAACTCCAAGAAATAATTCTATTTAATTATCTAAGTCTCCTCTAGAGGGTGGCAATTGTTGCGGATACTCCTCTACAGAACAATGTTTATAGTTTATATGTAATTAAGAAATGTTTTTGTGTGAGATTAAGAATAGAATATTCAAATTCCTCAACTTCAGTCACATAAATCATATAAGCTTTACTATGTTTGCTAAGTACACAATTAACATATGTATGTGTGATTCAAGAAAATAGTTCAAGCTCTAAATCACTTTATAGAGTGATAGTTCAACCCTAAAATTTAGAAGTGATCTTATGAGTGCAATAATCAATATCTGGGTTGTATTAATGACAAAAAGGCATGCCCAAGTTAATATCAAGAGATTGTAAAGCAGCTATCCAAGAAATCACAATTTTCTTTATATAAATCCATGGTTACTTCCAATTCTTTTAGTTCTCATGTACTATTATATTGGATTCCTTGAAAAGCATACTTAACCTTATATAAAGATGGTGTAGTCTTTAAATATAATCTTTTAATCACCTTTTCAAAAATAAAATTGTGTGAGCTACCAACATCATGTAAAATACTAATATACGAATCATTGATAAAACATTTCATATGAAGCAATATATGTATGGATATAGAATTACCTAGTGAATCTAATGTTATTTAGGACATGTATGATCTCAGTAGCAAAAATATGTTGAAATAAGTCCACTTGCTATTAAAGAGTAATTTCAAGCAAAGGGGAATATTCTTCATTGGTGTTGGGATTGGCATACTTGGTATTGTGAAGGCAAACTCTTGTTAGAGAATTTCTATTGTCATAACTTGTAAAAATGGTGCCACAATTACGAACTAGTGAGATTTTGGGGTGCAAGCTTGCGATGTTGAAAGGAAATATCACTTTTCATGTACACAAGCTCTTAAATCTTCTTGTGATCAAATCTTGAGATATCAAGCTGATTGGATTACTTGTTGGATATGTTGAAGAACAATGTGGGGATAATAAAAACCATAAATGGATATCATGAATTAGATATTGAAAATAAGTAAAAAGCCTTAGAAGGTTTGGTTAAGCCTTAATGGGATCAAAAGCCTTTGAAAATTATATAGTTACTAGAAAAATGGAGACAATTGATTATCTCCCCTACCCCTCCCTTTCTTGAGTAGTAGAATGCAGTCAGACTGCTAATTAGCGTGATTTTTGAAGGAGAATGCAAAGTCTGATATTAGCATGTTTTTTGATAGGGCTATCAAATGAGCTTGGCACAAAAAAAATGAGGGTGGTCAGGAAAGCCATATACAACGATTTACTATACTAATTCAATCAAGCCCATCTAATTAATGGTGATCTTGGACTTCTCTCTCTATCTCTAGCCTTGAAGCTTGTAAGTACATGACCCAAATAAAGAGGAGAAGAAATTGGGGTTTTAACTAGTGGGCACTTATGTTTATACAACAAGCAAAAGGGTGGATCTTTGAGGATAGAGATGATGATGAAGGAGAGCCTCATGCACATGGTAGAGCCATGATTGATAATGACAAGTTCTCCAATCACCTACTCAACTTTGATACCAATGTTGTTAATAATCCAGCATGAACCACAAATTAATAGCTCTCTTGCAAAAAATTAAAATTACACGCACAAAGAAGAGAAGAAAATAGAAGGTAATGCAAAAAGTGAGACATGATATAAATTGGGTACACTTTTTCCCCCATGCATTGGGAGGGCTCTCCTTAATACATGTAATTATATATTTTTATTGATATTGTGCCTAAAATAAAATATTGCATCCATGCTTATTCTCTTTTTGTGAACACATCCCCTTTCCATAATATCTAAAATAAAATATTGCATACATCCTTATTCTCTTTTTGTGAACACCTCCCCTTTCCATAATATCTAAACAATATCTAAAATCCTATATAATATATTTGGGCTCCAAAAATAATAATAATGCCCAACCTTTGAAGTATACAATATAAATGTGTAGTGCTCCAAGTGTGTAAATAATATATTATCATAAAGATGCTAGTAATAATTATTCATACTACATCCAATGGTTCATAATGTCCATGACTTTCTTGAATTCCTTGATCTAAATATTTGTTCCCACCAAGAACACAAAACACATTAGTCTGTATTTGCTTCCAAGATTGAAAACTTGAGTGTTCAAAGGAGCGCAATAGAAGCCCACTTATGCAATGTGACTAATGTTATACATTTGCACATATGATAAGTCACAATTGTGCAACGGATCAGTAAAAATAAAAGTTTGCATATGACATATCAAGTCACTTTAAAGCAACAATCAAGTATATTAAGAATCATAACTAGTAATTGTATCCATGACTTGTCTCAGAAAGCTTTCAATAACTCATGAAGCAATCTATATTCCAAAGACACCTCTCTTCTATTATGGGATCGTCTACCCTACGATTATGATATTAGGCTAAGCAACTTCTTGGAGGAGACTATCTAGCCTATTTCAGCCACTAATGCCTTGCCACTGGAGAAGCCATTCTCAATGGAGGAAATCCACTATGTTGTGTCCTGCATGAAGCTAGGGAAGGCACCTGGACCGGATGGTTTGCCAACTGAATTCTTTCAAAAAGTCTAGGACTGTTGTGGGAAAGACACGATGGACATGATGAACTCTATTAGGAGATCTGGTTGCATGCTTAGAGAGGCCAATCAAGGCCTCATCAAGTTAATTTCTAAGTCCTCTTCATGACCCAAAACTACCAATTGGAGTCCACTGACATTGCTGAACTTCACCTACAAGGTATTGTATAAAACACTTGCACTCAAGATTAGGAATTTTGTTGATAAAAGTGTTCACGCAAGGCAATATGGATTTATCAATGGCAAAAGAATACAGGATGCAATACTGAATCTCCTGCTCTCAGTGGACATGGCCCTAGCGCACAAATCTAGTCTTTTGTCAGAAGGGTGCTTGAAGCCTTCAGGTTTGGTCCAATCTTTATTAAGATGATCAATTCCCTATCCGGTCTCCCCACTCATATTCACACTGATAACAGATTCATTGCTCTGTATGATTGATAGGAGGGTTCAAGAAGGGACTATCAAAGGGATGCCCCTGTTGGATGGTTCAACTTTGATGTCTCAATCCTTTGTAGATGATAGTGCCTCCTTAGTAGATGATGAAAAGGATTCCGTTGACACACTCATGAAGAGTTTCGACGAGTTCGCCCTACTATCCTCATCTATCATCAATACGAGCAAAACTAAATTTCTCCCCCTCAAGCTGGAAGGTCCTCAAGAGTGGATGCTAGACTATGGTTTCAAAGTAATAAAGTCAAGGAAACTAATTAGGTACTTAGGTGCTCCACTTGGAGTAGGCATAACAACAAGACAAAGGTTTGACTAGTATTGGACAGGATCAAGGAGAAGATTGCCAAATGGTTCAACACCTCGCTTACCTTTGTTGGGAAGCTCATGATACTTAAGAGTGTGATGTCATCTTTGACAATCTACATTGCCTCTTTGTTCTCCTTTAATAAGGCTTCATGAGCCTTAGTTGAGAAGCTATTTAGACAATTTCTTTGGAAAAGACCTTATTGCAATGGCATGGTGCAGATTAGTTGGGATTACATCACAACAAGGAAAGATGAGGGAGGTGCAGGTATTGACCCTCTAGTAGACAAAGCCAACAGGATCGTATTTAAGTTGTTACTTAGAATCCATAAAGGATAACCCTGGTCTATCATACTCACTGAATCGTTAACTAAGTCCAAAAAGCGCGGCCAAAACTAGTTTGGAGCATCATGGCAAGACATAATATGTTGCTACCAAGACTTAATCAAGATCCCACAGTCCCCCACAGCACAAGGTCTGGATCCTTCTGGAACAATTCCTTTGCCTTTGATCCTCCGACTGCCCCTACTCCAATCAATCATATGTTGGCCAAATCAATGGCCCTAAAAGGCTTAGAATATTGGTCCCAACTTTGGCTACCTAAACAGAAATGTTGGCTCCCTCTTGAGTCTATCAAGGCTCACTTTGGCCTTGTTGACAAAAAGTATGTTTTTTTTCTCAGGATGACACGCTATCTCAGGCAAGACTAGCCCACTTCCCCTATTACGCACACTAATCCTCCCTTTTACTGGCACTAGCAAGCCCTACAGGCAAGCAACTCTTGCGATGCCAAGAAAGGAAATATCATTCGCCTCACTCCCTAGCAATCCCCCTCACACTGAAATATAAATGGAAGGAATGTAGTCCGCATGCCTCCCTGCTCACTGGCAACGAAGAGTTGAGAAAGTATGGAAAATCACCTCTTCCTACCGTCTAGACTGCTTTAGGTGGAGATTCCTACTTAGGAAGCTACCACTCACGTCACGGCTAGCCAAAAGGTTTATGATATCCCCCCTCTGCCCCCTGTCTCCAAGAGGCATGAAGAGGATGAGAAGCATTCGTTTTGGGACTGCCCTACAGTCCAACCATTGTGGTGCAGGATGAGGAAATAGCTGAAGGGCTCTAATCTGAGAGCTGACTTTGGATTTTCTATTGTCTTTTTTGGGGATCAAGGATCACTTGACAAAGCCACCTAGAGAGTTGTTACCCTAATCTCTTCTGTCATTATGAACTTCATTTAGCATAGGAGAAATAACATTTTGTTCAAGAGCCATCACCAATCAATCAATGCTGACTATGCAAGTCAACTGAAGGAAGAGATTATTATGGTCCTTAAGTCTGTTGAGTCCATACACTGGGCCTTTAAGCTCTATTGTAAAAAAATACGGAATATGCCTTAAGTCTTTTTTGATGTTTTGGCCTATGGTCATTAAGTTTGTTGAGTCCATACATTGGGTAAATCTTCTTGCCTCTAATATGCTCTTAGAATTCTTGCAACTATGCTACATCTAAGAAACATACAATCCAAATTAGTTCCTTCGAAAAGTATAACATGTGACAAGAAGTCGTGCCCATTTACTCATCTTAGTCTGCCACATTATTGTTGTGACAATGTTAATTATGGTTCATATAACAACTAATGCACGAAATTGAATTAGGTAATCTCTCACACCCCCTCTCACACAAAAAAGAAGAAAAAAACTATACCCTCCCATTGAAAGAGACACATGCATATAACTTTAACCAAAGTACGATAGCTTACAAAAATAACACCAAGAGAAAGCATAATTCACAAAAAAAGAAGAAGAGGTAGGAGCATATTACGGTACCATAGAATCCATTTAGCCCTTCACCTTATGTCGACTTCATTGTTTTTTATGTCTACGATGTTTGCATGAGCAAGGTGGACAAGAGAGAGAGACAGAGAGAGCACTTCAAAGTGGTTCTTTTGCTCCCATCTATGAAGGGAGATTCTTATTCTACACAATGTTCAATTTCAAGGATGCGTGCTTCATGTTATGTTGTTTCATGGGGAAACCAAATCATATGACAATAAATAGTGGGGGGTGGCAAGGGGCGACCAACAAACTAGTTGTCTACCAACTACTAAGGCCAGTTACACACCGCGATGTGGATAGCCATTTCCAAAAAAGGAGAGCGTTTGCCGATGATGTGTCGCGTTATAACAAGTCATGAAATTCACGGACACCAGATACTTTTGGGCGGGGGATCTTCCCCGTGCTAAATCTCTTCCATACCCAACACACTAGGTGACAAGTTCTATTCATTAAAAAATTATGCTACGCTAGACAGCAATTGAACCACCACCAATAGTTGATAGTCAAAGGCATTACTACCACTAGGCCATCCGTTACTTTGTGAAAAACTACCTGCAGTTTAGTGTGTAAAGGTAGTAAAAGATGGTTTGCATGCTACCCCAGCCATCCGGGGTAGTGTGTACCCGCCCTAAGATTTTGATGAACACAAGACAATGATTTTTTCGAATTTATAATTTCGATAGATAATATTTCTCTGGAAGTTGCCAGGAAAAATGTCGTACAAACTAATCGAGGTGCACCCTAGAGCAAAGTTGATGCTTTTTCTTTTTAATGCCAAGATATATTGACTGAAAATATATACATCCGCCAGAATGGCGACGTTGGAACTTGGTTAGTCTAGGACTAGAGCAAAATTGATGTTGAAGACGTGCTGTACAGGAAACGGAGATGGCACTTCCAGGGTATGTATCATTGTCTCCCTTTCCTTCTAATTTCCTAAACAAGCGCTTTGCCGGATTGATAACCTAACTCTTATACTTTCTGCCTTCTGAGAGGACAAGTGTTGAAGCAGCCGAGGGAGAGAGAAGTGTTTCAATGGCTGTGAGGCGTGTCACGACTGTCTCCATATCTGGCCTTTGCTCAGCTTTCGCCTTCACGCAAGCCAGTGCCACCTCAAGCATTTCCCTCATGGCTTCTTCTTCCTCTTCTTCAATGAAATCCTCCCCGAACAACTCAGGGTCCATGATCTCACCGTACCTGTCTGGATAAGCATCCCTTACCCAAGTAGGTAAACTTTTCCCCATGTTGCCAAACATGCTGCTCGTGGGCTGCTTCCTCGTCAGCATTTCCAGCATCACGATACCAAAGCTGTAGACATCACCTTTTGCATCCACCCTTGTAGATTCTCCATATTCTGCAACGCAAACAAAAACATGTTGAGTGCTGGGAATTGCATGATACTATACTACAAATACGAAAGTGGAAAGCTATCAAATGGGGCTATATTGAGGACTCTCGAACCTCTGACTAACTCGTAGGATGATGCACAAGAAGTCCTGGACCATTGCCATGGTAATTCTCACATGATGAATTACAACATCATAAGCTCCTGCGTGAGAGGGACCCTATGCCTAGGTAGGTACAGTTGTGGCCCCCCTACCCCCAAGTGCATCCAGCTAGGTGTGCGCTGCCTCCCAAGCAAAAGCTTATAACGTTGAACATTATAGGGAAAAACGAGGGAAAATAGCTCTTTTTGCTACATGGGAAAATATCTGAGCCGGCAGCGCCTTGCTACCAACCACACCTAGCTAGATATAGGGTCTCTCCCAAGCAGAAGCTTATGACATTGAACAGTATAGGCAAAAACAAGGAAAAACAGCCCCTTTTGCCACATGGGAAGATTTCAAAATGTGATATGCAAGTACCCCCCCGCCAGCAGCCCTCTGCCCCCCACCACACCTTGCCTGGTATGCAATTCCCTCTCTCCCAAAAGCTCATGATGTTAAACATCCCATTGACACATGGGAAATTTTCAAAAGCTTCTTGTGATATGCAGGTCTGTGAATTGTTTCACTGTGAAGACATCGTCGGTAAGCAGTCATTTCTCTCTCTCAATTTCAAGGATTACATCATGTCCTATCACAATAGACAGGAGATCATGTAGCTCAATGGAATAAAAATGGACAAACCTGGAGCAACATATCCTGGAGTTCCTTTGACCTTCGAATGCACTTCTTCAGAGCTTACATGCTTGGCAATCCCAAAATCTGCTAGTTTGGCCACCATCTCCTGATCTAAAAGTATGTTGCTCGGCTTCACATCACGGTGGACAATTTGTTTCCTGAGGCCATGATGCAAGTAGGCAAGCCCCTTAGCCACACCCAATGCTATTTGCAACCTCAAGGGTAGACTCAACTTAGTGGGCTCCTGACAATGGAGGTGATCTTGGAGAGACCCATTTGGAACAAGCTCAAGCACCAATGCTTGGATGTGTATCGTGGAACAATAGCCATACACTCTGACAAGGTTCCGATGTCGTATTGATCCTAATGTCTCTAATTCCACAGTAAAGCATACTTCATGATCAGGAGATAGAACCTTGATGGCTGCATCCGCTTGCTTGATTGCAGGTGCAAGTTGAAGAGTCAGATTGGTGGCCTTGTACACTTTGCTGCTTCCACCTTTTCCAATTATACAAGCTTCACTGAAATTCTGTGTTGCACATTCCAGTTCTCGGATTAAGAACTGCTTAATGTGCCTGTTATAGGCAGATACTGCTGGAGAAAGCAATGGTGAGACCTCCTTCACCTTCCATTTTGAGTAATGGTAAAAGGCATATCTCAGGAGAAAAAGGCAAATGGCAAGCCCAAATATAGAGCCCAAAACAATAAGTACTTTATACCCCACCTTGAGCTTTGATTTATTTTGTGATTGAGCATCATAAGTCAGCATGGGACAAGGTTTGGACAATGGAGGGCCACATAAATCCGGATTGAAGAGGAAAGAGGTTGCATTTAGCTTTGCAAATATCCCAGATGAGGGTATTGGCCCTGATAGCTTGTTATAAGAAAGATTGATGTACTTCAAGCTCGGTAGTCCTGCAAGAAATGCTGGAATTGGACCTGAGAGTGAATTCATGGAGAGATCCAAACTCTCCAAACCTTGCAAGCTTGAGACAGCTTCTGGTATGCTTCCTGTTAATGAATTTTGAGAAAGGTTGAGGCTTATTAAATTCACACAATTCCCAATGCTTGCTGGCATTGTCCCAGATAGATTATTTGCAGATAGGTCTATGCTTTGCACATGAATTAATTGTCCTATCCCTGGTGGTATGATGCCATTAAGCAGGTTGTGGGGCATGGAGAAACTGAAAGTCATTGTTGGCAAGCTTGCGACCGTGTCAGGAATGGTCCCATTAATGCGATTATTACCAAGATTGAGATTCTGCATTGCAGTCAGATTTGAAAAGGCCAATGGAATGCCTCCTGCTAGCATGTTGTTCTGTACAGAGAGCTCTGTTAGATGCTGAAGGCTACCTAGGGCCTCTGGTAGGGTTCCATTCAAAAAATTGTTGTAAAGTCGCAGTTGTTGAAGACCTGTACATGCAGCAAGTTGGCTTGGAATGGGACCCTCTAGCATGTTGTCCTCAAGAAACAGTCCTTGCAAACTCTTCATCTTGCTCAGCTCTACAGGTATGCTGCCATTGAGGGAATTGCCCATCAATGTCATTATGGTCAAGTTGGTTAGGTTGCCTAGCTCAGGTGGAACGGGACCTGGCAGCAGAACATAATAGACAGTTGTTAGAAGCAGAGCTTTCAAACTGTATCCTTTGGGACGTGGCAACAAAACATACTAGACCATTATCAGAAGTAGGGCTTTGGAAATATATCTTCTGGATCCTTGGACTCGCAGCAAAACATAGAAGTACACTCATTAGAAGCAGGGCTTTCAAACTCCATCTTCCTTTGAAGCATGTGAAAAAGTTTTAGCTCTGACAAAATGGATCGAGTGGCACCATTTTGCAGAAGGTGTGATCACCATCTTCTCACACAAATGAGGGTGTACTGGCACAGTTCGGCCTGAATGTGAATTGAAGGCACAACATTTTACCGCATATTCTCCATTGCAGATGAGCGTCGGTCTCTACTGAAATTCCCCACTACGACTGAATATTGCTCTTTAATCAACGTTAAACGTTTTAATTTGGAAGTAAGAAGTCCATTACACACCTGTGAGCTGGTTCATAGAGAGGCTCAGAACTAAAGACAAGGAGGTGAGCTGGCCAATGGAGGGAGGGATGAAGCCGGTGAAATTGTTGGTGTCCATCTGCAGCAGTGTTAATTTGCTGAGGTTGCCGATCTCATGGGGAATGGGCCCAGAGAACTGGTTGTGGTAGAGCCAGAGGGACTGCAAGCTGGAGAGCAGGCCGATCTCCGCAGGGAGAGGGCCAGTGAGGCGGTTGGAAGACAGGGCGAGGGTGGTTAAGAGTGTGCAGTTGGTGAGGATGGGGACGGGGATGGGGCCATCGAAGTCGTTGAAGGAGAGGGCGAGGTAACGGAGGCGGGAGAGGCGGCCGAGCTGCGGGGGGATGGTGCCAGAGAGGCGGTTGAAGTAGAGGGAGAGGGTGGAGAGGGAGGAGCAGTTGGAGAGGGAGGGGGGGATGGGGCCAGAGAGGGAATTGTTGTGGAGGACGAGGGAGGAGAGGGAGGGGGAGGGGGAGGAGGCGCAGAGGGAGGGGGGGAGATGCCCGGAGAAGCGGTTGAAGGAGAGGTTGAGAGAGGCGAGGGCCGGGGGCAGGGAGGGCGGGAGGGGGCCCGAGAGGCTGTTGGCGGAGAGGTCGAGGGACGAGAGGCGGGGGAGGCCGCCGGAGAATAATAATGCTGCTGCCACCACGCCCGTGAGGTTTTGGTCCCGCAGCCCGATGGAGATCACGCGGCCCTGTGCGTCACAACCCACCCCGCGCCACTCGCAGGGTGACGGACTTGTGGAAGTGGCGTTGCGCCATTGCGAGAGGGCGCCTTGCGGATCGCTGGTTATGCCGGATTTGAAGTCCAACAGCACTTGGGTCTCGGTAGCTGCAGGAGCAGCCGCCGCCGCTGCAAGGTTACTACTACTCAGGACCAGGAGAACTACTGCACATTCGAATATTAACATGGCCAATTATACTGCTCTCTCTCTCTCGCCCGAGCACAGTCTCACAGTACTGTTGTTCGCTTCCTCTCGGCCGAGCACAATCTCACACCCTGTTCTTCTAACTCTGTAAGTATCCTTCCACCCAGCCAACTCCCCCGCCCACACACACCCTCCCACTCATTCTCTCTCCGATAACGGTTCTCGTGGCTCCTCTCCCGTGCGAGCGCCCCGCGCCGGAGCCCCACACGCACGTACGGTGTGAAAATCTGCACACTGCACAGCCCACTGCTAACTAAACTACAACAGGCAACAGCCTCCTTCTTTACAAATTTCCCTTGTCACTCTATCTCCATACTTTCCTACAACAGCCTCCGTCTTTACAAATTTCCCTTGTCGACAAATTGCACTCTATCTCCATACTTTCCTAATTTAAAAAATCCGCTGGATATGTTTAATGGATTGCCATACTTTTAACGATAGTGCTAGACTTATCAAAGAGGTTTGGCACTCAATTTTCATTACTTTTCAATGACTTCATAAAATACTCAGATTGGCGCACTATTTGAAAAATTAAATGCCCCTCGACAAGGTGATAGGGATGTTTAAAAAGCAATAATTCAATGGAAAGAGCAGTTTAAGCAACTTGCTAATACTAAAGTTTAGATCATGTCACATTAGTGTGCTAGAAATGATTAGTTTGACTAGGCAAATGATAATTATTCCATAATGCATCACCCATCATGTTGTAAGATTTTACTTTGATACAAATTGCACATTGTTTAAATAAATTGGGTATGCATATACAAACAATGTGTCCAAGTATAAGCATAGTCAATGTTCTAGAACATAATACTATTTGTTGGATTTATGTGTGTAGATATGTTTAAATGGGTAGCATGTGGATAAGGGGGAGTGGGAGGTGGGTACCACCTTCTGAGAGCGCGCATAAGATAGAAGGTCTATTACATGGGTATAAGACAAAAGGGTTTAGACAGAGTGAAACAAGGAACATGACAAATGAAAGAGTATTAAGTGTTTAGATGAAGTGAAAGACTAATAGAGGTGCAGTCCAATGATTTTATTTCGTATATGGTCGAACTATACATCTCAATATAGCCATATAAGATGCCTAGATCCTAGCCATGCAAACACACTTGGGATGATTGCCCAACACACAATCTAAGATTGTAGCTTGTAAATCCTTTGACATGCATCAAGATCTTTGTTGCACATAGACATGCGCCTCATAAATCCATAGATACACCTAAGACTATCCTCATAAATCCTCTGACATGCATCAAGATCTTTGTTGTACATAGACCAAAATCAAAGACATGTGCCTCATAAATCCATACATACACCCTAATGTATTTAATAGATTATGTGTATTAATGCCAAGAAGTGATACCAAGCATCAAACTTGATCAAAACCATTGTTTAACGATTATGGGGCTTCAAAGACCACTTCAACTCTATATGCCAAGTTTATTATAGCAAGAAGAAAACACTCCTTACTGCCCACAATTCCAAACTCGAGTTTTGATGGTACTTGAAGCTTATCTAGTGTCAGAGAGTTTCATTCCATCAACAAATGCATTCAAAAGTTTGTTTGAAGCTCTTGAACTTCATGGACAGCATGCTACCCTATTTTGGCTTGTTACTCCCTGCCAAAGTCAACCCATAAGTATCACAAGAAACTCTATTCTTCTAGCCCAAATACATTCAAAACAAAGCCTTCATATTCATCTTGCCTCTATCTCGTGTAGACAAGCATTAGTCATCCCTTGTAGCTTCCACATGCAACTAGTATGCTATAAGTTTTATTACAATACTATAAACCTTGCTATATGCTCTGTTTTGACAATCAATTCTAGCCCCAAATCATCCACAAAGGCTTCCACTTGATGCCTCAAATCCAAGGCTAAGTTTGGGGGTGTATCTAGGAGTGCCTTCAAGCCTGAAGCTTCATAATCTCTAATAAGATAGATGAGAAAGATCATTACTACTGTAATACTCTATTTTGGATAGCAAAGTCTCTTCACAACTTAGTCCCATGATCCCTCTTCTTTACTCACAAGTTTGACGGCCCTCTCTATTCCTTGAATTGAAAGGTTTATCAAGGTCATAAGATGGATGCCACACTCCTCCCTTGCTTCTCCTATTAGTTCAACATGAAGGTGCCCTCTTTCCACATTGAAATCAACACATTTTTATTATTCCTTCCAACCCACATTTTCTCCCTCAAAGGTCTCAATTAGCTCCCACTTACTCATGGACTTTGGTCCTTATTTTGGGTCCCCCTTTGAGCATGCCCATGAATACTGGATATCCTAATCATAGACAACCCACAAACTTATCTCCTTACACACTGTCATGTGTCTTCAAACCCGTTCTTTTATCTTTCAACTCTCTTTGATAGTCTTTGGATACTACCTATAGAAATTCACGGCATAGGGGATAGAATCTGAGCAAGGAGTAGAGAACACATAGCAAATATTAGAAGAAGAGAGATTACTCTAATTTCAAACGAACTAATACAAAGGTGGCTCTATCCACCCATGCGCTTCCACTATGAAGTTTAGATGGCGATCTAGAAAAATGGTAGGCAAAGAGCTTAAGAATACCTGGAAGAACTCTGAATGAGTGAAAGATAGATTAACAATGGCCTTAGAGGGGTCTTTCTTTTATATCTCGAGAAGGTAGTCTAGTTGGCATGTCTGACCATATTATGAATCTTCCCTAGATGAATATTTCTTTTACCGTCACATTGAGGCCGCTACTCCCAAACCCTCATTGAGAGGGTGGGGGGGTTGAGGGGGGAGGGGCGCTAGTCCCCCTTGAGGCCCCCCAGCCCAGGGGCCACTTCTACAACCCCCATACCCAAAAATAGAGGTCACTAATAACTCCCACACCTTATAACTCAATGCATTGCGCCTCGAGTTGCTACCAACATAACTACTCTATCTAATCCAAAGGCTAGATCCACAAAGGTCACCTTTTTGCCATCCTGTCACATAGACCTTATCTAATATATAAGTCAGGATGACCCACCCAATGTCTATGCTTACACATGGCTTCTCCTCATAAGGGGGCCTTACAACTTAGAGCACCATGGATCATTAGTGGCACCTTACGAGGGTAAGGCATTGAGCATATCTAACACTACTAATTGTACCATCTTGAGCTACAGT
Source organism: Lygodium microphyllum (assembly GCF_053477565.2). Taxonomy (NCBI): domain Eukaryota; kingdom Viridiplantae; phylum Streptophyta; class Polypodiopsida; order Schizaeales; family Lygodiaceae; genus Lygodium; species Lygodium microphyllum. The sequence goes on from NC_141138.1 coordinate 93,554,096, forward strand.
CATACACACTGAGTCTTTTGGCTTCATGTCTTGGGAGTAAGAACTTATGAGAATGGCAAAATAGCAAAACAACAATTGAACATGAAACTTCCTAAGAACACTAAAATCCTATAGAATGATGATCCTCTCACGCTTTTCATGAGTGGACATGCAATGCCACGACAATGTGGTAGCCCACTCCACTCCTGCCACAACAAAGAAAAAACATGAGGGGAAAATGGGGCAAGTGATAAACGTAAACCATGTGCCCTTGAGCAAAATCGTCACTTGTGGCGCACTTCCCAGCTTGCTACCCTTGAAAAAGGGCCTTCACCCTCGAAAAAGAGCTACTGCAACTTACTTGATAGTCCTGGTCATGACTCACATGATTCCTTGCCAATGTGACCCACCTAACTGCCCACGAAAGAGGGACATCCACCTGTCGCAACTTGCCTAATTCTCCACAAAAGAGGGTTTGCCCAAACGTCCAAAGAGTGAAGACCTCAACCTTGCTCAAGGGTCTCCCATCGCACATATGATCTTCATACCCAACATTCAACCTACCCGTGACCCAAGGGTCCAATCGTGCCCATGATGCCCAACCTTACACTTGCAATTTGTGACCTTGACCTATGTGCAGCCGCCTCCACTTCCTTCTTCCCTCTCGACCTGCACTTCTACCTTGAATTGGATCCTCCCTCTCCTGCATGTCCTTCCTTAGAGGTTGGGATGTATATAAACACCACAATGATTGGGGATAATTCTTTGCTCCATTATGTCACAAACCCAATATGTCTACTCTTTCTCTATCCATCTACAACCATCCCCCTCCCCCCCCCCTCTCTCTCTCTCTCTCTCTCTCTCTCTATATATATATATATATATATATATATATATATATATATATATATATATATATATATATATATATATATATATGTATATGTATGTATGTATGTATGTATGTATGTATGTATGTATGTATGTATGTATGTATGTATACATACATATATATATGTATGTACATTTATGATTCTCCATCTATTTGTATGATGGTACCTTTATGCATGAATGCTTTGATAATGCATTTATAATAAGCTCACACTTAGAAATGGAAAATTTTATCATGCACGATGACTTATAAACATAATTTTCTTTTGTGGAAATCTCATTCACACTTAGAATGTTTAGAATCAGTATGTTGATGAAGTTATTATTTAATGTGTTGTTAATGTGTGTAATGATTATTAATGTGTGTTAAGTGTTATGAATGTTCTTTCATAGGCCATGCGATGGAGACACAAATTCATGCATATATTAACACTTAATTATTAATATACATTCATGGAATGTTAATATAATCATGTGCACGAAAATTGTGTATGGTAATATTGCGTATTATGTGTGAGTCAATATTGTGTATATTAATGTGTATTGACATTGAGTATGAATGTTGTGTGTTAGTATTTGTATTAATATTAATAAATAAATATTGTGTTAGTATTATGTGTATGTTAGTATTGTGTATTAAAATGCATGAATGTTTTTATGTATTAATCCATATTTAGCTCTCTAACATCATTTTTATTACAATGTATTTTTCATGCAATTTATGCACTTTAGGTATCTTGACATGCACTATTTTTCAAGGTACACACTCTCTCCTTTTTTGCATTTTACAGTTTCTCTCTTTTCTTTTCAATACACATTTAACACTTTGAAATATTTCTCCAACATAATTTTCATTTTTCCATGTAGTTATGGCATCTTTGCTTTCATCATCAACGTAACATTTCTAGGTACTTCTCTATGTGCATATGTGTGCATATGTTACAAAAGTTTAAATTTAAAAATTTTAAATGTCCTCATACTTTAATAATATATATTAAATGATGTTTCAATGGAAACTTAAAGGTGTGTTTATTTTTATGCATGAGAACATTGGTTTTAATGATGTATTTATAAATGCTTCTCTCTCTCACGATTAGTATATTGGTATATATAACAGCTTTAATCTATGTATGCATATTGATGCTTTAACACACATACACATACACACACATATAGAGCTAAATAATATATGTATGAATATTAATGCATGTTGAAGTATATTGATATTTTCATGTTTTGATTATGTATATTAGATGCATGTATGTATGTATGTATATTTTTTATATGTTTATGTTAGATGCATTTAATAATGCATCATTATCTCATGATTTGTGAATGCATGTATATTAATGCTTTGATCATATTTATTTATTTTCATATATATATATATATATATATATATATATAATGATCTTTGATTTTATGAATGTGTATATATTAATTCGTCCCTAAATGTTTTGACGATGCATACTAAAGGTGAGTATATATAAGTTTTATATGTTTAGAGAAGTGTGTACATTAATATATACTCTTGGTTTTATGTATGAACTAGACTTCTCAAACTTTGAAATGTCCACATTGCTATTGAATTGGACTCTTAAAAATTTTGAAAATGATTTATTCCCCAAAAAAGGAAATGCTTTTTTTCTCAAAGAGGAGTCACAACACAAGATTGCATCCTTGAAAACATGACGTCAACCTAAAAAGAATGTCTAAGTAGGACTACGAACCTTTTACATCCCAAAAGGGGTTGGATTTGGAAGTACAACTAGGACTAACAAGGTGGTGGATTGACAAATACAACTTTGATTGATAAGAGTGAGTAAATGGGCCATAGCTGATAGTGGAATTTCTCCCATGTGCCGACATTCAAGTGAGTAGATGATCTCTCAGAATCTCTATCTTTTATAAGAGGCAACTTCTCTCATGTAATCTTCTTTGGTGCCTGCAATAACCTAAAAGTCAACCCCCCCTCTCGCTCTCTCATGGCCTGGTTCTATTTTTTATTTTGTAGAGGTGTGGGAAGAGGTAGAGCTAGAAGGTGACCAAGAAAGCTTTCACATCGTCTATGCAAGACGTTGGTGAATCTTCCAAACCCCCCATGATGTTTCTAAAATGTTTTATCCTTGCCCCCCCCACACACTCTCTCTTTGTATCTCATGTTTTGTCCTTGCCGCTCACTCTTTCTCTTTCTATGTATCTCTGCAAAAAAATACACATACATTTTGTGTGTGTGTGTGCGTGTGCGTGCAAGTAGATGGGATCATGTGATGTGCATGCCTATCTCTCTATGAGTTGCTTTGAGACACGTGCCCCATTCTCCCCCAAATTTACCCGTGTTTCTATGCATTCAAGGATCTTTTGAACTATGCATTAATGCTTGCATGTGCATTTATTGTGCATCCATCTTTGCACACTCATTTGCTATGCATCTCTCTCTCTCTCTCTCTCTCTCTCTCTCTCTCTCTCTCTCTCTCTCTCTCTCTCTCTCTCTCTCTCTCTCTCTCTCTCTCTCTCTCTCTCTCTCTCTCTCTCTCTCTCTCTCCATAGAAGCTTGCAGGCTTAGCCTTTTGCAGCACATTTGGAGAGTGTGGAAACACGGCCTCCTTTTCAACCATCCTTTTATGAGGCTTCCTTTCTTCCATAATAGATGCCAGGAAAGGAGACATGTGTGCCTCTATTTGTCTCACATGATAAGTAGCTCTTTGATGCACATGCACATAGAGGAGGAGATGGAGAAAGGAGATGTAGGGATATGACAAGGTTATTTCCCACAATAGACTCTAGGAGAGGAAGAGCGATGTGGGCTCCTATTTGTCTCTCATGGCAAACAACTCTCTACTGTGCATGCACAAAGAGGAGGAGATGGAGGGATATGATAAGGCTGTAGCACGATGCGCCCCAAATCTTCCCCTATCTGTCTCCCATGGGCAAGCAACTCTCTACTACACATACATAGAGAGAATGAGATGAGGGATGTAAAAGCATGCTGAATAATAACTCCAAATCTATCCCTATTACACGATGCCTCCAAAAACAGCCCCTATTTGTCCCCATGGCAATCATTTCTCTGTTGCACATGCTGAGAGGAGGAGATGGAGGGATATAAAAAGGTTGCAACACAATGAAGGAGGAGATCCACACATAGTTGTTAATTTGCAGAGAGGGAGAGAAAGCAATGAGAGAGAGAGAACATGTTGAGCCAAAATAGCTAGTGTGATGTGTGAGCTATTGCCATGTCCAGCTATTGGATGAGTCCCATCTCCATATCCAATTGCTAACCTGATGCATTATAAGAAATAGAGTTGAGAGAGCAGAGCAGAGCAAAGCAAAGCAGAGTAGAGGAGAGCATAGCAGAGTAGGGTAGAGTAGAGTATTTTATTATAATCCACGGAAGGCCAAATTATGACCCATGGGACCTTTCCAGATATACAATGATTCTCCTCCCCCATGGTAGGAAAGGGTAGCTATGGTGAAAGAACGATCTATGTTGTGTGGTTCTCCCGAAAGCGTAACATGCGGGTGATGAGATCCCCTAACTTCAATATAGGAGTAGTGGTTAGAAACTAGTGAAGTGGCCCGAGTAAAGGGATATCAAAGTCAGCCCATATGTGTGCATATGCTGGGCATGTCATAATCATGTGCTCCTCTGATTCTACACTATAGTCCACATAGCTTGCATAACCTCCTCTCTCTTGCCTGTCCACTCCATGCACTTGTCTCGATCAATAAAGTGTGTGATCGAGTTCGAAGTCGTGCAATACTCCGTCTAAATACCACTGAGAGTGGGTTGGCTATGTATGGTTGTGTGTGTGCCTTTTCTTGCATATAGGATTCCCAACATGAAGGATAGATATGCATACTGTAATAAGCAAGTTTGCCATTTGCTCCCTTGCCTTGATGTTTTTCTTGATATGCTCCTAAGAGGTCTGATTGAAATGTATCCATGCATATATCTTCGAATGCCATATCTAGATATATATCCACTCCCTTTAAGCCATTTTCGCATATCCAACACCCATCCTATTGAAAGCCCTTTACTTTTCCACGTTTTTAATAGGTGTGTGCTAGCATCCCATGGATGTTTGGGGAGCCTACTATCATCCATTTGATGTACTCGGGTGGCACATCTTAGTATTCGAATCATAGCATGTACACTATATTTTCCTAATCTTTGTAAAGTATATTCTATGAGACTTTGTCGTGAGCGGATTGTGTCCATTGTGCCACTAGCCATGTAAGTATATGTATGTGGATGTTTAAGCATGTGGGTATATCTAATTTATGTTATTGTTAACTTTTCATGTTGAGTGGGATTTAGATTGGGCTAAAATCTTTCCATGCTCTAATTTCTAAATGTATGTTAATGTTTTTGTTTTGAAATATAGATTTTTTTAACTATGTTTTTTACTTCATAATTTTCTTTTCTTAGTTTTGTGCGGTTTAACTTCAAGATTAACCATTATCCTAACCTTTGTGAAGTTAAACTTACCATTCACTATGTATGTATATGTGTGTAGACATTTAAGCATGTGGGTATCATGGTGGCTTGAGAAAATTTCAAATTAAAGTAGATGCATATATTATTTAATCTTAATATTGAAAAAATTTTATTCTTTATTTTTAAAGTGGTAATTTCATACAAACATAATTTTTTGAAAAAAAATTGTAAGTAATTCATTTGCATGTGAACTTCTTATATGTGGTGATTCATTACATTATACAAAAGCCTAATAGAATGGCAAAAGGACAAGTGTCTGACACAAACCACAATGTTGATGCTACTCAAGTGTTGCCATGCTCTTCTCATGCAAATAAGAATGTGTGTAGAATGAAAGCCATAGCTAGAGCAAAGAGGGCTTTGTGTTTCACACGTTGTACTAAGGCATTGCATCATAGTTGCAAGGGGAGCTTTTGATGCTTGTAAGAGTTGAAAGCCATACAAAATCAAATTGATGCTTTGAGTACAATCGACAAAGACCTAAGTTGAGATGTGGAGGTGTCATGTGATAAATTATTGTCCAAAATTTGATGATAGATGGTGTCTTTGACAAGAATAGTTAAGGAGACAAATGGCTTTGCACATACTATTTTCAATGATATGTGGAAAATTCTTGGGGTGAAGATCATGGACAAGGTTGTGTTATTTGTCACACATGTTCTTCTTTGCCCTTTGCATAGTTTAAGCATGACATGACCACCATGCATGGGAAGGTTGTATCTTTGAAATGGTTAGCATTCATTTGAATGCCTTTTTATCTCAAATGAGTTGCAAGTTAGACGGTACTAATGGTATGTTTAGAGAATCACATTTGTTGTTGAAAGACTTATTTATAATGAAATTTAAGGGTTGTTTTGAGGTAGTTTTCTTCTTTGACTCTCTCAAGTATAGTTATTTGAGTATGAGGTACACAATCCTATAGCATGTTTTCTTTCATATTATTGTTTATTCAAATCTCTTTCTCTCTGTATAATATGTATATAGCTCAAATGTGTGAGAGAAGCAAGCTTTTTTTGCAACCTTCAATTTTATTCCACATAGTCTACTTGGTTTCCCTTTTTTTGTGGGAATATATCAAGCATTGTTGTTGCTCCTCCATTATCACCACCACCCCCATCACCACCTCCTCCATCTCAACCACCACCACCACCACATCTTACTCTCCCCCTTCTAATCAAAACCACAACCAATAATACCATGATACTTATTTGTCTCCCCCCCCCCCCCCCCCCTTTAACTACCTCAAGTACCAATTTGTCCCCCCCCCCTCTCTCTCTCTCTCTCTCTCTCTCTCTCTACACACACACACACACAAAATTGGTTTTTCTCTCTTTAACTTCTTTACATTACTACATTAAGATTATGTATTTATATTGATAATATTATCACCATATGAGTGGTTCAACTACGTATATACAAGTGATATCACACTTACATATATATTCACACCCTCTCTTCTCTCAATTGTGCATACATGAGAAAAACCACATACACATACATTTATACATTCTCTCTCTCTCTCTCTCTCTCTCTCTCTCTCTCTCTCTCTCTCTCTCTCTCCATATGCTGAGGACTAACAATCGACAGGTTACTCCCATCATAAATAAATAAATAAATAAATAAATATATATATATATATATAATTTTGGGGAGCTACAATATTCATCTAACTCTCCTCTTCCCCTCAATAAGACCCTCTTTGTTGGAGAGAGAGAGAGAGAGAGAGAGAGAGAGAGGAGAGGGTCTTATTGAGGGTAACGAGGAGAGGGAGATGCATATTGTGGGTCCCACACACACACACAAGTAGTTCTCTCCTTAACTTCTTTACATCACTAGATTAAGCTTATATGCTTCTTTTTTATAATATTATTTTAATGTTAGTGATTCAATTGCACATACCCAAGCAATATCACACTCACATATACATTCAAATACCGTCTCTCTCTCTAATACTTCAATTATGTACAAATGAGCAAAACCACATGTAGGTACACAGACTTACATATTTCTCTCTCACTTTTCCTAACTACCTCTCTTTCTCGTATAATTAGGCTTACGTATGGTTAAAGTTATGCATCCATTTCCAATTGACCCTTGCAAGAAGTTGCTTCATAATGTCTATAAAGTGTAGCCCCATATTGCTTCATTACTTGCATATGCTATTTCTTCCAAGAATTCTCCATTTTACACTCCAAAGTTCAACAACCATATATTTTGGTAAATTGATATACTTCACATTGTATTGCATGAACTTACTCCAAATAAATTATACTAAATCCACAAATGCATTTGCATGTTAGTGTATTTTTGTACGCAAAGCAAATTAACATATTTATCAAAAACATTAAATATCAATCCAAATCCATTGCTAGAGGGTGAAATGGATGTTCTTTAACAATGTAATGTGCCCACCCCTCAAATGGCGGGACACGTCTTAGCAGCCCATCGGGAAGAGGGTCTAGAAGCTCCGCCTGGCACTCGCAAGGAATGTCACAGGGTTTGCGATCTAGGTCTTCCCGAGTCTACCCCGAGCAGAAGTGTCCAGCCGTTCCCACTAGGATCAACCTGAAGTCCGGGTTCCTAGCAATCGGATTCACCTAACAGCCTTTTAGCGTCGGTCGACAGCCGCTCCACTTTGCGTGGATACAACTGGACCAAAGCAGACTCATACCGCACTTGGTTCAAAGAGAATGGGAAACGAGAGGGATGCATCGCTCGACCTCTCTGCCCGTAGGGCATAGCCCCATTCCGGTTCCCTAAAATGCTATGAATCAGGGTTCTAACCAACATTGTCTAAGGTCATCGTCTGACTTTTCCTAACGTTTCTCGTTAACATTTCCTTTCAAGAAAGCTCTCGGCTAACCGAGACCACCCTTCCGTAGGATAGACCCATTGGTCACATCCACCATGCTCCCCTCAGGGGTTGTTTTAGTTATCTAATTACCTACCACATTATGTTTGATACATAAAAGTAACTTCCTTAATTAATCTGTTAATCACAGGTTCCTGTACATAATTTAGGGCACAGACACGAAGACAAGATAACAATATCAAACACTTCCTTAACTTATCTTCAGATTAATGTCTGTCTCCCGCCCATACAAGAGAATTAAGTGTCCCTTTCTACCTTCGCAGAAATAATCCTTTCGTATCCCGGAAATAAAAAACCCGAAGGTTTATCCTACCAAGATTCTGCCTTGTAACTAGTATCAGGGCCTCGAGATCCCATCTTGAGTCACGTAGAACACATGTGTAGGGTCCGGAGGCATTGGGATTTACGGGCCCCCTTGGCACCCAAGTGTCCTCCTACACCAAGTAATTTCCACGGAGAGACCTCTCGTGGCGGGTTCAGTCCACATTCCCGGCGCAGATTCATAACCCCCTTAGTTAGGGTTTGGCGGTTCGCGGGGGTAGCTAGTGCCATCCTTCCTTAATTATCCCTTTAGGAAATCATCCACAACTGAAGCAACCAGCCCAATAGCATTTACTAGGGAAAACATCCATTTTATTCCCATGGCAATTTATCCTTACAGTTCCCGCCATGAAATTATCAATCACAAACAACTTGGATTAGCATCCAAAACCACATCAAGCAATCACCTTGCTTATGATCCACCTATCCTTAGAAAGATTCTTTCCTCTTACCAACACAACCAGTCGATATTCACTTGGAGATGCCATTTTCAAACAACCAAGCATAACTTGGGTCAACAATCCATTTAGAGTTAGGTCACCAGCTTCTATTAAGCTAGGAACGTATCCATTTGCGATAGTCTACAGCAAGATCGATAAAACAATTCGCAGGTAATTATACTTGACCTCTTAACTTCTTTTGAAGCTCTCTTCCCCTTGGGCGTTTCCTTGTGGTAACTTAGTCCTAACTCAAAGCATTGACTGGTCAACCAAGGCAACGGACAAGCCTTATTCGTAACCCATCCAAGAGCCTTTTATTCTTCCAGTTCTTTACTCATCTCTCTCTAACCAAGTAAAGTTAACACACTTGGCAACGCAAGACTTTTCACTTAGGCCTTCAGGATATAGTTTGGATGCATGCGTGCCTTCCATCTCTCTTAGTGAGGTACTATGAAGAATTTTCTTGCTAGACTCAACACTCTTCCATATGGAGCACTTAAAGGATTAACACATTCCTTGAGATATGCATTCCCCCCCTTTTCATATCATGTAGGGTCCTAAGGGTATCATGACCTCCTATTCTATGTATGAAATCTAAAAGCAATATTTGTTTAACTTCCTGTCATAAATCTACATAACGAATTTTACCTATATCATTCCTATGTTTTTCTATGATATTGCAAACAAGACCCAAGTTTGATGGCAAAAATTAAGCGTTTAGCGAACCTCTATGTAATAGGATGCATTACAATGTAACATCCAAAGCGACCCTATCTTTTCTTGCTTTTCAATATATGCGATGTGGCTTAAATATAGTTTCATCATGCAACTCTATACATGACAATGCATGCAAATTTCAACATGGAACCTATTACCCTTTGTTAATGATCATGCGACTAAACCTCTAAGATGAAAGCTACTATTTCATGTAAAATCTAATTTCCGTTCATCATTCCTTGTGAGTAAAACCTATTATTTTATGTGTGCAAAAAACCATGCAAAATCTATCATTTTATGCATGCAAGATCCCATCTTTTTTATTCTCATACATGTACCATATAAAGGTCATTCATCATAGTCCTAGTTTTCCTTTCAATGCAAAGACCTTATCGTGTAAATCCTACTTTTACCTTCTTACAATAACCTTTCCTAAGAAAAAAATAATATTTATCAATGACTAGTATTCTATCATAATTTTATAAAAAAACTTGGTTTAGTGCCATGGGACTGGGGTGTTAATTCCCGCTTGAGCTTCTGTCGGCTCTCGTAGCTCCCGCATCTCTCATGACTCTCAAGCTTCTTCTCTTCATCTCCTTCTCTCTCTCTCTCTTCTTCTTCTTCTTCTCTTCTTCTCTTCTTCTCATTCTCTCTCTTCTCTCTTCTTCTCCTTCTTCTTCTTCTCTCTCTTCTCTCCCTCTTCTCTTCCTTTTCTCTTCTTCTCCTTCTCCTTCTTCTCCTCCTTCTTCTTCTCTTCTTCTCCTTCTCTCTCTTCTCTCCCTCTCCCTCTCTTCTCTCTTCTTCTCCTCCTCCTTCTCCTCCTTCTTCTTCTCCTTCTCCCTCTTCTCTCCCTCTTCTCTCTCTTCTCCTTCTTCTCCTTCTTCTTCTTCTCTTCTTCTCCTTCTCTCTCTTCTCTCTTCTTCTCCTTCTCTCTCTCCCTCTTCTTCTTTTTCTTCTTCTCCTCTCTCTCCCTCTTCTTCTTCTTTTCTTCTCTCCTTCTCCCACTCTCTCTCTTCTCTTTCCCTCCGCGCTGATCGGGGGGGGGGGGGGGGGGGGGGGAAGTGTTTCATTGCAGATGACGGAAAAGGGGGGGCTGTCCAGGATGACGAGGGGGTCCGCTGCTTGCCAACACGGAGGGGGGTGCTGTCCGTTTGTAGACCTCCCCAGGGGGGGAGCTGCTGCCTTCTAAGGTGGGAGGGGAGAGGTGGCTTATGGGGGGAAGATGGCGCCTCCTGCCATCTGGGGGGGTTGCATGCCCCCCTTCTCTACCTCTTACTCACACACACACTCTCTCTCCCTGCCATACAGACGGCAGGGGGAGAGAGAGGGAGAGTAAAAAAATTTCAAAAAAATGTAAAAATTTTGAGGGGGGATTCTCATGGGGGGAGGCACGGGGGTCACCGGGGGGGGGGATATTACAAACAAACTCTTGGACTCCCCTATGAAAACCTACTACCTTAGTTAAATAGGAAAGTATGTGTTCCAAGAGGACTCTATTCATGGGATTTTTCTCAAATGTAGGTGGACTTATAAAGGAGTTACTTGGGTTACATTACATCTCAAGGAAGTGAGCCTTGAAGTGGAAGTGCAGAGCAAAAGTAAGAGCTATGGTGGAAGGGGCAAGAGCAAGAGAGAGACACACACAAGATGTGGAAACTCCAATAGTCACAATGTCTGATTGGCCTTTCCTTTATTCAAATGTCACTGAAAGAATAAAGAATAAAGTGATAATGATAGGTACCCGCCACCTCTATATTGCACATGTGTGTGGGTAACTAATACACAGTGCAGGTGCTGTCAATGTAACTAAACACTGACAACTAGGCAGAGGTATCTTTACCCTCAATAACCTTCCACTTAAAGGTGAATGTGTCACTAATGAGGTGAGAACAAGAAAAAAGGGACGAAGTACATGTGTACATAGAGTACAATAGGATGAGAAAATATATAATCTCATCCAATGCCTATCAAATTCCTAAAGCAAAATGCTCTCAACTAAGAGACTTTTAATGAGCAGATCTACACGATTTTGATTAGTTGAGATCTTGATAATCTCAATGGACTTGTCCTCAATGACGTCTCTAATAAAGGGGTAATGCATCTCAATGTGCTTCATCTTCATATGGAAGACTATTGGCCAATTGAATAGCACTCATAGAATCCGAATAGTGTAGGGATCACATTAAAAATACCAAGGTCTATCACTAAATGGCCTAACCAAAGAGCCTCCTTGCAAGTCTCAGTGGATGCAACATACTCTTCCTCTGTAGTAGATAGGGCCGTGCAGTTTTGTACCCTAGACATCAAGAAAATAGCACCTCCAACAAAGATGAAGACATAGCTAGAGGTGGACTTCCTACTATCTATATATCCTACATAATCAAAGTCAGTGTACCCCACGATTTATGTATCATGACCACCATAATAGATGCACATAGCTGTCATGTACTTCAGGTATCTCATGATACCCTTGATAGCATCCCAATGTTGTCAGCCAAATGTAGCCATATAGCATGCCACAATGCCCACTGCAAATGCTATGTTAGGACAAGTGGCTATCATGGCATATATCGAATTGCCCGCCATGGATGCATAAGAGATCTTGGCCATATCGGCCTTCTTCTCATCGGGGACTGTAGAAAATCAGCATGACTAACCTTCACATGAGAATATAAAGGATATCCAATAGGCTTAACATCCTACAGATGCAACCGCTCAAGGACCTTCTAGATGTACTCCTTCCATGACAAGTAAAGGAGTTCCTTAGAGTGATTGCATGTAATGCACATTCCCATAATGTATGAAACATGTCCCATATCCTTGATCTCAAAGCTCTTCTTGAGCTGACCTTTCAAGGCACCTAACTCATCATGAGCACTCCCAGCAATCAACATATCATCCACATAGAATATCAAAATCATAAGATTGCTATTATGATCCTTCTTCATATATAAACAGGGATCCATAAACCACATATTCAAAAATTTGAAAAATTTCATAAAGTTTAGAAATTCCTAATGTAATTAATATTTGGATATATTATCCCCTTACTTGAATGTGAAATTTTTATTAGATACTATATAAGCAATCCTCCCAAGTTCCACTCTCAAATATGGGGTTAAGATTTAGCCACTCGGTCAAATCTTTACTTCTTATTTGAAAGTGAAACTTGGGAGATTCCCAAAATCTCTAATATATAATTTATGTCACTATGGGAATATCCCTGTGAATGCTTAAAAGCATCAAACTTACCATTCCCTAGATGCCTTCTTAAGGCCATAAAGTCTCCTTCTTAATCTGTACTTAGGTGGTCCCTCCTAGGTTATGCAAAGCCCTCATGCTGCTCCATGTAAATCTCATCATGCAAGTCCCCATGAAGAAAGGTTGTCTTGACATTCATATGATAAAGATCCAAGTCAAGTTGAGCAACCAAAGCCAGTTTCAAGCATAGGGTAGTCATCTTCACAACAGGAGAAAAGACTTCATCAAAGTCCACACCATGCTCTTGCTTGAAACCCTTAGCAACCAATCTGGCCTTGTATGCCGGCTTGGGGCATCGAGGGGTACTTTTTAGCTTGTACATCCACTTGCATGGCAAAACATGATTTTCACTAGGCAAAGGAACCCAATCCCACATATGATTTTTCTATAATGAGTTATACTCTAGCTGCATGGTCCTCTCCCAATAGTAACTATCACCTCTACATATGGCCTCATCATAAGTAAGAAGCATTTATTACCATAACATAATTTGTAGAGGGTGCAAACTGCTTAGTCTATCCTCTATCTCCAGTAGACCACCTCAAAATAGGCTGTGGGGATTGTACATCCTATGGAGCATCATAGGGACATGGGCTACTGGAGCATGAGTCATTGCTACAGGCTAATTGAGTGTATAGTAGAGTAGGAGGCTCCTCCTGAAATATCACTCTGCATACCTCAAAGACATTCTCATGATGCTTATGCATTTTCTTCTTATGGAAAACAACATCATGGCTATGGATAACCTTTCAGCTTCTGGATCCTATAGGAGATATCCCATCTCACCTGTATATCCATAACCAAGAAAGATGCATTTTATGGACTTAGGATCTACCTTATTGTGCTTGTCCTTTGGGAACATGGTAGAAATCATCACAACCAAAGATACACAAATGAGCATATGATGGAGGTTTTTCAAACCATCCCTCCTCTACAACCTGATAACCAAGAGCAGTACATGGGGACTAATTAATCAAGTGCACGAAAATAGTAATTGACTTAGTCCAAAAATATTGTGGTAAGCTTGACTGGTTAAGCATACAATGGAATCACTCCTGAATTGCCATGTTCATGTGCTCAACCATACCATTCTGGGGTGGGGTGTACGAGGTGGTCAACTAATTCTTGATACCCCTCTCATCACAAAACTGCTCAAAGGCTTTAGAGATATACTCACCTCCATTATCTGACATTAGGCATTTCAATGTATACCTAGAGTGGAGCAAGCTAACTCTAAAATGTAGCTAAGACTTCTAATTTATGCTTAATAGGTTATTTTCAAACCTTATGTATATAGTCATCAATGAAGATAACAAAATAATTCACACCATGTAATGACTTGCAAGGCACGGAACCATATAATTTGAATGAACAATAGCCAAAAGCTCACACATGTATCTTATACCAGACTTTTTATAAGTATTACATGTCTACCTGCCATATAAACAATGATCATGAGACTTAAAGCACTTATAGTGAAGGGGGGTAGAAGATGCTACACATAGGTAAGCATTTTTATTCCTTTTAAGGATATTTACCTATGGTGATGATGCCAAACAGATACATGTGGAATTGCATCCATGGCCAAAACATGGTCAACTAAACCAAATACAAGCAAGAGGTAGAGAGTATTGGACTTAGCACAATGTGCAATGACAATATTCCCACATGTAATCTTCCATGAGGGATCACCAAAGGAGACAATATAGCATGTATTATCCAAAGTGCCAATAGAGATAAGGCTCTTCATGAGAGCCAGTACATGATGTACATCATGAAGAGTGAACATGCTACTTGAACCAAACTACAACTAGACATCATCAACACCAACTATCTCTAATGTTAGGTCATTACCAAAATGGAGAGATCCAATCATACTACAATAGGAGTGAAACCACTCTCTATGAGGGGTCACATGAAAGGAAGCCCCTTAATCTATCAATTAATACCAAGTATATCCTGATATAAAGCATCAATCAGCTATGAACTATCAAGAGAAGAAGTTGCAAGTATGAAATCATCATTAGAATTAGTCTACATGACATTAATCTCTTCAATCTTGCTAGAAACAATGCGACAATCATCTTTTTTGTCCTGTAGTTTACCCTTGCCTTTTTCCTTGCACTTATCCTCATGTATTTTATGGCACTGTGGTTGAATATATTGGATCCCCAAGAGGAACACCAAGGAAAAGGGGATTCTACTGCAAGAAAATCTATCTTGTAACATCAACAAGCTTTTAGTTCATTCTTTTGATAACCAAAACAAAGAAAACAACAATTCTTCATAAACTCATAAATGTTTATTAATTTAAATATGTATTTTGTGGAATCACCTGCTATGGAATCACCCATGTACACACTAAATTAACAAAACGCTTGAAAAGGATAGGCGTCCCCATCGACTTCTCGCACAAAGAATCCACTTTGTGTATGAACCCCGGTAATCAAAGTTTACGGAATCCATCGTAAAACCTCACGGAATCCACCGTGTAATATGCCTCCTGGCATCAACCAATCTATCAATCTCACTGAAGGATCTAGAGATTGTGAATATTGGTGAGTAAAATAAAAGTAATTCTGGTATGCTTGACTAGCAGTTGTCCAGTCCCCTAGAATTATTGACCAATTTATCTGGGGTCCTGTGAGAGAATCAGTCGAGCTCCATCCTCTTCTTCTTGAAATTTGCTGATTAAATCCACCGTACTCACTAACCAACTAAGGGGGTTGAGAAATAGAAGTGGCAGGAGACGGAAGTGGAATAAGTAAAAGAGGATGAAGAGATGGGTAGGTGAAATCATAAAAGGAGGAATAAGCTAAAGAAGGAGTGGCTGAAAATTTAAATGAATCTGTTAGGAAAGGTGTCAACTGATAAACAGGAAAAGTAGAAGGTATATGGATAGATGGAGAAGGACATGGTGGAGAAGGGGAAAAGACTCGATCTTTGATGAAAGAACAATAGGTAAATATAGGAATTTGAGGAAAACCCTGAGGTTGGAAAAGAAGAGGTAATATAACTGCTGAGTTGGTTTGATAAAGGGAAAGATAAGTATCATAGCGATGAGCCATTTGTTGATAATACAATAGGCTAGGAATAGAGGGACCTAAGACAGATCTTCTCTGATAGGCATAAAAAAAGGATGAATCAAAGGGATGGTTCTTGGAAAGATAAGCTAGGAGATCCACCCTCAGTTGGTTAGTGCTCTACACATAAGTAGAAGCTGTATTCTGAAGTTGATTCAAGACCACAGAATCAATCATTGAATGCCATGAATTATCAGGGCAAGTAGCCACTTTTGAGAAATAATACTAGAATATGTCATCTATCCGCAACTCCAAATAGTTGACATACAAAACAGCTTGCAAAACCACATCCCGCACATATCAGGCCAGATCTATATCGTTTGAAATCAACAGATCACCTCGTAGATACATGTAAGACAGCAACATGGTATCCATCATCACAGAATCTTCAAACACCATACGAACCACTTCTATTAGCAAATCAAAAGACCAAGCCCCACTCCAACCATCCTCTGGAAGTAGAAGATCCATCGTTGAAAGCTTCATATAGAAGGCCAACTTCTACAACTGATAGTGGACAAAGAAAGAATGGTCCGGAGGAACATACTTCTAAAAGTGCTCAAATGTAGACCATAACAAATCCATCCTGGATTGCAATCTTTCCACTTTATCTTGAAACAAGGGACACAATGTGGCCTGTCTCTGGAGAACTGCCAAGTCTTGCTTAGAGATAGAAGGAATAATAGGAACATTGGGGCTTGGAGGAATGGACCGTGACTGTGCCAGTTGGTCTTGCAATTGCTTAATCTGGGAAGCTTGTGATTCCACTATGTTATAAGCAGTTTGTAAGGCTGACAGTTTTGTATCTAAAAGAGTCGGAAACTCTTGAGCTTCTTTAGACATTCTCTCTTTCTCCTCTGAGACTCTAGTGACCTCTGACTGAGCTTCTGCCAACTGAATCTTCAAAGAAGATATTTCTTCTCTCTGGGTCTCATTCATGTGAGTCTACTGCTCCATCTGCTTAAACAGATCTGCAAGTGTGTCTTTAGTAGAGGCTAACTCTGTGGTTGCCTTATGCAACTGGTCTTTGGACTGCATCAGTTCTTCATAGAAAGAAGCATACAGCTATTGAACACAAGCGGCTGAAAGTTCAATCAAACTCTAGATGTCATTACAAAGGAATGGAATAGCATCTCTTGACACTAAACTGTTTAGTGAAGGGACTGATATTTCCAAAGAACCCTCTCTATACGCCCTGAATAAATTCTTGCATGCGAGGTAAGCAAGGAGGTCACTGCCAGAAGTAGCAGGAATTGTATCTGAAGGAAGAACTGAGGGAGTTTTATCTGCCACACGCTTCAAGCGCTTTCGCTGAATGACCAATGGAGGAGGGGAATCAAGATCCTCTATGTCAATAGGTTTTGACTCTTCTGAAGGTGGAGAGGGAGATACTGGATCAGATGGAGGAGGTGGTAGCACACCCTTCTGAAGGCCTAAGTATGTCAAGAAAGCATATAAATAGGAACCATAAGTGACATTTGTGACATCTCCTCTGGTTACTTTGACAAAATGTTGGTTCATCTTCGTAAGCAGGTAAGTACTCCAATCAATGGCCACCCCTTTTAAAACCATCTTGGAAGCTGTGAAGAGTTCCTTGGACAAATAATGGGATGGTGTTTTGGCAGGCATAAACCTGTCTTGGAGGAACTGGCAGACTAACTTCCAAAGAGGATCAGTGATCATGGAAAAAGATACTCCGGAAGTGTTTATCACTTTCTTGACATCCAAAATCTCTTTGGTCTGCTTCTGTAACAGCTTGAAAATCTCATCGTTGGAGAATAATTGTCTAGATGTAATAAAGGGCTCTCCTTTGTAGGGAAGAGACAAAGCCTTCCCTAACCCTCGGGGTGTCAATACCATGGAAGCACCATGAACGAGGCCCAACTTCTTAGTGCATGATGCAAGAAATTCATCACAGGGATGGATAATCTAGAATCAATGGGAATGAAGCAGCCACGAAAGTCGCAAGTCCTGCTTTCGCTATAAACTCAAAAGCCAGTAGGGAAGAATAATCCCTATTGATCAACGGGACATATCGGATAGGAGGAGGAGTGTGAGGCGCCATTCAGATGGAAAACACACACACCACAAACACAGACAATCACAAAGAATGCATGCAAAACAACCAAAATAGCTATTATCAAAAGGACACACACGTAGACGTAACTAACCAATTGACCACCCCAAACAACCCACATTCTAGAAAAAATTTGGCATGACCTCTATACATATATGACCAAAAACTTCATGTGATGCAACAAGCAAGCAAAAAAAACTGTAAACCGCACCCGTAATCGTAGCACATAAGCAAACCATAATACCATAAAAATCTAATTAGGACCTGACCATAACTTCGACCAACAATTTCAGCTAAGAAAACTTTACATGCCCATCCCACGAAGCGTGTTTATTAAAAGGGGGAAAAAAATGCAGTGAGGGGAAATGGTTTTAATGAAGGGTTCATTTTAAGAAATTATTAACAATGGGTGACATTTTATTAAGTTATAAACCTTAATAAGAAAAAGATGGTTCCTTCTTAAAATTTTAATTATAATTTATTAGGGTGAGCAGTGCTTTAACGAAACTCAGATTGCGATTCTGTCAGAGAGAGAACTAGGGAGAGAGAAAGAGGAGAGAGAAAGACTGCAGAGGAGAGAGAAAGACTGCAGGAAGAGAGAGAAATAGAGTGACGAGGAGAGAGAAAGACTAGAATTGGAGAGAGAAAGACAGGAAAGATGAAGAAGCCATGGAAGCTTGGAGCAAGAAGGGAGAGAAAGACTGTAATTGTATTGATATGTCAAAAGATGTGAAAGATTACAACTTCTCTCCTTATATACCAGTGTCAATGTGACATGGCATATTATTAGTATTCTAAGTATTCCCAGCTTCTTACAATCCATCCCTTCCCAAAAGTTTTTGTCCCCAAAAACAAAACTAGAAAGAGCTAAAGAAAAGATGGATAGAACAGAGTACTACTCTGTTTTACAGCTTTACAAATAGGGAATGAGTGAAGAATTTATCATTACAAGGGCTGAATTTGAAGTACGGAAAGTGGACCCTGCTATATGCATGGTTTGAAGAACTTTAGAAGCCATTGGAGCCTTGAAATCTTCAACAAATAGTTCCAGAAGAAAGTAGACAGCTTGCTGAAATAACAGTCCCTGCTGGACCAAATCAGCCATAACTTTTGATAGAAGTGTCCAAATGAAGTGTACCACATATCAAAACGAAGCTCTTGAAGAGTACTTTAAGCTCATGTAGATAGCTCAATTCTGAAAATGAAGTACGACAAAAACTGTTCTAAAACAGCGTGCTGTCCTGAACCAGTCTGCACCAATACTAGCTCCACAAACAGTAGACTTCAGCCACCAATGTATCCTTCAAGTATGGATACTCATCCAATATTGAATCAGGTCTCCAAGAAGCCTCTTCAGAGGGTAAACCTCTCCATTTAATCAAATATTCCACAATAGAACGTGATCGAAGCTTCTTTTCACGCTGACCTATAACAGCCTCTGGGATGTACTGAACGATACCATCTTCATCAATAGGTGGCAGCTCATCAACTAAATCCACTGGATCACCATAATAGGGCTTGAGCTGACTAACATGGAAGACATTATGAATCTTTGTAGAAGAGGGAAGCTCTAGTCTGTATGCCAAATCACCAATCCGCTTAAGGATCCTGTAAGGGCCATAGAATCTGTGGGCAAGCTTATTACTGGATCCATCTTTCAATGTAGAATACTTGGATTTGGGCACCTTCAACAAAACCAGCTCTCCTTCCTGGAACTCTAAAGGCCTCCTCTTCTCATCAGCATACATTTTCATCTGATCTTGAGCCTTCCTTAGATTCACCTTGCATTGTTGAAGAAGGGTCTGCATTCTATCCAACTCTTCCTTCCCATGAGGGTTGATCTTTTCATTAAAAATGACTGTGGGTAGGGGCACCTTGTAACCATACAAAGCCTCAAAGGGTGAAACTCCTATGCTCGCATGAGTGGAATTATTATAGGCAAACTCAGCCAGGTGTAACCAAGAATCCCATGAGGTTTGGACATCATAGCAAAAATGGCGAAGATAAGTCTCCAACCATTTATTAACTCTCTCTGTCTGTCCATCAGTTTGGGGATGATAAGCCGTAGATGGAGCCAACTTGGTACCCATAGATGTAAATACCGCTTGCCAAAAGTTACTCATAAACTTTGAGTCCCTATCATGGACAATCACCTGCGGTAATCCATGCAATCTGAAAATATGCTCCATAAACTGGTTGGCCACCTGAGAAGCAGTAAACTGAATTTTCGTTGGGATAAAATGAGCTGCTTTGGTGAGTCTGTCAACCACCACATAAATACTATTCCACCCCTTCTTGGTAGTAGGTAAGCCAGTGATAAAGTCCATAGTTATATGAGTCCATTTACCCGTAGGAATAGGCAATGGCTGCAATAAACCTCCTGGCTTATGGGTGCTATCCTTATTTTGCTGACAAGGCATACACTTCATAACGAAGTCCTTGACATCTTTCCACAGTCCTTTCCAATAAAAGCTCTTGCTGATCCTGTCATAAGTCTTGAAAACTCCCAAGTGTCCAGCTAAAGGCGAAGAATGCATCTCCTCCATAATTTTTCGCTTGAAGGAAGAAGTAGAGGGAATAACAATCTTGCCCTTCCACCAAATAAGACCATTTTTAAGCTGGTAGTGCGAGTTTTCTTCCATGAGACCTTGCTGTAATTTCTGAAAGATTTGGCTGAATTCCTCATCTAAGAGATATGCCTCTTGTAGCTCTTCAATCCAATCACTATGTAATTCTGTCATGGCTGATACTTTGCAGGCCCACATACGAGAGAGAGAATCAGCCACTATGTTATCTTTGCCCCTTGTATGAGTGATGTCAAAGTCATAATTTTGTAATGTTGCTACCCATCGTCGTTGCTTTGGAGTAAGATTTGACTGAGTAAGGAAATACTTGAGTACGCGATGATCACTATGCACTCTGAATCGGCTACCATATAAGTAATGGTGCCATTTCTTGATTGCATGCAGAATAGCCAACATTTCCTGATCATAAACATTCATGGCCATCTCCTTATCAGTAAGCTTACGGCTTTCAAATGCAATTACTCCATGCTCCTGAAGCAAAACAGCCCCAATGCCACGGCCACTAGCATCACATTGTATAGTAAACTCTTTAGAGAAATCCGGGCATACAAGAATAGGAGCGGAGGTAAGTAATTCCTTTAACTGGTTGAAGTTGCTATCTGCAAGAGAATCCCAAAAGAAAGCTTCTTTCTTCAACCTGTCAGTTAAAGGGGCTGCAATTGCCGCATAATGCTTTATAAATCTGCGATAGAATGAAGATAGACCAAGAAATCCTCTAAGAGAGGTAGTAGTAGTAGGCGTTGGCCAATCTTTTATGCATTGCACCTTCTTGGGATCAGCCTGTATTCCTTTTTCACTGACTATATGTCCCAAGTATTCCACTTCAGTCTGCATGAAAGAACACTTCTTCTCCTTAGCAAAAAGCCTATGATGTCTCAACACATCAAAAACCTTCCTCATATGCGACAAATGATCCTGAAAAGTCTTGCTGTAGATCAAAATGTCGTCGAAGAATACCAAGACAAACTGAAAGAGGAAAGGTTGTAGAATCTTATTCATCAGGCTTTGAAAGGTAGCTGGAGCGTTTGTAAGGCCGAATGGCATCACCAAGAAATGGTAAAGCCCATGATCAGTCCTAAAAGCAGTCTTGACCTCATCACCCTCTCTCATGCGAATCTGATGATACCTTGATCTCAAATCAATCTTCGTGAAGAATCGAGCCCCCTTAAGCTCATCAAGCAAATCATCTATCCTGGGTATAGGATACCTGTTCTTCACTGTTATCTTGTTAAGATCCCTGTAGTCAATGCACATTCTGAAAGATCCATCTTTCTTTTTGACTAACAGGACTGGGGATGCATATGGTGAAGAACTTGGTTCAATGAATCCCATTTCAAGAAGCTCTTTGATTTGCTTGGCTACTTCCTCTCGTTCACATTTTGATAGTCTGTAAGGTGGCTTATTGATCGTCTTTGAGTTGGGTTCCAAATCAATGGGGTGATCCACCGCTCTCTTAGGAGGCAATGAAGTAGGTACTTCAAATAGATCTCTGTACTCCTCAAGAAGAGCTGTCAAGGCTGGATGGTTTGCTGAATTTTTGGGCTGATCATGTGTTTCTTTGTTCAAATGCAATACAAATATCTGTGAGCGCTTCTTGTACTCTTTCTTGAGTTGTTGAATGGTGATAAGCTGAAAATCAGATTTACTAGGGATCCCCTGTAAACGGATGAGCTGTCCATTGGAGAAAAACTCCATATATAACTGTGAGAAATCCATAGTAATCCTGCCTAAGGTCATCAACCAGTCACAACCAAGTACAATATCTATGGGCCCCATTTCCAAAGTGATCACGTTTACTTTGACTTCAAAATTTTCAGCCATCTGCAAAGAAACCTGTGGACAAATCTGTGTGCTGATTTCCTCTTCACCATTAGCCACTTGTACTCTAATGGGCTGCTGTAAGTCGGTGGGAACACAATTCAACTTGTACAAAATGGATTTATTGACAAAACTGTGGGTACTGCCACTATCTATCAGGATGAACACTGGCTTTCCACATATGCTTCCCTTCATACGAAGTGTATTAGGGTTCTTAGATCCCGTCCAAGCATCCATAGAGATAGAACAATTAGTGGCAGCAGGCGACTCATTACAAAATCCACCAGGATCAAATGGAATATCACCGCCTGGATCAAAAGGAAAAGAGTCAGATGGATCATAGAAGTACTCCTGTCCACCATCATCCTCGAAATCTTCATTTTCAGCATTGATTGGGACTACATTCACTTCATCTATGTCATTTTCAAGGTCCTCAAGAACTAACATACTCTGAATTTTTGGCTTGGCATTTTTGTATACACACTTTGAAGCATGGTCAGGAGTATACTTTTCTCCACACTTGAAACATAAGCCTTTGTCCTTTCTTTCCTTATAAAGATCCATGGGAATATTTCTGGAATTTGTATTGGCTGAAGTAGACTTAGGCTTATTGTCACCTTGCTTAAATTCAACTTTTGGACTGTTTGCTGTCCTGAAATTGCCTTGAAGCCTAGAAGCATTAAATGGGGGATAAGTTGGTATCCGTAAGCTCCCATTAGGCATATGGTTGCTGCCATAATTGTTACCAACTTGCCCTTGCTTTAAAACAGTCCTTGGCTGTCCATAACTTGGCTGAAATGAAGACTCTTTCCTATACTTCCTTCCAAAGCGCTCTGCAAGCTCAATAGCCTTGAAAAGTGAAGTAGGATTTTGCGCCATAACATCAGCTGACAAGGATGGTTCTAAACCATACATGAACTTGTGTAACTTGGCCTCATCACTGATGTTTTCCACATACATGGTCAAGTTGAGGAATTGGTTTGTATAATCTCTTACACTTAGGCTCCTTTGTTCCAAGTTATACCATCTTCGTTCTAACTTCTCTTTTTCAAGAGGTGAAACAAAGACTTCAGCCATAAGTGCCTTGAAAGCTTCCCAATTCTCAATAAGTACATTCTCTTTCTTGATATACCTCCACCAAGTGTGAGCAAATCCTTCTAAGTGCAAGGAGGCAAAGTGTATCTTCATAACATCAGTTTTAGGAAATATATCAAAATAAGACTCCATCTTAGAGGTCCATTCCTCTAATTCTGATGGTGAAGATGACTGGCCATTGAATTTGGATAAAACAATTTTGTCCTTGAATTCTCTATCATGGAAGGGTTGCTGTCCCAAAACTGGCTGATCAGAATTTCCAAGTACAGAACCCCCAAAATGAGATTGAAATCTTCCAACAGGTGGCTGAGAATTACCCTGTAATCTTCCTGTTGGTAAAGCACCCCTAGAATGCTGTGTATGCAGTCCAAAAGCTTGAGTATTGGCACCGTTCAAACTGCCCAAATAGTCATCATGCCTTTGTGAAGCTTCTCCCACTTCATATTGACTATTGGGTATGCCTCTTCTTCCTATGATTCCATCTCCATGACCATTTTGGTTGGAAGGCTGAAGTGGAACTGAAGGATCAGTATTTGAACAGGCCTTTTCATTAGCTTCTTTTGATGCCACTTGTAATTGTAAAAGTTTAGAGATTTGTGCCATGAGTAGTTCATTGGACATTACCAATCTATCAATGGAAGCCTTAGTCTGATCAGTAGATTGAACCATCTGATCCATTCTTGATAGCATGGCCTCATGTCGCTCTCTATGCCTTAGTTCATGGGCACACAAAGTATCATTGAGCATGCTAATTTCTCCTTGTTGAGGCTCTTTAGGGTTCTCTTGAAATGTGCTTTCCATCATAGAATCCCTGATTTGCTGTGCATAGTCCTCCTGGACCTTATTTTTGCCTTTATGCCCTGCCATACTAGTGCAGTCCTGCAGTACCCCCTGTCAGTAAAACGGCTATAACTTTGGCTAGAAAACTCCGATTGCAAAACTTTTTTGTGCGAATCGAAGCTTACAATGCCCTCTTCGAGATGAGCTATAGCACGCTATAACAGGTTTAGGATGGAAAATTCTGTAACTGACTTTCAGAGTCTGAACTGTCCAGTCCTGCACCCTGTTTAGATCTGTAAGTGCCATGTTTTGACCCTGTAATGCAAGAAAGTAACCTCTAAAGGCTACCAAACCCTGCAAAGGGGTATATAGGACCTGTGGGTACCCTGTAGTACTTGCACCTGTACTTCAGTATCAAAGGGTGTACCTGTATCCTCCTGTAAATACCCTGTGGGTAACCTGAAAATGCCCTGTTTTACCCTGTTTTACTCCAATAGGTACTTGAGTCGTTGGAAAGTCTTCAATCTTCAATTCTCCACTCGCTGTACCTGTGTGAGGGATAAAACGGCAGGACGGGCTCCCTACACGGGCTCCGAATCACCGGGAGGTGGGCAAAGTTCCCCCCGGGTCGGTTGGTTGCACCCCTTCGGGATCTTCGATAGTGAGGGAGGGTCACCTCTCTTTTGTCCCACTATCTCCCCCGGCATCCACCTTTTTCCTCGGTGGGAATATCAACATGGCAGAGGCTAGTGTACTAAGCAATCAACATGATATGCATTTGGAAAATATTCATTCAGCCTTTCATGAGATGCAATTGATTGAGATAAAAGAACTTGAGATGGGAGAAGGGTTTACCTATGCAATTCAGTGACTCACTGATTGCTAGTACTTACCCTTTTACAATATTTCAGCTTGGATAAGAGAGAATTTCAACAAAACAGATCAAGGTTATGCATCAAGCTGATCAAATGTTACCTAAGATGAGTAATGGTTTTGAATCAAAAGGAATTCAATGAAATAGGCTGAAATTGAAGAAAATTAATACTATTCTCTGATCTATTGATCAATTCAGTGAATTAATTGATCAATAACCTCTCATCAACAAGTGGAAAAGCCATTAGCAATAGGATTATTGAGAGATTTCAGAGATTAGCAAAAGAAAATACCTCCATTAAGCTTGAAAATGATGATGGATATAAGCTTTAACCCGATTGATGCAAGAGTTCTTCATAATCCACCATGAATCCAACATAAAGCTTGAAATCTCCATGAAATCAGTCCATACATGCTTCAATATGATGAAATCCTTGAAAGATCAATACTCCAGCCTTGCTTGAACACTTGAACTTCAAAGATTCAAGCTCTCTGATGAAAAGCCCCAAAATATTCCTTCCATTTGAGCTTCATTGACATGCACGGGCTGAAATCTCTTCAATGTCTTCAATCTTGAAGTCTATCCAGCTTGTATTCAGCTTTAGAGAAGCCTTGAAGGTCGGGAAAGTCCAAAATCATGAGAAATTTGAGCTTTCATGTCTGTGGCTATGGCTGCCCTGCTGTGTATTAGGGTTTTGAACAGAGAAATGGCTGATGAGAGTTCCCCTGGGGCTGAAAGTTGATGTAATCCATTGTTTGATGAAGCCTTAAGAGTCTTTGATCAGTGAGCTGAGCATTTGGAGCAACAGAGCAGTGAGAAGAGGGCAGGAAGATCAGCGCAATTTGCGGCGCATTTTTCGGGCAGTTCTGGGCTGATCTTCAGCAGCAGGCATCAACAATGGTGCTCCTCCTGTAGCTTAGGCAACAAAGATTCTTTACCCTAGTTACCTCCATTTTTGCATAAAATTTGATGACGTCCAGCCATTTAAGCCTTTACCCGCCATATCTGACCTTGGATAACTCCAGATGTAGTCATTGCTAACTGTAGTTGTCCTGCAGCACTCCACTAGTCACTGTCTTGTACCATTTTTTTGTCTGAAATTGATTTTGAAATAGGAAAATAGGAGTGAAAATGGAAGAAAATAATGGATCAAAGATTGAAGCTCTGATACCACTTGTCAGAGAGAGAACTAGGGAGAGAGAAAGAGGAGAGAGAAAGACTGCAGAGGAGAGAGAAAGACTGCAGGAAGAGAGAGAAATAGAGTGACGAGG
The DNA here is from genome assembly GCF_053477565.2 of Lygodium microphyllum. NCBI lineage: Eukaryota > Viridiplantae > Streptophyta > Polypodiopsida > Schizaeales > Lygodiaceae > Lygodium > Lygodium microphyllum. The sequence goes on from NC_141138.1 coordinate 93,580,661, forward strand.
AGAGAGAAAGACTAGAATTGGAGAGAGAAAGACAGGAAAGATGAAGAAGCCATGGAAGCTTGGAGCAAGAAGGGAGAGAAAGACTGTAATTGTATTGATATGTCAAAAGATGTGAAAGATTACAACTTCTCTCCTTATATACTAGTGTCAATGTGACATGGCATATTATTAGTATTCTAAGTATTCCCAGCTTCTTGTCAGAGAGAGAACTAGGGAGAGAGAAAGAGGAGAGAGAAAGACTGCAGAGGAGAGAGAAAGACTGCAGGAAGAGAGAGAAATAGAGTGACGAGGAGAGAGAAAGACTAGAATTGGAGAGAGAAAGACAGGAAAGATGAAGAAGCCATGGAAGCTTGGAGCAAGAAGGGAGAGAAAGATTGTAATTGTATTGATATGTCCAAAAGATGTGAAAGATTACAACTTCTCTCCTTATATACCAGTGTCAATGTGACATGGCATATTATTAGTATTCTAAGTATTCCCAGCTTCTTACAGATTCCCAGACTAGGGTCTCTAAATGCAAATTCATTAATTAAAAATTAATGGTGATGTGGAGCGCTTTTTTGCTAGTGCGTGCTTTTTTGTGACGGTTGGTTCATTTTTATTATTAATTAAAGTTCATCTGAAGCGCACGTAGCACGTACAAAGTGAACGGCTGGTTCATTTTTAAAATATTAGAAACTGTGTGTTTAGCGCGAGCACGCATGGAAAAGTGGATGAATATAGTTCATTTTAGCAATTAATTGTGGTTAAGGGATGATGAAAATGAATAAAGCTCAACAATAAATACCTAGTAGGGGTGTGTATGCAATAGACTGAAGGCGCACTGAGTAGTCCCTAAATGCAAGGAATCTAGTAAAAAAAACAAACACCACTGAGACTGGAAAAAATAAAGCATCTTAGTGTGTTTGTGTTAGTTTTATTTTATTTTTTTATTTTTTATTTTGATTGTTTGTTGTTGTTTTTTTTAAATTTGTATTTTAGGTGTGTTTGTATTTTGTATATGGTGTGGATTTTTTTCTTCTATTTTTTGTTGTTAAAAAAATATTTTTAATGATTAAAACGGGAGATATGGTACATGAACATGTTGTGAGGTGTAAGGGTGGAATTTCAGCAATCCAACAAGTGTCAACAATATGTGTTAATTTATCCTTGATTTTTCAACTGATTTTTGGGATTTAAAATGAATTTTCATGAGATGAAGTATCAAAATTAGGGTTTTGGCTTCAAATAATACTTTGGCCATTTATGAAAGCATTTTCAATTGAGAAATTATTGGCAAAAGGGGCAAGGGGATTTGTGAAATTTTTAAAAGTTTTTTTGGAAATATTTCTGAATCTTTACTAGTTTTTAATAAATTTTGCTCATTTTACATATATTTTTGAAAGAATTTTAAAATTTTGAATTTTTTTACAATTTATTTTCTTGAATTTCCACTTTAAAAAATATTCCAAACGATTTTAGCAATGTGGAAAATTTTTAAGATTTTTTTTGCAATTTTTTCGAATTTTAAATAAATTTTAATAAATTTTTGAAGTTTTTGGGTGTTTTATTTTTTTTTAAATGTGTTTTTATGTATTTTTCGGGTTTGGAAATTAAAAGGCGGTACCCCACTACGTGTGAGCAACTGATAATGACTATGTGTGAATGGTTGACTGCAACTCACCACCACACGGACAAATCAGAAGCGCATCCGCGTGCGTGAACGCTCGCTAGCACACCCGTACACCGAGAGCGGCCACACGGTGTAGGAACATGGGAGGGAAAAGGGATAAGGGTCAGAAACGGGGGCTTTAAGTGAGTAACCTAAGTGAATTAGCTGAACGGAGTATGTTAAGTCAATGAGGATAGCGTAGTCTGTTAAATCAATTAGGTTAGCTTAGACTGTGAAATCAATTAGGTTAGTTTAGTCTGTGAAGTTAAGTAGGTTAGTTTAGTTTGTTAAGTTGATTAGGTGAGTTTAGTACGTTAAGTTGATTAGGTTAGTTGAAGTAAATGAAGTTATGTTAGTTAATTAGGTTAGTGTAAGTAAATTAAATTATGTTAGTTAAGTAGGACTAACCAGGGGGTGGAAGGGGGGACGGTTGGCGACGGTGTGGGAGGAGGAGGAGGAGGAGAGGGAGGAGGAGAGGACGATGGTGGGTGATGTGGGAGGAAGAGGAGAGGGTGTGGTGGCGCGAAGGAGGGGACAATCTGGACGGAGCTGGCGCTGGTGCCGACGACGGCCACGAACTTTCCCGAAACGTCGAGGGAGGGGTCCCAATTGCTCGAGTGGAGGACGGTGCCGACGAAGGAGTCTTGGCCCTTGAGGGGGGGCATGCAAGGGACGTGGAGGCCGCCGGTGGCGTGAACGAGGAAGCGGGCGGAGAAAGCCGGGCCAGGGGTGGCGGTTCGCACGTGCCAACGGGCAAAGGTGGGGTCCCAGGATGCGGAGGAGACAGGGGTGCGGAGGCGCACGTGCGGGAGGATGGAGTGGGCACGTGCGGCGTGGGCGAGGTAGCGGTGGATCTCGGCGTGGGGGGCGTAGACGGAGGACCAGCGGGGGTTGCGGTGGAAGGATAAGGAGTAGAGGTGGGAAAAGACATCGTGGGCGTGATGGAACACATGTAAGACGGTTTGTAATTAATTAATTAATTAAATGTCAATTTGGTTCGTTTTTCTTTTTCTTTTTTTTTTCTTTTTAGTTGGTGTTTTTCAATTTCGTATGGTTTAATTTGGTTTTTGTTTTTGTTTTTTTACTTTTTTTTGTTGGGTGGGTTGTGTGTGTTTTTTAAAAAAAAGTGTTATTTGTGTTGTGGGTTTTTATTTTTTAATTGTTATGATTTTTTTTCATTTTTTGTTTTTATGTTTATTAGGGTTAGGAAAAATGAGCGCACTCCGTCCCGCGCGCATATGCACGGGGCCGGAGTAAAAAAATTTACATCGGCGGGATTAGACGGGGCAGGGGCGGCGATGCGCGAACCACAAACGCCATGGGGGCATCCCGAGGTGCGTAAAACCAAAAACAGGCGCGTTCACGCGCGACACGAGAGACGTGGCCACATGGCAAAAAGGAATAAAAATTAATAAAACCCAAACCGTACATCGGATCGAAAAACCATAAGAAGGAAAAATGTGTCAGGAGACGAGGGGAAGATGATAGAAAAATGCGACATGGGTTCCGAGGCAAAATTAGGGTGTTCACATGGGAAGAACACAAAAAAAGCCCGAAAACACATACGGGTATTAATATTAGAAAATCCGCGCATCGGAATGAAGGGTAGAAAGAAGGAAAAATGTGCAGAACAATGTGTCCAACAACTCTATCATGGAAAAACACAGTTTTCATCAAGATAGGATGCGTTCACATGGAAAAAGCCCAAAAAATAGACCCGAAAATGGACTCAAAATTTAATACGGGAAGAATCGTGCACTGGAATAGAGGACAGTAAAAAGGAAAAATGTCTGGAAGAAAGAGATTCATAGGGCTGGCACATCAAAATGTAGTTTGGGGGGAATTGGGAGGGGTTCACATGGAAAAACACAAAAAACACACCCGAAAATATTCGAAAAAATTAATAACTAAGAATCTGGTAGTCGAAAGAGGGGGGAGAAAAAAGAAAAAAGTGGGGGAAAGGCTGGTAGGGAACATCTGTCAAATTAAACTGGAATTCCGGTGAAAATAGAGCAGGTTCACATGAAAAAATGTGAAAAATAGGCACGAAAAGGGCTCGAAAACACGCAAAAATTAACAACGGATGAACTGTGCATCGACATGACAGAGAGTAAAAAGGAAAAGTGTCAAGGGGAATGGGTAGGACAGGGCCGGCACATCAGATCAGGGTTCTAAAGCAATAAAGATGCGCTCATGTGGAAAACCGTCCAATTTACGGGAATTGCTTCAAAAATTAATAACTCCAGAACCATCTGTCAGAACAGGGGTTGGTAAAAAGGAAAAATGGGCAGTTCAAAGGGATGAACAAGGCTGTAAGGTTGGATGTGAATCTCAGTGAACGTAGGGTGCGTTCACATGGAAAAATCACAAAACAAAGGATAAAGAAAAGCGATCAAAGAACAGCTCCAGGGATAGAGTGAAATAGAACGGAAGAGTGGGGAAGGGACTCCATCAGGGTAAAATAAAGTCATGGCATAAATGCATGATCATAGTCGGGTATATGCATGGGGGTATGCAACATAGACGCGCAGGGACGCGTCCCCATACTTAAAACCTTAGCAAGAAGGGTAAACCGAACAAAAAGGACCTAGTACCACACATCAGACCAACCACGAACATCCCCACACTTAAGACATGACCGTCACTAAGAAAGAGAAGATGTAGGGTTAGAAAAACTTGGCCCATATTGCTAAGGAGTAATGTCGACTATCAAGGTTACGTCTTGTATCGTTATCGGCTGTAGGAGGTACGAAGGTGTCTTCATAGCACATGTTCTACATGGCAGGGACCACGTGGCAACACCCAGGGAGGTAGCTGGTTGAAAGAATCGTAGGAAATTCGTCGATGACGAGGGATATTGCACTCAACTCACGATCACGCAAATGGATTGAAAGAACAGTCACTTGCCCCATGACTAACATCACTCAAGGAAATAATGATGAAAACCCAGATCTCACACCTGGTTTAGGAATCGACAAAGGAATGGTGCAGAGGGAGTATGCCAGGGTGCATAATTGATGGTGCATCAGTGCGTCCAACCCCTCTGGCATAGGTGCAAGTAGGAAGGCCAGGGAGCCTTGCAATGCAGTGTACAGAACAGAGTGACGTGTCCTGTGCTGATGGCAGAAACCCATCCCCGTGGGTGCATAGGGAACAAAAACATACCTGACTCCAATGGTCATAACGTCCCTCAACCCTTACCTCTCAATAATTGATTGAAGAAACGCCAGTCACACTCAGCCCACCCTCTGTCTCAGGCACTGTTGAAAGATACAGAGGGCAGCCCATTCCTGAAGCCCATTTGATGAAATCCTCACTGTCACTTGTGTAGAGGTTGTATGCCTTGTGCATGTTTGATGATGCAACTGTGCATCCCGCCCTGCTCCGGCATACAGTGCAAGGAGAAAGGCCAGGGAGCCTTATGGTGCAGTACACAGGAACATATCGTGCTTTGTGCATTGAGAGGCCCATCCCTGCGTGCAACACTCCGTTCACACATCTCACCTCTCATTTAATTTGAAGGGAAAGACTGGTCACTCACTCCACCCTCAGTCTCAAGCTCTGATAGATACAGAGGGCAGCTCATACTCACGTCCCCATCCGGTTAGGATGAAAGCTCACATCACTCAAGGGGTTGGTGATGAAGACCGTGTCGACTATTGTTGTCGTTAGGATCTTGAAGACGAGGCGTACCCAGGGAGACAGCCTACAAATCTCATACTTCAATGATTGGTAAGAAAGATCGTCTGTTAAGAAGGGCAGATTGACTAATATTACAGAGACAGCGCACCAAGGGAGGTGGCTTCAAATTACTTGCTGGAAAGGTACTGCTGGTGAGTCAGCTATCCTGAACTACGAGGTGTTACCACCTTTTCCACAGTCAGCTTCCCGCCCAAGGGTGTTTCCACCTTTTCTTGGAACAAGGCCTATTATGATAGGGAATTTCTTCCTTTTCTCCTATAACAATTTGGTTTTTTTTTTCTTTTTCTTTTCTTTTTTTCCTATTTTTTTCTATTTTTTGTTTTTTTCTCATTAAGAAATATAATGGTAGAAATACCATATGTCAGGACCAACCTCGCCACCGTTGTTGGATTAGACGAGAAGAGAACAAGGCCGGGCTGAGATGTATCTGTGAGGGGCTAGCAAAACGAGACCATCTCATGAGGAGAATCATAAGGGCTATCAGAAGCATGACGAGAAGAACAGTGCAACGCCCAAAAGAGAAAGGGTAGGTTGACTGTGATTGTCAAGATCCCCAGGGAGGGAAGTACATCTTTAGACGATAGCCATTGATCAGGAAAGGATCATCAGAGGCATCAACGGTCTGCACCTGAACAGAGCCATTAGGATTGACAGCAAGTACCTTGTACGGACCCATCCACCGTTGTTGAAACTTGCCATGAAACTTGCCGAATCTTGAATCATAGGCTAGGACGATCACCTTCTTTGAACTCCTTGTGCTTGATGAAACTATCATGATAGGCCTTGCGTCACGCTTGAGTGTTTCCATACACTGTAGGGCCATCCGCCGTATCTCATCCAAGCATTCCAAGTACAGGAGACGGCGTTGCAGTGACACACTATCTCCCAAGTGTTCTTTAATTGCCACTCGCAAAGAGGGCAATTCCAGTTCAACAGGGAAGACGGCTTCTATACCATAAACTAGCTGGAAAGGGGTCTGTCCTGTAGATGCCTTATGGGAGGTTGTGTATGCCCAAAGGGCCTCTGTAAGTCGATCGTCCCAGTCACGATGATATGCAACAATCGTTCTTGTCAGGATTGAGCAAAGAATGCGATTGGTGACTTCAACTTGGCTGTTGGCTCTGGGGTAATAAGGAGTGGACTTGCGATGGCGGATCTTATACAGCTCTGTCAGTTCCTCCATGATTTTGTTGAGAAAATGAGTGCCTCTGTCACTCACTAGCTCAAGGGGACTGCCAAAACGGGTGATAATATTCTCGTACATGAACAGGGTTACGCTGTTACTATCATTCCGCTTCAGAGCTTTAGCTTCACACCACTTTGTGAAATAATCTGTATATACTAAGATGTATCTGTTCTGCTTCCGTCTGGTAGGTGGATCAATGGGACCCAAAAAATCAATCCCCCACTTCTCGAATGGCTTTAGGGGAAGAATGGGTTGCAGTGGCATGGTACTTGTTTTGGTGGGCTTTCCCATTCACTGACAAGCATCACATCTCTTGCAGTAGTCATATGCATCCTTGTGGAGGGTTGGCCACTACCAGTATTCTACTAATAGAGCATTCCTGGCTGTCGCTTCTCCTGCGAAGTGTCCACCACATGGTTCGTCATGGCATGCTTTCAATACTATACCGATTTCATCCCCTGCAATACATCTTTGCAATACTTCATCTTTGCCTCTCTTGTATAATGCACCGCCTAGCAAAGTGTAGGGGGCTGATTCTAACAGAAGCTTCTTCTTCTCACGGCTTGAGATGCCAGGAAGATAATGTTGAGTTGCCAGGAGGTTGGCTATGCTTGCATACCAGGGAGTAACTGTTTCAACTAGAAACAAGGAAGCATCAGGAAGGTTTGGATCATCTTGTTCTTCTTCTGTTGTTTGAGGGATCCATGGCAGATGATTAGCTAGGACATGGGAACGGCTAGGCTTAGTGACCACTTCAAAATCGAACTCTTGGAAGAGGAGCAACCATCTCATCAATCATCCTTTAACATCTACTTTGTTCATAAGGAAGGACAAGGCTTCATGATCCACGTAGAACTTGAAATGCGTTGACAGTAGATAGTGTCGAAACTTCTCCAATGCAAACACCATTGCTAAGCATTCAAGCTCTGTCATTGTGTAGTTTTGTTCCCTATCAGTGACCTTCCGACTTGCATAATAAATTGGTTGATCTAATTTAGAGGGGCCCTTTTGACATAGGACAGCACCTAGCCCTTCAGCTGATGCATCTGTGTGCACATGGAACTCCTTCGTCCAATCAGGAGGTTGTAAAATAGGTGCTTGGATCAGGCATTGTTTTAGGGTATTAAAGGCCTCTTCACAGTCATCAGTCCAAAGAAAATCCGCATCTTTCTTTAGGAGCTTGTGCAGAGAAGCTGCCTTGGTTGCAAAATGTGTTTCTGTAGTAGCCCACATGGCCAAGAAATCCTCTCAATTGCTTGAGGTTTGTTGGTGTTGTTAAAGCGGCAATCTTTTCAATCTTCGCCTGGTCTGTTGCAATCCCTTGTACAGAGATAATATGGCCCAGAAGAACTCTTGATGAGACGCCAAAGACACATTTGTTAGGGTTGAGAGAAATCCCATACTCTCGGCATTTGTCAAAACATTGCTCTAGGTGTCCCCAATGCTTACGGATTAAGCTATAGACACAGAAGTCATCAAGATACACCTCAATGAAATCATGAAGATGATTCTGGAAAGCAGCTATCATTACTCGTTGGAAGGTGGCAAGAGCATTACAGAGCCCAAATGGCATCACTCTATAGGCATAGGTCACCCATTTTGTGGTGAAGGTTGTTTTGGATTGGTCTTCTTCTGCGATTTGGACTTGGTTATATCCGCTGAATCCATCCAAGAGGGAATACAGCTCATGGCCTGTCACTATGTCCAACAATTGGTCGATAAAAGGAATAGGGAAATGATCCTTCTTCGTCTTTGAATTGAGCTTCCGAAAGTCCACACATATTCAAAATTTCCTGTTCTTCTTGGGTACTACCACAATGGGCGAAACCCATTCACTGTTAGCCACGGGATAAATGAACTCTGCTTCAAGAAGTTTCAATAATTTGGCCTTCACCAGAGTAGAGTAATTAGGATTCATTCATCTTTGTCTTTGCCTTATAGGTTTGGCATCAAGCTCTAGGTCAATGTGATGTTGACATACTGTGGGGTCAATCCCCTTTAGATCTTTATACAACCAAGCAAACACATCTAAGTTCTCCTTTAATAAGTCTTGCAGGACCACTAGTTCTTCTTCTGGAAGATTGAGATCCACTTTCACGTGATGTTTAGTACCGTCAGTATCCAAGAACATTACTTGTCTTTCACCTTCCACTTCGCGGATAAATGTCCCACGGATTGCTTCTGGATAGAGGTCTGACTCTTTCAAGAGAGTAGTATCCTCGTCTGATGTTCTGCTAGAACCAGTGTCCTCCTTCTGAACAGATGACTCATTTGTCTATTGAGGTTGTTGGAAAGGTATTAGAGCTTTGTTTGCTTGTGTATGAGTGGTAATTTCTTCTGGACTTAGGGATTCATCTTCAGAGGATGCGTCCAGGAATATCACATAGCACGGACCTTCTAGAGGCCGTGGCTTTGAGGGCTTTGGCTTCTGTTGGCAGGGGACATCATCATCATCTTTTCTCTGGGCTGAATGGTTAGGGTGACAGGAGCCACTGGTGAACTTAATTTTTATGCTTTTAATCCATTGCTTATACAGATTCTGCATACTTTGTGGTCCATTGGTCAATCCAAATGGAACCATGGTCATTCCATACAGTACCCTGAGATCTTCGGCCTCTAAGGTCTCTGTAGGAACATCAACAAGATCATCTGCTATCAGAGAAAATTATTCATCTGCACTTTCATAACCTGCTTCATTTTCTTCCTCATCATTTTCATCCTCTTCTTCTGGAGGCTCTGTCTCTGCTTCTGTAGAGGCTCTGTAGGAGAAGAATAGATCTTTTGCCTTTGCATTTGCTTCTGCTTCTGACTCTGTCTATGCCTCTATCTCTGGCTCTGTATCTGTTATTGTCTCTGTATCTATTACTGTCTCTGTATCTGTTACTGCTTCTGTCTCTGCTCTGTATCTATTCTGTTTGAGAACAGTACATCCATGCTTCTATTTCACTATCAGAGGTGATTTCAAAAGTCAATTCAAGTTGAGGTAGGAGGTATTCTCCCATGGACAAGGACTTTACTTCCCTTGGTAGTTGGCTTACAGTGCCCACTGTTAGAGATCGTGCCTCTGTTTTCCTGGGAAAATTCTATTTAACAGCCTCTTTGTCTCCTGATATACCATCTGTTACCTTGTTGGAGGAGTCAATGATGACTTCGATGGATGTGGATCCATTGCCTTTTTGCGATCCATACAACTTCAACACCACTTTGTTGGGTCCTCTGCCTAGGGTCAGGATTCCTTTGAACCAGTTCGTCCTAGCTCTTGCTTCAAAAAGCCAAGATCTTCCCAATAGCAGAGGGTATGAGGTCCCATAAGAATTTGGTTTGACCACCAGATATGTCAGCCAATAGTCTCTTCTTGTAAGGGTTGTTTTGACGTATGGGAGGATGCCCAACGGTTTAATTCTACTTTGGTCTACCAATCTGATAAGCCACTGTGTAGGTTGAATTCCTTGCAACCCTAAGTCCTTCATAGTCACATTTGTCATTATGTTTACTGATGAGCATCCATCAATCAATGCATTTGAAATGAAGCATCCTTCTATCCATACACTAATCTCTGGGGTTCCAGGATCTAGGAAGGCATTAGCCACATCTACTTCCTTTACAAGCTCTGGGCCTTATTGGTCTTGGTCATTGTTGAAGGAGCGATCCTTAGTCCACGTCTTCTTATCAATATACTTTTGAATTTATTTCAGCAGCTAAGAGATAGCATCAGCAACTATTGAAATGTTAAGTTTGGTTTAAAAGTGTCTAGATCTTTTACCAAGTCATAATCTTTGATAGGATCCACAAGCTTCTCTAGCCTGCTGGGGAATGGAGCTATACCCATTTTCATCTTTCTTTTTTCTTCTAATAATTGCAGCATCGGCACTTCTTTTTTTTCTGGAAGTGCTTCTATCTCATCTATCTCCTAGACCTCTGGTCATGTCTCTGGGACTGTCTCTGTGACTCTTTGTGGCACTACAGTGCTCTGTACTGCACTGTTTTGTCTTGTACTGCTCTGTCCCTTTGTTGGTAGGTTGAACTTCACAGTCTTGGTAGGAGAATTATTTTTGTTCTGAACAACTGGTTCCTTCTTCTTTGCATGCATGACAGCGGCAACTTCCAACTCTATCAAATTAGAGGTAGGCTCTTGTACCTTCTATTGGCTATCAGTGCCATTGGCCTTTACAGGGGCTGAACTTGAACAATCCTTTGCAGTGTGGCCTTCTCCTTTGCATCGGCTGCATAAGGGCTTGTAATCCACAGATCGTCTAGGGTTTGGACAATTTGGGGAGATATGACCATTTTCTCTACACCTATAACATTCCACCTCTGATCTCTGACCACCGCCAGACTGTCGTCCTCTGTAACTTTGAGAGGGAAACCTCCTTGGACCGAAGTTAGGACCAAACTCCCTAGGCTTTGGGCCAATATCCTGTGTTGTTATTTTGGATTCTAGCAAGTTGAATCTTGCATTTTCATCCTTTTGTCTTCGCTCGTGCATCTCTTTCAGAGAGCAAATATCCTTTGTATGGTTCTTTCACCAAACAGTAGGAACAGAAGGCTCCAGGAATGGTTGGTTTTCGGGTACATTCAGTGGCTAAATATCCCGCTTGATGACACTTTCCACACCATGTATTAGAGCGCATCACATCTCTTCCAGCTCTCGCAGGAGTGGATATATTGGCGGTATTCACCTTCAGCGTCTGTAGTTGCTCTGTAATCACATCCAGAAGCTCCTGTTGAGACTTGGGGTTGTTGATTCCAGTTGGTAGGGTTCCACTGTTGTTGAGTCACCATTGGAGGAAATGTTTGAGGCCACTGTTATTGTGGTTGAACTATCATTTGAGGCACTGTCGTCTGTGGCGACCACAGTGGATTAGGTGCATTATACTGCGGCACTATTTGCATCTGGGGTTAGGGGTAGGGAACTGTCCCTGGGACTGCATTTGGTGGGTATACCATTATTGGCATGGGAGGAGGTAAGACTCCTCTTCCTCGAGTCATTGACAGCCTTGCTTCAACTTCGTCATACAATCTTGCACCCTCCACTGCATCTTGTAGATTGATTGGTCTTCTCAATTCCACAAACTTGCGAACTTCTGGTTGTAAGCCTCCGAGAAACACTCCTTTCTAGATACCTTCGTCCAAATGATGGTTAGTCCATCTCTTCAGGATGGATTCCATTCGCGAGACATAAGCTTTTACTCTTTCTCCAGAGGATTGACTTAGGTTCATGAACTCCTCTCGCATCCGCTCTTCAAAACCTTCACGCCTGAATTTAGTGAGGAAGGCCAACTTCAGATCGTCCCAAGTACCAAAAGTTCATGTTGCTTGTCTCTCATACCACTGAAACATTGCACCCTTGAAAGTGGCAGGGAATATTGCTAACCAATGCTCAGGGGTTCTGGCATTGTTAGCCACACATGCTACCTTGAACTCTGCTACATGAAGATCAGGGTCTTCATTGTACTCTCCCTTAAAAATTGGCAATGGAACTACATTTGTTGGCCTATCATCAATATTTCCAGGATGAATCTGACTAGGAAGGGGACCTTGAGTCGCCATGGGAACTTTTGTAAAGAGTTCTTTTAGGGCATCAAAGGAAGCTTCTGCTGTGAGCTCATTCTCAGCTTTGATTTTTGCCTTCTCTCTTCTCACGTACCTTTGGACTCGTTCTAACGCTTGCCTCTTGATTGCGTCATTCATCAGGGGGTTGGCTCCAACCAGTTGGCTTGTACTCAACAGGATAATATCAGAGAGGGCTTCAGTCTCTGGGGGATTCTCTGGCCAATATCTCCTTTACTTCCTTCTTTTTAACATCTCTGAATTCAGCTTTCAAACCACTACAGAGGGGGAGATATTCCATTCTGAAAGTATCAAAACTCATTCTTCTTAGGATTGTTGTTGTGCCATTAAAATAATGCCATCTTCTAAGGGTTTCAACAGTGTATGTTGTAAAAAAACACTTTGTCTACCAACTTCCAGTGGGTTGCTAATTGGACAAACAGAAGATTGTCAGTGCACCAAGCATCCCACCTATCTTGCTGTTGAGCATCCATGAACAAATTCCAACTCTTTTCCTTCTTGTTTTCGTGAACCTCCACTGACCATGACTCTTGAAGCTTCTTCACAATCTCCCACTTGATGATGTCTGGAAACTTCTCGATGAATGCCAAATCTTCCATGAGTGGTCATTCTCTCTGTTTCTGCTCTTCAGTTTGTTCCCAAACAGTTTGCCACCAAGATGTAAGTTTCTGCTGCTTCAACAGGAAGAGGAAACAGTCCACCACATAGAGCATGCATCATGATGGTAATATGTTTTTGCCATTGTGGGATGGACTTCTTGTGGAAAGTGGCTTTGACAATGAGAATCTCCAACTCTTCAATGGAAGAAGGAACTTTGCAAACATCCATTAAATTCTTCTTTTCTTGGCAATGCCATTTCCTTCATTTTCAGCCTCTTTTGATGCTTGTTGATGGCAAGTTTCCTTGGCTGCGCACCAAAAACATGGAGCCCCAAGAAGAACACCAAGGAAAAGGGGATTCTAATGCAAGAAAATCTATGTTGTAACATCAACAAGCTTTTATTTCATTCTTTTGATAACCAAAACAAAGAAAACAACAATTCTTCACGCAGCATCATAGTAGATATCTCCCACGAATTTGATAGAATCAACCATAATCTTCAACATCTTCATAGAATCCATCAATATAACAAAGAATATAAAATAATACACCATTTTTGAATGGAAATCAATCACATAGTATTCATATTCAATGTCTTCATAGTTCTCTCTCTCAATTTCTCATATACAGTTATACTGTTTTGATAGAATTGACTATCTCTAGCTCTCTTTCTCTCTCTCTATCAATAGTACATCATATCCTCACTACAATACTCTCATAATGACTCTCAATAATCCTTCTTAGGTCGTGGATGCACCTCCCAAGAGGTATGTTTGATGTGAAGAGGCACCAGAGCCACTACAGTGTCCCTTCACAGCTCACTACTGTCATTGTCACTCAGTCTTCTCTTCAGTCTTCAGTAGGTGCTTCTTCCTATTGTTTTAGATCTTTTGAACTTAGATTCATCATATTCATCCTTTCCAAAAGTTAGAAAACTTTCTCAAAGTCACACATTCATTCTACAGAACACTTATAGAAGGTCTACAGAACAGTACAGTACAGTACTAGAGCAGATACAGAACAATTACAGAGCAGAGACAAAGTAGAGACAGAGGCTCTATAGAAGGTTTACAGAGGGTTACAGAAGGTCATCAGAACCTCATAACTCATACTAAAACCATTCTAAACTATCAAAAACTATTCAATAAGCTTTCAAAAGATTTCAATCTTCATCAATCATCAATCCATGCTTCATACAGAAGATAATCAGAACAAAATAGAAGCTATAGAGAAGGTATACAGAACCAATCAGAACCTCAACAGAACCTATTAGAACATCACAGAGCTTCATATCTCTATTGAGAATCATCATGAACTTCCAAAACATAATCAATATCATCCAAATCACTCTCAAATGCTTCCATTAACAACCATACGTCACTCTAAATCCATCAAAAATCAATCATTTAGACCTTCAAAACAACAAAAATCAATCAAAAATTCAGTCTTTTTCCACTCTCATTATATATCATGCTTTTCCATAGTAATGACAAGTCAATAAGGACTTATGGCCATGAGACTTATTGTGAGATTGTCCACATGACTAAGAACGAGATTGCTGTTGAGAGTCTCTCCCACAATGATCATTACCACTCCTACCATTATTGCCTCTAACTGTCAAAGCATGAGAGGCGCAAGAAGCATCAACATTATTTTTGTTAACCTCTTCATTCAAGAGTGCACCCTCTACATCTTGTAACTTTATCCCTTTAAGAGGCATGTCTACACACATAGCAGTACAAAATGTATCCCATGATTCAAGAGATGTAATCAAGAGGAACAAGGAAGGGGGATTACCCTTGAATTCAATCCCCTACAAAGACAAATGGCTAAGAATGGAATGAAACTCATTTATGTGGGTTGACATGGAAGTGCCCTCCTTCATGTGAAGGTCCATGAGTTGCTTTAGCCAATATATCTGAGAAGCAGGAATCTTTGCTTGTCATAGGCATTGTGAATCTTATCCCATGTGTCCTATGTGGACTACCCAACCATCAAAGTCAACATTGTAGAAAACCTACTTAGAGAGGGACAAAATGAGCGTGGACTTACATACCTCATCTAGTTTAGCCCAAAATACATTTGAGCTTGACACCCTCATGTTTCAAAAGCTTAATTTGCATTTTTTGCACTAAAAGTTGCCAAAATTTAGGCCTTCCAATAGCTGTAGTTGGTGCTATTCAACTTGTCAATATTAAAGATAGCATTGTCATGAGAGCCACTAGCCATAATGAGACCAAGCAAGTGTACAAAAGGGCAAAGTAGACTGCTATAATAAAATGCAAATTAGCCCAAAACCATTGTCAAGTCAAGATGGAAACAAGCGGTATTGCCAAATGAATGAGCTGTCCACAAACTGTAGGCAAGAAACTGTCAAATCCAAGTGACTACCCTCAAAATAGATGCGCAAAAATTAAATGACAAGTTGTTACAATAAATTGCAGCAACATGCAAATGATCAACTATGAGCAACCAAGAAAAGAAAAGCTAGGAACAATTGGCACTGAAAACTCTCACAACTACAGTATGTTAGGAACCATCCATGTAGGAGGCATAGACTTCATGCATAGGTAGGTCTCAAGGTAAATGAAGAGAACTGCCATATGTATAACCTATTGAGCCAGGCTCAATACATAAATACCACTGAAAACACTGTGATAGACATAAGTGCTAGGTTCAAGACAAAATATCAAATTAGCCCACAATAGAGTAATTGTATCCAATGAGTATTACGAGAGTATATACATGTCATAGTGAGCCCCATTGTCTCAATGTAAAGAGCTCAATCTCAACTATATAACTAGATGCTCTATAGTACATCCAAGTGTCAAGTAGTAGCTCCCACTAAAACAAAAGTCAAATGTTAAACAAGCAAGCAAAGCTCAAAAACTCATGTGAGTAGCATCCATACATCCAAGATCCATAGAGCATACATCTAGTAGCATAAAACCAAATATGTACTCTTCAATCCTATAATAGTAAAAATTGAAGCAATTGAAGTATATAGACAAGGTGCCAAAGCATCCAATGTGGCTCAAAATGGAGCCTTAAATGTCATCATGGACATTTCCAAGCCCATATATCAATGCCAAGTATGTACATTAGCATTTGTCGACCTTGAGAAGCATATAAGTCTTCAGTGCATAAATCTTTTAAGTGAAATACTTGATGTCTATTGTATATACAAAAAATAACCTTTCTTCAAACAAAACAAAGAAAGCTTGAACTTATCCAAGAAGCATCTCAAGATATGTAACAAGCATTTCAACATTAATGCATAAGCGTGGCATCACTGAAGCTTAAACAGTGAAGTAATGGCTACCTTTGTTTGTATTACAATAAACTATCTTGAATGTACATATAATGGCTAAGGTATATCCTTACAAAGGAGACTCCAATGGGTCTCGCATAAGAAGTGCCAAACCTTCATTAGATTCTATAGGAGCTATAGAAGATGCCAATGTCTACAGTAGTGCCAAGGGGAGAGGAACTAGAAAAATGGTGCAAATCATGTTGATGATGTTGCTACTCAAGAGAGGGTTCTCAATCTTTGGAACAAGCATCAAGTGGAGGGAGGATTCAGGGAAGAAGTGGGAGCAAGATTCATACCTAGGGAAGAAGAGGGTTGAACTGCCATGGAACATTCAGGTTGAAACTTTTCTCCGGCTAAAGTAAAATTGAAGGGGAAGAGCTCCTCAATGGCGGTGCAATGGCTTTGATACCAGTTGAAGGGAGTGAGCCCTATAGTGGAAGCACGAAACAAAAGCAAGAGCTATGGTGAAAGGAACAAGACTAAGAGAGAGAGAAACATGATGTAGAAACTCCAATGGTCACAATGTGTGATTGGTCTTACCTTTATTCGAGAATGTCACTAAAAGAATAAAGAATGAAGCGATAGTGATGGATGGCTGCCATCTACAGTGTATAGCTATGCGGGTAACTAATGCACGATGTGGGTACTATTAGTGTAATTGATACATGGGTGGCTAAGCATGGGCACCTTTACCCACAATGACATCTATTTTATACTATCATCCACATATAGTGTTGCTTTAGGGCTTAAGTGTGGCCAATATATCATCAAAAAATTTTAGAAATTTTGGTTTCACTTGACTCCTTCCGAAGAATAAGTTAGGAGAAATGTCTTTCACCTACCTTGATCATATTGAAACACAAATTGTGGTGTTCGCATTCTTTGCTTTATACAATCATTTCTATTTACTTAGAGTAGCTAATTCAAATTCTCCTTCATTGAGCTCCATATAACAATGTCAAACAATGTACATATTCCAACTAGAAACTCGGTAAGGTCTCACCTCAAAAGTACCCAACATTTGTCTACTTCCAAGGGCTTAACTAATAATGATTAATTTTGCCTTAGATGCTTCTGTAGAAGCACCCTATTAACATTGAACACAATGAGCTTCTTGGTTGGGGACGGTTGTAGATAAATATTATAAAATTATGAGTATGTGTGTGTAATGCTACAGAAAACATGTCATCCTTACTCTTTAAAATCTCTCCTCTTTGGAAGAGACGTACAAGCATACAAGCTATTTTTTTGAATCTAGTGCTATCAATGCAAAGTCACCACATCTCATATTGGAATCTAAGATAGCATTCTCTTCTCTTGTGTATGTTTGCAAACATAAACTCTAAAAAGGCATAATACATTTCATGCCACCTTCAATACACAAAATTCATATTAAGGCATTGGAAATTTACTAAAAATCCAAAAGATAGCTTTTTATTAGTTTGACAACAATGAATCCCATAATGAGCTCTCATTGGGACTCCTATTATATCTACATCTACTTATCCATAATTATATCATTTTTTTAAAATTTTGGAGGGATAATTGCTCCATAATTGACATCTTCACACATGTATGCTCAAGTATGTATCAAATGTAGCTGCATTTCAAGAATAAATACTCAAATTAGCTACTATAATCTATAAAAGGAGCCACCAAGTTTGATACTATTAAAGAAACCAACATTACAATATTGTAACTTAATATCACTTATGTCTATACCTCCAAGGATACAAATATATATCTCACTATAAACAACTTTGTGTCATGTGCAAGGCCCAACATCTACCTTGAATCTATTTATCAATGCCTATTGTCCACAACATGCTAAATGAGCTCTATCATGGAGGTTGTTGTGGCAATGAAAATTAGCATCCCTATTTCTTTGAGCAAGTATAAGCTAGATACATGATATTGACTAGTTTTAGGTAAATGTTTCATGATGGAATCTGATCCCCCAATCCATGCACAACATTTTCGTTAGGAAGATGAACCACCATGATGTCACATTTAGTGTTTGTGGTTTCTTCATCAACCTTGACCATTTTGTGTTTGTTGACCTCTTCCAATGCCTTTATAGTAATTGGGAGAACACAACACTTGGTTGATTACTTCTTAAAGCATTTCATGTTCTAAATGGGTCAAAAGAATGATATGCCACTCCAACTTTTCCATCACTAAACTATGGGAGATAGTTCTTGTGAGGGTCCCCAATGCAAGCTTGTATAATGTGGTTGTCATAAGTGACCATGAGTGTAGTCTTCCTAGTTGTATCCCCAACTTTTACCATGCACTCCTTTCCTATTCGTTGCCTCTATATCTTTTTGCTATGTTATGCAGCCACACCCCTTTTGTGCACTAATTGATTTGATACTTCATTGGTTATCACTCTCCTTGGCTCCCACCTCTTCAATTTCACTCTTTGATATTACCAAATTTCTCTTTCCCTTATAAGTTTGCCTTATCAAAGCATATCCACCCTCTCTTGAGATCACTTCTCTCTCATATGTAGTTGCAATGGTGTTACACCCTTAGAGGACCTAGATGAAAAAGTTGAAAAATAAAAAATGGAAGACAATCCCAAGGTAGGAGAAAGACAGAGGAGAAAGGCACACTCAAAAAAATTTGAAGACACAAAGTGTAGGAAAAAGTCTCAAATGTAAAAGGAAGCACACAATAATAAGCATACCTTAACATGCTAGTAGGGAAAGCACCAGACACATTGCAATTCACTTTGTAAAAGAGTGTCGGACTCTCTCCCATGCAAGTTGTGAAGAATGAGAGGCACGGATTAAGGCCTACGCTAGTAGGAAGGAGAAAAAAAGAGAGTAGAGGAATGGGCAAAAGCTGGACAAAAAATGAGATGTTAGGAAATGAATGAAGAAGCTCATTCTTGCATGTGCCAAACTTGTTCTCTTCTTGCTTCTTGCTTCTTACTCTTGCTTCCTTCTTGTGTATGAGAGAGGGAGAGAGGGAGTGTGAGAGTGGGAGAAAGTGTGTGTGAGAGAGTGAGGGACCATGGAGAAGCTCTTCTTCTCCTCTTTGCATCTTCTTCTCCTCTCTACATATTCTTCTCTCTTCTCCCTTCTTGCATGCATGGCTATGGAGGTTGAAGCTTGGAGCTTGGAGATGGAGCTTGCTTGAGGGCACATCTTGAATTGTGGAGCTATCGGAGGATTCAAGGGAGGATGTACTTGATCGGATTCAAAGGTAAGCTCACTACATTGGTGTGTGGAAGAGTGCACATGGCTATGTGAGAGGTAGCCATAGCTCTCAGCTTAAAATGTTTGAAGGAATAAGAAGTTTGTGGGTATTGGTGGTCTTTTTGCAAGAGTGACGATATTTTGGTTCCATTGTCGGGACATACAGATTCAATCTTGAGTGCTTGCGCACTCCAAATTGAGTGACAAAATAAGAGTTAATCTCCAAAAAATGGAACTTGGGTTTAGGTAGGAAGCAAGGGAGTTTGAGGTCATTTGATCTCTCTTCTAGATTAGTCTAGTTTTAGGAAGCTTTCTATGCATTGGTTAGAGTAGGAGAAGTGTATTTTGATCATATTTGAGGTATTAAGGTGTGGAAATAAGGAAAAAGAAGGAAAAGATAACTCTATACTAGGAAATAGGGGAACATGAGAAGAAAGGAAAAAGATTTTTCATGTATAGGAAGGAAACAGAGTGTGAGGGGAGAAAGAGTGAACACTAAAAGTGGAAAAGTTGAAGAGAGACCTCATTTGCACATTGCGATATTGAGAGAGAACTATTGAGAGAGAGACAGTGTGTGACATGTCCACAAGTAGTAGCACCTGCAATCTTTTCCATTAACACATTCAAGTCTTCTAGGTATGCTATGAGTCCTTATTTTGCTGATTGTTGCATTACTCTAGAACCCTTGGTGCACTAGATAGTGATTATCAAGTCATTTTAGTGCATATTTGTGCGATTTGGCATATTTTTGTGCACTGCTCAAATGGCGATCGTAGGCCTTGGATGGCTGAATCCTTTGACCAGGCTCGCACATCCGAGCCACTTAAGTTGACACATTGAACACCTAATTCAAACAAGAGTCTAACAACTTGGACTCATACCAAATTTGGGCTGAATCTTAGGTCTCAAACGACTGCTCAAATGCTCATATAGCAACCCCTACAAAAGTGGTATACTTTGCACATTTCATGGGCTCAAGAGGGGTGCCAAATCATGACCAATACGGAGCAATGATGTGCCATCAAGAGTTTGAGTATGACTAGACCTATGTGGCCCCAACTTCATTTAGAGTGTTAGCCATGACAAGGAATCAGCCATTAGAAGACAACATCCTGCTCCACCCATATTTGGATAGGATCCTAATGGAGGAGGAACTCCACAGTGCAAGTCGTGAGTGATGTGTTAACTTATATCACACAAGTGGGCATTCACCCACAAGATATGGACTATTATGAAACCCTAGAGTATACCCCAAGTTTTATGATTAGCTCTTGAAAAAGTAAGGCACACCATGGATGCATTGCATGCCCATTCACCTTGATTTGCACAATCTAGGAAGGATTTTCATCCTTTCTAAGCAGGAGGGGGTAAAAGTGAAAACTAGATGAAAAGTTGAAATAGGAATTAACTTTTAAAGAAAAGAATGAATGTGTAAAATGTGTGGATTGATTGATATGAGAGTTCTCATTTTGTGGTGTCATTTTACCTTATGTATAAGAGAGGTCTTTAAAGAGAACTAATTGTGGGCTATTGTGTGGAAATAGGAATCTAAATGGCAGGTCAACAAAATAAAGTTAATAATCTCCCCTTCTCTCAAAGGAGGAGCATAGAAGATATGGCTTAGCCATGGAGATACACGCATTCAATCAATTAAAATACCACAATATCCAAAATGTGGAAGGATTGGTGACATCTGAAGAGGTCGTTGGGAAGATGATAGAATGATGTAATCTTGCCAAGTACTTGGAGAAGGTGGGGCAGGACATTGACCACATCAAATGCACAGAGTTTCTAAGAACCTTTGATGTTAGGAAGAATAGCAACACAATCAGTATCATGCAAGGAGATACCACTAGAAGAGTGGACATCACACTTAGTCCAAAAATTGTGGAGAAGGACCTGAGATTACTAAATAAGCTAGAGGAGAGGCCAAAGAGGGATGTCTATGGGATGTTGGGGATGGACAAAAAGAAATTCTACACAAATGATGGAATCAGTGTGGCTAACATTCCTAACCCCACCATCCGAGTGCAAGCAAAAATGATCCATACCCTCTTCTCAAGCTAGAGATAGAATGCTCTCATGAATAGAATAGAAGTGCCATTGCTAGAGAGCCTTGCAGCAAACAAAGTGGATGAGGTAAATTGGAATGCCTATATCCAGTAAACAATCCATGCATCAGCAAAGGTACTAGTGATGACACCAAGGGCAGTGGGGGAAAGTCTCGAGGTATACCACAACGGAATCAAAAAGGAAAAAACCTACTTCCAAGGCTTCAACCATAGGGTTTGGAGCAGTACTAACAACCATAATCCAAGAAGCCCTAGGGGAGGCGAAAAAAGAAAACGTGATGGAGAAAACCTAGGAATTGTCACCAACCTAAGAGAAGCATCCCCCACCCCAATTAGCCTACATATTTCACTCTTAGCAGAACAGGGAAAGGACAAATTCAAGACCAGCTAGACAAAATAGAAAGAGCTGCTAATGAGAGGGAGATTGACCAAACAACTCAACAACAAGAAACTTTGAGTGAGAGGACAATCACAACAGCAAAGCTTAGAGCTATCAAGCTAGGGTGGGAGAAGAAAGATTACTCTTAAAATCCCCATCATAAGAACCCGAACCATCTCTGAAGAAAATAGAGAACTATAGAGGATGGAAGATGAATTAATAAGGCTTGAGAGGAGCACAAGAAGAAATAAGAAGAGGAGGAAGAGTGAGTGAGGATGCAACATGATGAGAAATAGATAGCCTTGGCCATTCAAAGATCAATGGAGAAACCCTCCCAATCTCAATAATTGGCAATGATTGTTAGAATATCAAGCTCCCGTTACTCTTTAGTTAGTCTATCATGTGTGTGACCAACATTAGCTGGATACAACTGTACACATGTGTGACATTCAATAAGTCGGTGTAGTCAGTGACTTAACCATAGTTAGTCTTGGTTAGTCATACCTATGTATGTAAGTCTCTTTCAGTTAGTATGATGGAAGAATAATGGAAGAACAACAACAATGAGCTGAGGCTCATCTTCTACTCCACTCTGTCTCTCCCCCTCTCTTTCAACATGGTATCAGAGCCTGAATGCCTGAAGCCTGAAGGCTTGGCAGTGGCCATTTGACATCAAGACATCATATCTAAAGAAAATGTCATCAAAAGAGATTGTGCCTATAGCCCGTTTTTTTGCAGAAGCTATATCTTGCTACAGAAATGGTTTTGGGAGAAATAGCTCACACTTCCTAATTGTTTTGATGTGGTCTACAACTTTGCAGAAGAAACTTTTTTCAAATTCCTCACAGATTTTGAGATATTTGGCACAGACCTGTGCAGATTGGTTGTTTACTGCAATAAACAACAGGTGATAGCATCATTGCTTGACTGAGATCTCATTTGGGAGCTTGAAGAACTGATACATGTCTGAAATAATAGTGGTTTGCTATATACAGACAACCTATAGCATGTATGCACCTCTGACATGAGCTTAGAGCTCTCAAACTTGTTCAGGAGTACCATTGAAGCATAGGTATATACCGGGAAGTCATCTGGACTTGATGTCATGCATTGGAGCTGGGATTTTATATTGAAAAATATTTAGATCTGGAAGTTTTTAATGGCTAGAAACTGTCACTGAATGTAGGCAACAAGCATTGTCTCTTACTGAAGCATTACATATCATTTGTATGACCTAACATATGTATGTTGAATGCTTGGAAGACTAAAGAGAGCATTGGATGTAATTGAGGATTGAAATCTGGAGATGAAACAAATGCCTTGACATCTACTTGGCTGGTCATTTGCAGTATTTGTAGAGTCTATGTATTGACTAAAACACCTACGGGTTATCCCACATGCTTGTGGATGTTTCTGAGGTTGTAAAGGGATGAAATACCTTGTTTCTTTGGTGCAAAAAATTATTGCAAAAAACTGTCCTAAATTGCAGGAAAGCTGTTCCTGAACTGTAGGAAATTGTTCATAACTGCAAGAAATTGTCATGAATTGCAGGAAATTGTTTTTGAACTGTAGGAAACTGTCCTAAATTGTAGAAAACTGCCTTGAATTGTAGGAAACTGTCTCCTGAATTGCAAGAAACTGCCCTGAATTGTAGGAAACTGGTCTTGAATTGCAAGAAACTATTCTGAATAGCATGAAACTAGTCCTGAACTATAGGAAAAGGAGTCAGATACTTACAGGTTGTATACATCACTGAATAACTAAGCTGCAACTATGGAAAATGCTCAAGGCACTTACAATATCACTCAAATTGTGGGAGAAAAGCCAGACAACAAAAAAATTGCATTATGGAAGTTTCGTATGAAGAATTTTTTGGTTGGTAGAGGTTATTGGGACTTATGTACAAGAGATGAGGTTGAACCTGAAATGCCTGAAAGAAATCCGACAAATGATCAGAAAAGGGCTCAATAAGCTATGGATTGAGAGAGTATGCAAGGTGTTACATTGGTTTTTCTTATGTATATCAGATGCTATGGTTATATAGATTACTGGATGCAGCTCCCCAAAGGATGCATGGGACATACTCATGAAGAATTATGAAAATGTAACACATACAATAAAGATTAAGCTAAAGCAACAGTTCAATAACATGTCTAGGAATGGTAGAAGCATTTAGGCCCACACTACAGAGATCAAGAACATAGCAGATCAGCTTGCCACCATTGGATCTTCAATGTTTGAGGATGATATGATTGCACTGACATTGAATGGACTTGGCAAAGAGTATAAAGCATTTGATATGTTTATTTCTGTGAGAGCTAAATCCCCTGATTGGGATGAGCTGATTACTTTACTGTTGCATGAGGAAGTTAATCTTGGGTTGAATATAGGTTCTAGTACGTCTCAAAGCAGACAGTGTTCTTCACTCTAGCCAACGTGGCAGAGACCATGGCTCTTTTTGAGGTCAAGGAGACACTCGAAACACTTATGGATAGCAACAAAAAAATGCTTGGCATAGCACGAATACACAGGCAGTTTTCGAGGCAGGGGGAGATTCCCTAGAGGCAGAGGAGAATCCTGGCAGTCAAATGATCAATCCAACAGGGACAAGGACTATCATTATTGCAGTAGATATGGATATATAGCCAAATATTGTCATAAGAAGCAAGCTGACTTGAAAGCCAAGGGTAGATAGTATAGAAATTATGCTTCATCTAGCAAAGTTCATGATGATCAGGGTGATAGGTTGTTTGCCATGTAGCATGTGTCTAAGGATGCATCTAGGCAGAACAGAGATGAGAGATGGTACATTGATTTAGGGGCTTCAAATCGTATAACACCCCATGGAGAATGGTTTGATGAGATGGTTGCAGGTTTGCATGGACATGTTTGTACTATGGGGATGACACCCAGCATACTATTCAGCATAAAGGAGTTGTACCTTTGTTGATGCCTGATGGTAAGAAAAAGAGCCTGCATGATATACTGCATGTAGGTACCTACAATAACCAAGAATCTTTTGTTAATTGGATTGATGAGATAGAATAGAATCTGCAGGTGAGATTTAATAGAGATGGATGCTTTGTTGAAGAATATGGTAATGGCTGCAAATTGATTGTTAGAGGTCGAAGAGATGGCAAAATGTTTACTCTTGATGCGTCAATTTCAGAATTGAAAGTAGCCATGTTTGCACATGATGGTGGTGCTATACGGGATGTTGAGATATGGCATAAGCGGATTGGCCATGTGAATGTACAAAAGCTGAAATCTATGCAGCAAAAGGAGATTGTGCTACCTAAGTTCAAGTATCATGACTTTAGACATGTATGTGATGCATGTTGGTTTCGAAAGCAGACATGATTTCCATTTATGAGACATGTATGGAATAGCTCACGACCCTTGCAGTTGGTACATTTAGATGTATGGTGTCTGTCTCATAATGCTTCATTTGGTGGTGCTCATTACTATGCATCCTTCATTGATGATTTCAGCAGGTACACTTGGCTTTACATACTAAAACATAAGGATGATCTGTTTGATGCATTCAAGGACTTCAAGAAGCATGTTGAAAATGAGTTGAGCTATAAAATTTCATGTCTTAGATTAGATGGAGGTGGAGAATATGTCTCTAATTACTTTGAAAGGTGCCTTGCTAAATATGGGATTAGAAGACAGTTAACTTGCAACTATATACCACAACAAAATGGTATAGCAGAAAGGAAAAATAGGGTACTGATGGAATCGGCAAGATCTATGCTGAATGAGAAGAGTTTGCCAAATGGTTATTGGGCTGAAGCAATAGTGACTGCTGTCTATGTGCTAAATAGAACCCCTACAGCATGGATTCATGATGTAACTCCATATGAGAGGTTGTATGGTCATAAGCCTGACATTTCACACTTGAAGGTATTTGGTAGCATTGCATATATGCATGTCCCTGATGAAAAGAGGAATTAATTGGATCCTAAAGCTGTCAAGAGTGTGTTCCTTGGTTATGCACAAGACCGGAAAGCTTACAAGTGTTATGTACCATCTAGACATGAGACATTGATTAGCAGAGATGTTGTTTTTGATGAGTTGGCATCGTGGTATAGTAATCTTGTTACAGTGGCTACTAATGGATCAGCCAGCACTAGTAATGCTAAAAATACACCTACAGTGAGTACATCTATGAGTGGTCCTACAGGTGATGGGTCACCTACAGTAAGTCCTTGGTTAGGACGCTTGTAGAGTTGTACTCCTACGTCCACTGACACTGATTTGTCAGTGAGGGGGAGATTGGATAAGGGAAAATAAAAGATGCTTGAGGATGTGACAGGTCCACTTACAGTAGGTTATGAGTCATCCAACAATGAAAATTTGGATAGTGAGTTGGGCATTCCGTCTATTATGATGCCTGGAGCAAGGCAGAGTTATTATGTACCACCTCATGAGAGGCAAGCTCAGAGTGAGCCACAGTTATAGAGATTTGAGAGAGTCAGAAAACCAGTTGATAGGTTTACATACATTGGTTATTCAGCTTGCCATTATGCATATATGGCTAGTGTGATAGGTTACAAAGAACCTACAAAGTTTGATGATGCAGTGGTGTGCTACCATGGATGAGGATTATGCAGCCCTGGTTGAAAATGAGACATGGTAATTGATTGAGTTTCCTAAAGGCAAAGTCCCCATTGGCTGCAAATGGGTGTACAAGGTTAAATGCAAGCTAGATGGTTTGTTAGAATGCTATAAGGCCAGGCTGGTTGCAAAAGGGTATGCGCAGTAGTATGGCCTTGACTATGAGGAGACTATCAGTCCGATGGCTAAAATGACAACAATCAGAATTGTCATTACTTTGGTAGCATGCAAAGGCTCGAAATTATGGCAAATGGATGTCAAGAATACTTTCTTGAACGGTGATTTGGTTGAGGAAGTATATATGGAGCAGCTTGAAGGCTATGTTCACCCGGACTTTCCTACACATGTATGTAAGTTGAAAAAGGATTTATATGGGCTGAAACATGCACCTAGAGCATGGAATGCTCAGATCAACAGTTATTTACAACAACATGGATTTAGATTGGGTGATGCAGATCACATTCTGTTCATGAAGAAGACAGATCATGGATATGTGTTTCTAGTGGTTTATATAGATGATCTTATCATCACTGGAGATGATGAAGGGGGCATTGCTAAAATTAAATCATGTTTACAGGATGAATTCAGAGTCAAAGATCTTGGTGAGTTGAAGTATTTTCTTGGGATTGAGGTAGTCTCTACGCCTCAAGGTATATGGCTGCTACAGAAGCAATATGCTCATGACATGTTACAGAAGTATGGTATGGCTGAATGCAAGCCTATGGAGACACATCTTGATCAGAATGTCAAGCTACAAATTGATGTTGGGAATGACATAGAGAACGTGACCATGTATCGATAGATGGTGGGCAACTTGATATACTTGACTGTTACCCATCCTGAGTTATGTTATGTAGTGGGGTTGATTAGTCAATTCATGTAGAAGCCTTGAAAGCCACATTTAGATGCAGTCAGGAGGATCATGAGATATATAAAGGGTACTACAGATTATGGGTTGTTTTATATATATGAAAAATCCCTTGACTTGACAGGGTTTACTGATGTTGATTGGGATGGTTGTGCCTATGATAGGAGGTCAAGCAATGGTTATACATTTGGATTGGGCCGTAGTATGATCTGTTAGCAGAGTAAGAAACAGCCTACTATTGCATTGTCCAGTACAGAAGCTGAGTACAGACGAGCTGCCTTAGAGGCTTGCGAAGCAATTTGGTTGATGAAACTGTTGAAAGACTTGGAAATACAACTGTGGAAAGTAGAGTGAGATTGCATTGTGATAACCTCATCAGTGTTATGTTGGCTAGCAATCCTGTCTACCATGCTTGGTCCAAACATATTGAGGTTCACTACCATTTCATCGGAAAAATGGTTCTTATAGGGCAGATTACCTTAATTCATGTGAAGACTCAAGACCATGTAGCAGATATATTTTCCAAGTCTCTTGGTAAAGAAAAGTTCATATACTTCAGATAGCTACTTCGAGTTTATCAAATGGTTTGAGCTTGAGGGGGAGTGTTAGAATATCAAGCTCTTGTTACTCTTCAGTTAGTCTATCATGTGTGTGACCGACATTAGCTGGATATAGCTGTACACGTATGTGATATTCAATAAGTTAGTGTAGTCATCAATGACTTAACCACAATTAGTCTTGGTTAGTCATATCTATGTATGTAAGTCTCTTTCAGTTAGTATGATGGAAGAATAATGGAACAAGTACAACAATGAGCTGAGACTCATCTTCTGCTCCACTCTGTCTCTCTCCCTCTCTTCGAATGATGATGAGCCCAGTATGAGATGACATGCCAAGCACAAGTGTAGCAATAAGGCAAGACCAAGACCTGTGATGGAAGGCAAGGGTAAAGCCCCTCTACATGCAATCCCACCAATCATAGTCACCCCGACAATCACCCTGACACAAGGAACTACTGAAGGGGCGTTCAATGAAAGAAACATCATGGCTTAGGTGCAATATTTAGTGAGAAAAGTGCAAGAAATTGCACTTACCCCTAGTGAAGGAGCCCCCATTGCACGAATGAAGAGGCTGACAGTAGCAGAGTCGATGCATAATCACACCAAGGGCCAAAGTTACCCCATTTGGAAGTGTCAACTACTTTGGTACCTTCAACCATGCGCAACACTAAAGATTATGATGAGTTGGTAAAAGAGCTTTAAAGACAACTCGACAAGATGACTGAGGAGAAAAAGATCGCACTTGGAGAGTTGGAAGAACAGAATATCATCTTTGCAGTATATAGGGTAGAAAGAACAAGGATAATGACCATTTTAAACAGGCAGATGGTTGCATTGAAACAGGCCTTAAAGAGAAAGACAAGGAGAAGAGAGCTTAAAGGATTTGTACGATGAAAAAAGACACAACTGTATAGTCCTACAAAGCATGTGTGCCTTCAACTCTAGGGAAAACAAGTGCCTAAAGCTAGAAAATGAGAAGTTGAAGAGGAGACAAGGAAAGAGCTACATGTGACAAAGACTCAAAGAGATGAGGAGACTGGCATGAAGAAGTTGGTAGAGATGCACAACCAACTTCAAGCAACTCTCCACAAACAAGCTATACTAAGGGAGCAAGTAGAGCATAGAAACCAGGAGCAATAAAAAATGCAGGTACTGTGGCAAGAATAGGAGCAAGTAATCGCCACTCTAGCCTAATACCAAAATCAAGGGCTAAAGCATATGAAAGAGAAAGCAAAGAAATGGGCAACTAAGAATGAAGATAGAGTTAAAGACTTGGCTGTGGCTAGTCCATCCCTAGAATGAACACCTCTTGGTGGTCTAGAGCGAAGCCATGGCTATCGAGAGAGGAATGGAGCAACAACAAGAATTTTCAAGCACAATGCTAAATGTCATGTAGCCAAGAGAAGAAGAAATGCTAGAGAAAGTAATTAGAATTAGCAAGGAGAGTGCTGCAACATAGACTCCATGCCAAGGCACCCAAGCCTAGCACTAGCTTGGGATTAGAGAAGCAATAAGTCTATCTAATCTTGCAAGAACTCAACTTGCTAGGGTTTGGGGAGCTATAGCAACAAGCACAACTGCCTCCATAAGAGACAATGGAGCCAATCCAAGGCACATGACCTAATTTTGAACAAAAGCAAGAAGAGAAGAATAAAGTGCATGAACCAAGCCCCCCTTTGTAGCCACAAGCACAACCATAAGAGCAAGGGGAGGAAGATATACCACTTGAAAGGATGGTAGAGATGAGGCACAAATATAGATAATAGGTGGAACTAGCCTGCAAGAAGCTCAAGCCAAGACATTGCAAGTTCCACACTAGCCATTCCTCAAAGTGAGGAGTGTTCCCCTATAAATTGGGGCACTTATAGTGTGGGAGCAATGGGAGAATAGTGCCCACCCTTTCGAGTTCTCCTTCACCTTCACTTGTACATTGGATAGGGTACTATCTCTAAGGATAGTGAAGGTTGTCATAAAGCTCTCAACGAGGCTAGGAAGGACATGGTTGGAGGAAAGACATGGCTAGAGGAAGGACATGGCTGGAGGAAAACAAGGCAGTGGAGATACCCTAGGAGTGGAAGGATATAAGGCTTAGCCTAAGTGGTGCAAAAACATCCAGGACTCTAACTTAGAGGCCTCGATGGCTTTCTCTAGCACCTTATCACATGAATGGGATGATCCTACCTACATGCCCTACCTGAGGAGGATTGGAGTTGACTTCAAATAGGAGGTGCATGCTAGGTATGACTTCCCTCAGATCTACACTGTAAATGCCTTGACCCTTCAAGAAAACCTGATCTTCACTAAAAGGGACCTCTTCCCATCAATAGTAGGTTTTCTTAAAGACTTCTCCTCATGCCTAGATCCTGCATTTATCACCACTTGTAAGTATCTCCATTTGTTGTGAATATTATTAAAACAAAAACCTTCTACAGAGAGGAAGACCAGTTACCACCCCTCTTTTTTGATATCAATACCAGAATAGATAGTTGTGCAATGGTGTGCTTCATGATAAGAGCCACCCTCTTGCCAGCATTTTGTGTGAACCTATTAGAAGACATGAGTAATAATAGATTCATTGGGTGTAACCACCTGTTTTTGTCATCTACACCACTCAATGTAAGAGCTAACTTGAAGGGGTATCTACAGAGTAGGGCCTTCCTAAGCAAAGCCCTTAAGCCTCCATGCAGCATGACCCTTGCTCATGAACAGGGTGCCACCTAGTGTACTCTCTTTATAATTCAAAACAAAAGAAGAAAAAAAGGAAAATGAAGAGAAAAGAGAAGAAAAGGGGAAAGCAAAGGAAGGAAAAAGAAAAGACAAGAAAAGGAAAAATGACAAGAAGAGAAAGAAGTGGAAAGAAAAGGAACACAACAATGAAATCCATCTATTTGTACTCTACAAGTGTCACAAGCACTACACCTAGGGACCACCCTAGCCTACCCCCCACATCACAACTTAGAGCACATCAAGGGCAAGATATGATTGATAGATGTATCTCTCTAAGTCACTCACAACACCTCCATTTACACAAATTGAGTCCTCAAGTGTGGGACAACACCTTAGGATTGCTTATAGTCAGCTCAAACCCATCTCCCAATTCCACAATCACCTGCACAATACACAGCACGATAAGCTAGATGCAACCCCTTAGAAAGTGTACTATTTTTCCTTTTCATGAACATTGTATGGCAGCGAGACAAACCAACACCTACGTAGGCCTTATTTGACCACTCATCTATCTTCACTATTGGCAACCTCCCAAACTCACTTCATAGAGCATTCCCAACGTGACCCACCTCCCTAATAATCCCAAAAACCATTCCTTATCAACCCTCTACAAGTTCAGCCTGTACCCTCAGGTGCCATGGAACTGGCACCTAGCTAGGAGGGGGATAATGTTACACCCTTGAAGGACCAAGATAGAAAAGTCAAAAAATAAAAAATAGAAGACAATCCCATTGTAGGAGGAAGAC
The DNA here is from genome assembly GCF_053477565.2 of Lygodium microphyllum. Lineage (NCBI taxonomy): Eukaryota > Viridiplantae > Streptophyta > Polypodiopsida > Schizaeales > Lygodiaceae > Lygodium > Lygodium microphyllum. The sequence continues at coordinate 93,611,859 of NC_141138.1, forward strand.
AAAGGAGAAAGGTGTACTCAGAAAAATTTGAAGACATGAAGTGCATGAAAAAGTCTCAAATGTAAAAGGAAGCAGACAATAATAAGTGCACCTTAATATGTTAGCAAGAAAAGTGTTGGGTGCATTGCAATTCATTTTTCAAAAGAGTGATGCCTGTGCAAGTTGTAAAGAATGAGAGGCGTGGGTTAAGGCCTATGTTAATAGGAAGGTGAGAGTGGATTTTTAAGACCATTTTTGAAGCGGAAAAGAGCCCAAGAGGCTGTCAAAGACCAAATTTTCATTCAAAATGAAATGGTTGTGGATCGGTGAGCTAGAGCTTTTCTAGAAGGAATTCAATGCTAGGAACCCAACGCAAGCCTCGGTTTGTCAATCGGAGTTCGTTTGACCCCCCATTTAGTCCCCGTAAGGTTTTGCATTGTGAATCAGCTACATGATTCGAAAGTTAGAAAGTGCTTGACGGGTGCCAAATTTATGGATTTTGACGTCACAAAGTCAATCGTCCAAATGGATGTCAATTCCAAGCACATTTGCCCCCTCAAAAGTGAAAAAGCCACTTTCCCCATAGTGTGAAACGTCCAAAGTGAACCAGATTCTTGGAGTTTTAATTTTAGGGTTGTGGAATGAAGGGGCATGAAGAAAAAAAAAGAAAAATTGGGAGGGGGCACCATTTTTTTCGATGCCCTCTCCAATCATTAAAAAATGATTTTTGGATCCTACAACCATCAAAGAAACCCTCTTGGCTATGAGATGCTCCATTTTTTCACCCATCATCGCTATAGAAATTATTGAATTTGATGCACTATTTAGCAAGATCTCATTCTAGTCTTTCTCTATCCTCTGTCCTTTGTCCTCTCTCCTCTTGGGGATTGTTTTTATGGATCAATGTAAAAGAGAGGGGGATGAGCGAAGATGGACTTTTTTTGTCAAACAATGAAGTGGGAGTGGGGAGACACATGAATCAGAGTTGGACCGATCACCAGCAACCGTGGAAGAGCATCAACAGGCCTCCAACATCGAAAAATGCGCATCATAATGAGTGATTTTATGAGCAAAAGATAGATTTTATAGTTTTATGATGGATTTTTGTTTGAAATGGTTAGCAATGATTGTATTTGATTGCCGATTCTTTTTTTGATTAGTCATGTTGAAAGAATTGTAAAAAAATTAGTCATATTATAATTGTATGCCAAACATGCAAAACCCGAGACTAGGTGATGTAAGGAAAAATATGAGATTTTTGGGTTTTTGGTGTGCATTTGTTGTTCCCATGGAAGGAAATATGCTAAGAAATTTACTTTCTTTAAGAGTAATCAATCTACATCTGAAAATAAATAATTATATGTAATTTTCTATAAATAAATAGAATAAATTAAAGAAAAATGAAAAATTTTAGATGTTTTGCATCATAAAAATAAGATTAATGTGTGTGGGTGCATGACGGAGATGAAGCATGATGTTTAGGCTCAATTCAGCCCCATTTCTTTGTTAAAGTGAGTTTTTACTGCTTTCAATAAAGAAAAATACATAAAAAACCATGCCTACACTAGCAAACAAAATCTTAAATGATAGGGGGTAAGGGGTTTGTTGAGTGGTTGAAGTACATTAAATGATGATGTTTGATGTGCATATCATATAGAGTTTGCAGTTGTTTGAAATTAAAGGGACTAGTAACACGAGGGAACTTGGTGCTAGCCCTTGCAATGAATTTGCAACTAACTCAATGCATCACCCTTCCATGGGCTACTATCCTCCGTGCCAATACTAGAGTACCTCAAAAAAATCCATGCCTTCCACATCCAAGGTCACCACATATAAGAGAGGTTATCTCTACCAGAACAAGGTGAGACCAACCCACCAACACTCTCCACACATGAGATGGAAGATGTCTTTGGTCCCATCACCACCAACAAGGAATATTGGCTCAACAACATTCTTGCACCACACAAGTCAAAGCAAGAGGCCCTCAAGTTCTTGGTCAAGGCTCTCTACCTATAGGCAAAGGCCTTCAGTATCTTGAAGAAGATAACTTCTTTGTTCTTCTCCCCTTCTTCTCTTGCTATTTCTTGGGTCACATTCTTCACAAGTGCCTCTTCTATGAGGCCAAAGGTGTTGCCACAACTGGTCATCCACTGTCAAGGCCATGAAGGTGATGTGTGGCAACACTTCATTCTTTTATTCTCCCTTGGCCTGGTTGACCTTGTTTGCCTCCTTGCCTCACTAGTGTCTAATACCCCAGTCTCATCTGGAGATGGTAACCACTATAGAGCCCCTAGTTCCATCGAGGAGCCCATGGAAGGAATGGAATAACAAGGAATTAGAGTGAGGCCCCTATCACCATGTAGAGTATCAAGGACGAGGTCCTCAAAAAGGAGGACCAACCAGAGAGTAACCTTGACAAGCAAGCTGCTACCCAAGAATGCTTGCACCAAGCAATCTCAAACCTTGCCTTGCCCAAGAAGGCCACCTTAGCCCCATCAGCCTCTCCACCAAGCTCACCCTCCTAAAGTCAAAGGGCCAAAAGTGCCCATAAGAAGAAGAACCCTAATAAGAGAATACGCCCACTACCCAAGCTACTAAAAACCCCATATGCTAGATTAACATTGCCCTTACTGCCCAATCCCTCCTTGTCACCACACCTACACTACTAGTCCTCATCCCACAAGAGTTTAACGACTAGGAAATGTCTCTTGGATCATTGAACTTCATCAATGGGTCCTTGAATTGGTAGGAGCAGCACCATCACAACAATAGCTCATTGCACAGGTCAACCTTCTAAAGCAAGTGAACACTGCCCTCTTCAAGCATCTTTGCCATAGAGACGCTGCCCCTTTGCAACTATCAACAATAGAAGCATGCCAAAATGCTGAGCCCGCATTTGCTGATGATGTCCAAAGCAGAGCCCACTAGTAGGAGAGGGAGAATGTGTTTCTCTAAGCTCGAGTGGCTAGAGTGGAGAACTTGGATGGCGCAACCCTGCTCACCCTAGAGATCATTGAAGAACATCAGTACGACTATGAGCAAGAGTGGATCGACCACACTGGGAGAAGTTGAAATGTGAACTCTAGGCCATCTTGACGAAATCTTTCTCCAAGCTCCCACCTTTGCCTCATAAGCCAAATGAGCCAGACTCTGAGGGCTAAGTATGCCCCTCCTAGCTACCATGGCCCCATCCCCTCCTTAGGAGCAAGGCAAGAGTGCCCCCACCTAACTTTGCCCCAATTACTCCACCTTCAATAGCGTGGTGGCCAAATTCAAGCTCATCACCTTGCGAACCGGCCACCCTCTAGATCATCACTAATTAGTTGGATAGGGAGTTTGGACATGTAGCCAAGCGCTTCATGCCTACCCAAAAAGGAAAGTAGGTTGTTACTAAGGAGCTCAATAAGCAATGAGAAAGCTTCATCCAAGGCCTTGGTCCCAGAATTTTTTGACTTCTCCAATGCACAAGTTTTGTGGATCCAATGTGGTAGATGATTGTCGAACACTACCAAGTGCTAGAGCAATGGCATCTTGAGGTAGAGAAGTAGGTTCAAGTCCTACAACAAGCTGCCTTGGACCTAAACTAGGATTGGAAGGCAGAATTTGACCTCTTTTGGTGGCACACCCCAAAGAAACAACGGGTTAGAGTAGCCCAACAGATGAAGAAGGCGAGTATGCCACCTCGGTCCATGCCGGTCCAGATCCATATTTGATTCTCACCATCCACCAAAGCATCACCAAAGTTCTCTCCTCCATCCCAAGCTCAGGATCAAGCAGAAGCCATGCTTTGATCAAGGGGGGACAAATCCCCAAATCCTAATGACCCAAGCTAGGGTCAAGAAGGTAGAGATCCTAACCCTGACGATCCAATATGTGAAAATGCTTTCGCTTCCACCCATGGCATAATGAAGTTAGCCATTAATGCTCAACATTCGGCTCAAGTGGTCAAATCTGAAGCCCTCTCCCTCAAGTGATAGCACCACATTTATGTCCTTTGTGCAGTGTCAAGACCATGCACAAGTAGGAGTTTTGACGACATGCAGGCCCGCCTTCACCCAATGTCCTTTGAGTGAAACCAACTCCAATAAAAGATTTAGCTTTGTGCAATCTACTTAGAGGAGCTCATCTTCCCCAATGCCCTTAAACTGCCCTTATAGACCCACATGGACCTTTGGCCCCTCCAGCATCACCACCTCTAGTACAACCCTCTCCCTCCACTAAGGCCATAGTCACCCAATCTGCCACACCAAACCCCAATCTGCTTCACCCCTTACTCCCACCCATTCCTCTGTATCTGGTCACCCTTGCTTTGCTTTTGGACTAGGACCAAATCCAACAAGATGGTGTGCCCAACACGAAGGATGAAGGTGATGTCAACGAGTAACACTATGAGTTTGAGTCCACCATGCATGCCAGTGTTAAAGGCAACGGTGGCATTAAACACAAGAGTTGGCAATGGTGCACTAGAGAGCCAAAAGGTGCAGAGAAGTAAAGGTGAACCAACACAACACATGGGCAAAGAGAATGTCTCGCAAATGCAGTGACCTATATAACAGTAGGGAACGAAGCATAGTTGTTATTGTTCAAGTATAGTCATAGTCATGGAGACCAAGGAGCAGGAGTTATTCTTGCTCCATGCCATATCCTTCCTAAGTCCTTCTTCCAATCTTCCTGACTAGTATCCTGAGTGCTCTCTCATAGTTGAGCTTATATTTTATAGTCCTCAATCATTGTGTTCAGTAGTAGTACTACCTTGGTCATTGTATCCATCAATTGTCTAGTCCTTGTTCTCTCAAAGAACTATGTTGTGACCATTTGGTCCCCTTATTGATGTATCAACTTTGATTCCAACAATACACTTCAGATTTAGTCTTGAGTACATTTTTGTGCTTGATTTCTTGTGTTGAGATTATGTCTCCCTGCTGTTCTTTGAATATTAAAAGTGATATCAATGCCTATCAGTGTCATTTCTGGTGCACCTATCATCATTTCTATGGAAATTGTGCTTAAATATTGATAACAAGGCAATGCTATTGTGCACACTAGTATGCCATTGTTGACCAAATAAGAGAATATAAAAAATCCCCAAAATATCTTAAAAGAACTCTCAAATTTTCATTTTGCTTATTTTTTCTTTTAAAAAAAATTCTATGAATCCATTAATCATTTGTCATTGAAAACCAAGCATCACACTCCCATAACTAATTTTGTTTTTAATATAATATTTGATTTAAAAAGGATTATTGAATGAGGAGATACACTAAATAAGGTTGTCCCATTCATAGACTTAGGGAACCCTATTTACATTACCTCCAAAGGTACATAAGCCAAGTCTACATACATGGCCACGATGGATAAAATAGCAGTGATGAAACAAACTAAGTCCCCTACAAGGGAAAAGAGTGTGGATTGCATACGAGTTGACCCCCCTCTAACTCAGAATCAATTGGTGTATAATTAGCCAAAGTTAGAGAAGCAAGAAGGAATGGAAAATGGGAAGTACATAGAGATAAAGGCAATTACTAGATATTTTGCCACTCCACCTCCCCATAAGTAAATATTTTTTGTGATGTATTTTAGCTCCCCTTTACACTTGTAATGAAATCCAATGCTGTGATCAAAGCTTTCATGAGTCGTGAGAGCTTATAGTTTAGTATTTTTTTCATATTTCCTTGTTACTTTTATGTGCCTACATGGCATTGATGCCCGAAGAGGAATGTAATGAATTAACCAATTTATCCTAAAGGTCAATTTTGGCCTCCAAAAAACGTTAATAGATCTTTCTCTCTCTCTCTCTCTCTCTCTCTCTCTCTCTCTCTCTCTCTCTCTAAATGTTTCCTCTCCTCTCTTGACCTCTCCCCCCTCTCTTTTTCCACTCGCTCTCTCCCTTTCTCTCAATCCAAATAAAAAATTGAAGAAAATGCATACAACTTCACTTATTAAATGCATATTCCATATTCATACTCAAAGATTTAGGAAACATATCTTGGAAGCAAGAGAAGAAAAAGAGTAGTATATTTGGAGAGCGCTTACCTAGAAGTTTGAGGCATGGAATAGCTCCATTCACTCCATACTTGCTAATAAAGTATCAAGGCCTTGGTTCTAGAAATGATGGATATATAAAGTTGTGGGAATAACATGGCCATAGTATTTTGCCATCCATCAAATCTCATTCTTGAGGACTCCTTTCTTGTACTCCCACCATTGTAAGGGTAAAAAGTATCTTGCACCACCATTGCAAGGGGTGTGTGCCTTGCTATTGTTGCATATCTTTCTTTTCATGAAATTTGAGTTACAACTATGGTTACCTTGATCTTGGCTTTGTTCATATTATCTTCTCCATTTTATATGTTTCTTGGAACTATGTAACCAGCTCTTTTACATTGGTATCAAAGCACGGTTTTCTATCTATTGGCAAGGTCATTTTCAAGTTTAGATCTGGCTGATAGAATCATATAGGGTAATTGGAGTCCAAGATTTAGTTATAGGACTAGGTATACTTCAAACTATGACTCGTCAGGATTCCTTGCAATTAGTCTTTACTAATTTTGGAGTTCTTGGAGAAGGTTTGAACACGAAATGGGATGTTCTTGGTTATTTGAGCAAATTCTAGTCAAGAAGAGGACAATTTTGGAGTTTTTTTGTCTAATCAAGGTTAATAAAGGCTAGGGAAGCCTAAACACGGTTACTTTTTATTAATCTAGGGTTTCTTTCTCTTCTCTCAGTTTGTCCCAAGCTTCCATGGTTAATTTCTTAGCCTGATATCTTCTTTGCGCCGCCCTGGTCTTCTTCTGAGTGTACACCTTCTTTCCTTCCATTCACAAGAGCAAGTTAAGCACCATATTGACCAACTCATGAGGAAGATATCCATGTGGAATTGGAGCAACTAAATTGATGCATTTTGCATAGAAAATTATAGGTAGCAAAATAGGTAGTGATCTTTGGCTCTTCTTTCACTTCTCTGAGGCATCAAACTTAGTCCCTAGCACTATTTGAAGGCTCTTCAACAAGCAAGTAACAATCTTTCAAAGATTGAAGGTCAATCATGGTGATTTCCTCTCTTCTTCTTGTTGAGTATTTGTGGGAGCTTTCGCTCAATCGCCAAGACCCACGGACCGCTTATTGTTTCAAGCGTTCCAAGCGAGCTCTCATGGCTATCTCTCACCTAGCCGACGCGCCGTTGATCCCACAAATGCAGTGAACTTACCTTGATGCTCGATCGAGTACCCTCCTCTCTCTCACACTCCGGTAGCTCCACGATTCTCGATGCTAGCTCAAGCATCCTCAAGCCTCCTCCATCTCCAAGCTCCATCCTCCATAGCCGCGCGCACAAGAGAAGAGAAGAGAAGAGAAGAGAGGTTGGGGAGAGGAGATAGTGAAGAGCTTCACCCTCTTGATCCCTCGCTCTCACACACACTCACTCCCTCACACTCTCACACTCCCTCTCTCAAGAGCATACACAAGCAAGAAGGAGAGAAGAAGAGAGGAAGAAGAAGACTAGTTTTGCCACACCAAAGAATGAGCTCTTCATTCACTTTTCAACTTTATATACAAAACCCTACTTCCCTTTTGGGCGGTCATCCCCTTTTTCCCTTTTTTACATGGCCGATCATAGCCTAGGCCCTGTTTTCCATTGTCCTTTTATCTTCCTTGTTTCCTTTTCACTACCCTTCTATATTTACAAATTGCACGGGTGAGAGCCCGGCACTTTTTTACAAGATTTTAGGGTGCGCTTTTTATGCACCTTTCCCTTTTCGTGTTTGCCTTGGCCTTTTAAGGTTGTCCTTGTGCTTTTGGCCTTTTCTCCTTTTTTTCCTTCCGTCGGGCTACCTTTTTTCTGCCTTTGCCCTGCGTCTTTTCCACTTTCTTTCGCTCTCTTCGTGTTGGGGTTAACATTACCCCCCTCCTAGATGAGTGCTAGTCCCATGGCACTCATTGGCGTAGGTAGCAAGTGGTAGCATGCATCGAAGACTTCAGGGGACAGGGGCACCTAGGGCATGTAATGGTGACCGGTTCGCATGGGGGTTTGTTGGGGATGCTGTGTAGGATGATCTTTCCGGCTTGTCGAATGCTGGATGGGCAATTAGCATTGGACGTTGATGAAGAACGAATGCCACTTGTCCTGTGGTCGTCAACACCTGCAATTGAAAACCTGGCAGGTGGTCTCTCCCTAAGGGTAGTGCTAGTCTCTGTATTGTCCACAAGACTTTTTTTTTTGTAGTTTGGGAGACAGGTCGAACTCTAAGCAAGCTGAGAGTATTGTCTTGCACTTGAGGACCCAAACTGTGAATTAGTTCTGTGTAGGTATTATGTGAGTGCGGTGCTTGTGCATACTTAGATATTACTTAGCTAGAAGACTGGTCTGCGTGGGGCCGTGGAGAGCAGAAATGTGGTAATGAGAAGATGAAGTATACCTTTGGCGCCTGCTTGGAGACGTCGTTAGGGGTTTGCCATTGTTGTCAAAGCTTGCTTTCTTTTTTCTTTCTTTCTTTCTTTCTTTCTTTTTTTTAAAGGTGGGTACATGGGGGCAGCGGTACAAGGGATAACGGGAGTTCTACTCATCATCATCCGAATGGTGGGTAAGGGTGGGCGGAGGGCGGGGGGCCTTGTTAAGGAATTTTCAGCTTAGCAAGTAGCCCTTAATGTGGAGGCGGGTTTTGAGGGTGGTGGTGGAGAGAAAGGGGTGGTTGCACTGTGTGAATTTGCTGTCATTCATGTCTTCCAGCAGTGCACCACAGAAGGATGGCAAAAGAGCAGCAGGCATCATGAGACGGGTCATGGTGGTGCTGTCTATGGCATTGGGGTCAAAATAGAGGGGTGGAAGGTGGCGTTCTTGGGGTGCGGGTTCCTGGTGTACTAGGATTCTAATTAACCTAAGGTAGTTACAGGTGGTGATGAATGCTGGGTCAGGGCAAGAGGTGAATTCGTTAAGGAATTTATCTATAGAGCTGTACAAGTCGGGAAGGGTGAAGAGAAGAGCGTTCCTATGGGAAGTGGTATTGGCATTATAAATGACGGGGAAGTCGAACCTGCCGTGGATGGATGCGTTAAAATCCACTCCTACCCTTCGAGGATACGGCATAAAGGTGGGGTCGTTCCTTTCTGAAGGGAGGGTGTTGCAAAACGCCATCCACGCCTCTAGGTTGACGTAAAAAATGCGCCGCGTCCAGGTGGGTTGGCAATTATAGCCTTCCACTATGCGAGGTACCTAGAGGACTTTGTCTTGCCAAAACTTGCGGTCCTCGGCCCCCCAAGCAGTTGGGTGGGCCTCACGCTCTGCTAACCATTTAGCCTTGAGCCGGGCCCCCATGGCGATGATATCCTCCACCAACTGAATGGGCAGCACCCTATTTAAGGCGGTGGGAAACTTGAAGCGTAGATCGAAGGGGTCTCGGCTATACTCCTGCTGCTCCCAGATAATCATTTCAGCGCGGTATTCAGCGGGGGAGTCTTGGGTGCGCAGCGGGAAAGGGGCAGGCTGTTTCTGGGCAAGTCTGGCCTTCAGTTTTCTTCTTGCCTTCTCCACCATCTCCTTCCTTCGGGTGGTGTGGGCCGCTCTTCGCTCGCGGCAGATGTGTCATGGGGTGGCACTTTGGTTTGTTGGGGTTGAGGGGGTGGTGGGACATATTCCTCTCCTTGAGGCCCTAGGTCAAGCTCTGGCTCACCCCCTTCCGCTTGCTCCTCCTCCTGTGTTTTCTCCTCAGTGAACCCAAGGTCGTCCATCTCCTGTGTTGTCAGTCCTACTTGTGCCAGATATTTTCTTTGTTCTTCTAGGCTCTGCGGCGGGCCTCCTAGCTGCAGTGGTACGTGCAGGCCTGCCATGAGGGCCCTGCGTGCAATGGTCAGCTTTCTCTGCACAGCTGATCATTGGCCTCATCTGTTTCTGATTGGGTGGCGTGGAGCAGCGTGTTGATAAAAGTGCACTGCTGAGCTATCATAGCGAGCTGGGCTACCTCTGCCTGGTTTTCAACCATCACTCTGTCTCCCTCAGCCTTGGCCAGCCGGCGTGCTAAGTCCCGCACTCTCTGCTCGTTATGATTGGATCATTCCTTTGCCCGTCTCTCCATGTCTTCCAGGCTTTCCCCCTGTTGGAGGATCATCCCCATAAATTGTTGTTGCTGGGCTTCAAGCTCATGGCACAAGCGGGACTGCTCTCGGTGCTCCTCTGCGATCTACTCCTCGTTGAGTTGGTCCCGGGTTGCCTGCAACTTGCGCACCTGTTTTGCCCTTAACTGATCCAGCTCTGCAACCTCTTGTCGAATTTTCTCAAGCTGACTCTGCGTCTCCAAGTTGGCTGCAAATAACTGGTCATTCTTGCGCTGAAGGTGGGCAGTTGTCTCCCTCTCCCTGGTGAGACGCTCCATTAGGATTTTCCTTCTTCCCTCCCAAGCAGCGTTGCACTCCTTCAGGGCTTTTAGCTCCTCCGCCTCCTTGGTGCTGGCCTCCTCCCTAAGCACAACGATTTCCTTTTGATATTCTGTTATTTGCCTCACTCTATCCAGTTGGAGGGCAGCTTGTGATTCGCGTTTCGCTACCAGCTCCTCCACCGCCATCCTCCTTTCTTGCCTGGCCGTTTGCAATTGCGCGAGCAGCTCCTTCACGTAGTCATCGTAGTGGCCTATTGGAGGTGGGGAGTGGGACATGATCGTAGTGGTGGCAATCTCGTCCACTTTTTGTCTTTTCACTTTTGGCCCTGGCTCCAGCTCGGCCGTCGCTGCCCTTTTGGCACCTGAAACTGGGGTGGCCCCGATCGCTTCCCTTGCCAACTCTCTTTCCACCAAGAATTGCAACCAGGCGACCACGTTGCTTTCATCGATCTTTGGGGTGTGCCCCAGGGCGGCGGTGGTAGGGGGTGTCACCCTGAGGGGGGTGGCTTGAATGGGTGGTACGAGGAGGGGGGAGACTGGTCTGACTGGGTCTTTTCCTTTCCCTTCTGCAGGAGGCAGCTGCACAGGTTCCGGCATACCAGTGCTGGGGCCGGGTGCTTCAGGTTGGTATGGACTGTCCGCTCCTTCCACGTCTTTTCTCCGCTATTCCTCGATGGAGCGACGGGTCACCAGCTCCAATTCTTCTTCTTCCCTCCTCCTCAGCTCCTCCTCCGCCCTCTTTCTTCTTTCCTCCTTTTTCCTTACCGACTCTCTTCGGGCCCATTCGAGCTCTTCCTTCTCTTTTCTCCTTCGCTTCTCCTCTCTCTTTCTGTGCAAGGCTTTAGTCCGTTGCTCCGCTTTCCTTTCTGGTGCAGCCTGAGGTTCTCCCTCCTCGTCGGTGTCCGTTTCTGTTTTATCAGACTGCTCTTCCGCCTGAGGCTGGGACTGCGACGGCGATTCGCCACCTTTTCCGCCATCTCCCTGTTTGTCCTCTCCCCCTCGTCCCTGCCCTATTGCCTCGTGGATGATCGCAGTGAGGGCACCTCCAAAACCTATGGTGGAGGCCTTGGAGGATGAGGCTTTGCGGGTTGATCAAGGTGAAGGGGATTCTCCTGCTACGGCCCTTCCTCCTGTTGCCAGGGCCTTTGCCGAGGCCTCAATTGTCCTTATCACGAACCCGTTGAGGTTCACCTCATCCAGTGCCTGAGCAGCGATGCTTTCGAGTAGAGGCACATTGATCCTGGACATGATGCTGTTGTACCGCTGACTCGAAAATAGGGTATGCATCATTTTTGCCTGCAGTTGAATCTCTGGATCAAGGATGTCTGCCAGGTTGACTCCATCGTTGGTGTGGACCTTCACTTTGTCCATTTCCAACATGGCATAGACGTCCCTTTTTGGTTTCTTCTCCACCTTGTTCAGAAGCCCTAGTGCCCTTTCTATCAGTTCAGGGGTCAGTTCAACCTGCACCTGTCTGGTGGCTTCCCTATCCCGCACCGTGACGGTGCCCCTGTTTTTGTTGAAGGTGCACAGGAACTTGGCGCACAGGGTGTAGTTTATCCTCTGGCCCACTGCATCCAGATACCTTTGTAAGTGGCATTGCTCTATGATCCGTCGTACCGCTGGTTCCTCAATAACCACGTCTTCCAAGTTGAATATGTGGCAGAACTTCAGCTGATTGAATGCTCTAGTCTCCACAGTGAGGCCGTACCGCACCTGTTCTTCCTCCGAGAAAGGGAGTTTGCCAGCTTTGTCTTGACCTGCCATGGTCGCCACCTGTACATTCAGTCAATTAACTTTTTAGTATTTTTGGCAACCAATTTGTTGGACGACCATAGCAGATTTTATCGTTCATAACTATGATTTTTTCTTTCAAACTTCTATCACCTATTTCTGTATGTCATTTTAATTTGGAGCCTTTTCATGCTTGGTTCACTTTTTAGTTTTAACCTTCATGCTTGGTTTACTTCTTAGTTTTAATCCCATTTACTGCCCCATCCCCTTGTGGAAAAGAAAAATCCGTCCCAGGATTGGAGGTTGTGGGCCCAAGGCATTCATGTTTATTTGTGGAGGAGCCAATCGTAGAAGTTGGGGTTATATTCTAAGTGTGCAGAGTGGTCCAGGTCACAGGGTCGGATGCCTACGTGGGCGATGTATGTGAGGACATCGGTGAGGAAATCACCGGAGTTGACCCGACTTGCGATGTGGAGCTCTTCTTCTGTCATGATGCGCTCGAGATAGGGGTGCTTTAAGATATGATCGTCCATGGTTCTACCTCGAAGAGTGGTTAACACTTGATACGAGGTGGGCGCGATGTATGTGGGATCATACTCGTCCGTCTTGATGGCTCGGCGTTGTTCGGCATTGGTCATTATGCAGCATCCCTCAACTGCCCATTTCAATCGAAGAGCGTACCACTGCTTCAAGAAGGGTGATTCTGTGTCCGCCAGGTGGGACAACCTTGTTGTTTCTTGGCTAGTGAGGCCGAACGTCGTGCGTGGGTCAAATGATGGGATGAGGCGTTGCTTAATAGCTTGCTCTTTGGAGACCTCACGAGCGAGCAGCTCAGCGGGGCAGAGCGAGAAGCTTGTGCAAAGGCGAATTCAAAAGTCTCCCAAGAGCAAGGCATAGTGTGCACGTCAGTTGCAAGGGGTTCTGCTAATAGTCCCAAGTCCAGGTGGTCATAGCTAAGGGCCAGTGCAACAAAGGTGGCATCGAGCTGTTTGATGCAGTCCACGACATCATCCCCCGTGTCCTCGGTGAGGTCAGCGGCCAGCGTTAGGAATGACTTCCGTTCATAGGAAGGCTTAAGGCCAGCGAGTGGTTGGGGTTTGCTGGAGCTGGAGGTTCTGTCAGTACAGAGCTGCAGCTGGGGGCTTGTTTGAGTCAGCAACCCGAGCGTTGGTTGGACGGATGGGTCGGGTTTGATCTTAGGGGCTATGCTACTGCGGTCAGTAGGGTTGCTGAGTTGCGGGTTGGGTTGGTTGGGTGATGCCTCCTGTGGTGATGGCCGTTGCTTGGGTCGTTGGGCGTGTGTGACGCCCGTGGGTTGACTCGCAAAGGAGTCAGGTGACTGGGGTGGACCCTGCGATTCGTGGTCTTGAGGTGTCAGGGGACAAGGCCTTGAGGTTGACATAGAACCAGAGCATGTGTCAGTTGGGATTTTAGGGATCCACAGCGAGGCATTCCCCTCATAGTAGCCTTGTGCACGCAGGAGGATTTTAGGGACCCATATTTGTTTAATCACGCGGCGCTTGTGATGATGGCGTCTTGGTCTCCTAGGTTTAGGTTTGTAGGTGCTCTGTGGACACGCGCATCTGGTTCTAGGCCGGTCTCGAGGCTTCTTAGGCACCCATTGCAAGCGAGTCTGTTCGGGTTTTGCTTTGGGTGTGGCGGGCCGCGGTGCATGGGGATCTGAGTGTAGTAGATATGCACGGCCCTCTTCCTTAGTCCTAGGTGCGGCTATTTCTATCGGTAGCCCCGTGAGCGATGCTGGGGTTACGAGGCCCTTACTGAAAGTTGTGACAATAGGCACACTCCCGATTGTTAGGTGGATGCGTTGCGACTCATAATCAACATTGCAACGGGTCTACTTCTTAAAAGTTCACCCGAGCAATGACTCTGTGCTTGCATTCCTGGCATCGGGTAGGACATAAAACAGCATGGGAATAGTTTCAGTCTCGATAGAAACGGCAACTCTGCATGTGCCGAGGATCGGGTAGGATTGGGCCCCGTATGGGTTCAATCTGGCTGTTGTGGGATGAAGCATTGGTGCACCAAGTTGGGTCCAATGCTCATGCGTCAAAATGTTAAAATCCGCCCCCTCGTCAATCAGGGCGTTGAAGGAGCACGTATGCTTGGCCGTGACCGTGATGCAGAGGTAGGCGGGTTCTACAGGCTCCTCCTCATTCTCGCAGATTTTCGTAAGTGTGGCTACTCGTATTTTAACGGGTGTTTCCACCATTTGTTGTTCATGCAGCAGGTGAGTGGGTGGATAGTACTTCTTGATTCGACTGCCGTTGAAGAAGCCCATTCCCTCACCATCCAGTGTTTCCAGCTCGACATTACCAGTTCGGCTGATTGTGTGGACCTTAAAGGGTCCGAGACCTCTGAATTTCATCTTTTGTTTGTGTCCTTTAACTGAGTAGAGGAGCACTAGGTCACCCGGCTCAAACTCTCATTGCTTGACGTGTTTGTCAAACCAGCTTTTGCGTCTGGCTTTCTCACAGATAAGCGCATGGGTGGCTAGGAGACGAACCTCTGATAGGCGTTCGAGCTCAACCAAGCGTTGCGTCCATGCCTCCCTCCCTTCCCATCGTTCTTGGAGTGCTATCCGCAGGCTAGGGACGAAGAATTCTAATGGGAGAATAGCTTCAGCCCCATAGGTTAGCCTAAAAGGCATTTGTCCGACGGCCGTCTTATAAGCTGTTCGGTAGGCCCACAGGGCTGCCATCAACTTGTTATCCCAGTCACTTCGTGAGGCTGAGACTACTTTGGTTAGGACAGTGATGAGAATTTTGTTGGTTGATTCAGCCTGGCCATTAGCCTGAGGGTAGTATGGTGAGGATTTGCGATGGATGATGAGGAAGGTTGATAGGAGATGGGCTATCACTTCGTTGATGAAGTGCGTTCCCTGGTCGCTAACCAATTCGATGGGGCGACCAAAACGCGAGATTACTTGCTCCCATAAAAACTTGGCAGTTGTCCTGGCGTCGTTTTTGCGCGTGGCCCTCGCCTCCGCCCATTTGGTGAGGTAATCCGTGGCCACCACGATGTATCTAGCCTGTGAATATTGTGCCGCGGGGCTGATGGGTCCTATGAAGTCAATTCCCCATTTTTCGAAAGGTTGGCGAGCGATAACCAGGGTTAACTCCATCTGATCTTTACGGACCGGGACCCTTGTCCATTGGCACTCGTCGCAATGTTTGACAAATTGTGAGGCATTGCAGAAGAGTGTGGGCCACCATAGCTGGGACTGCAACATCTTTCGTGCTGTAGTATCCCCGCTAAAGTGTCCTCCTGCAATACCGTTGTGCGCCTCTGGGAGCACATCGTGCATCTCATGCTCACATATGCATCTACATAGCAGCCCGTCTTGCCCCAGCCTATAGAGCTGGCCTGCAATCAACTGATAGGGCTGGATTTTCAAGATTAAGCGCGTAAGCCGTGCCCGTTCTATTGGTCGTTCGGGCAGCCCATGCTCGAGCACTTGGACTATGTCGTCTGCCCAGTATGGTGTTAGATCGGCCCTGAATAGGTCCTTTTCGTTGGATACGTGGAATAAGTGGCTGTCTGGTAACTCGTCCACGATGCCTTGTCCAGCAGCTTCTCCTGTGGGTATACGGGATAGATGGTCAGCCATGTAGTGTTGTTTTCCCTTCCGTACCACCACTGAGAAGTCGGCTCCAGGAGCAGGAGAAGCCATCGGGCTATACGTCCTGTAGCGCAAGGTTTGTTGACTAGATAGAGCAGGGCTTGATGGTCTACAAAGAAGGTGAAGGGGGTGGCTAGTAGGTAATGCCGGAACTTCTTCACGACGAATACCATGGCTAATCCCTCCCTTTCCATTGTCGAATAATTCATCTCTGTCTCAGTGAGTTGCCTGCTAGCAAAACTCACTGGGTAATCTAAGTTATGCTCACCAGGTTGGCACAGCATTGCCCCCACGGCAAACTTAGAGGCGTCGATGTGTACGTGAAAAGTCATAGTCCAATATGGGGATCGTAGGATAGGTGCCGTTGTTAGGGCTTTTTTCAGTTCCTCGTAGGCTCGTTGGCATGCTTCAGTCTACTCGAAGACAATTAGCAGTTCGTACAATGGCCTAGCGATCAGCGCGTAGTTCAGTACAAACCGCCGATAGTATCCTATGTGACCTAAGAAGCATTGAACTCCCCTGTAATTACTTGGGGGTGGAAGGTCCACGATGACCTTGACCTTTGAGAAGTTCGTGGCAATGCCGTTCTTGGACACTACGTGTCCCAAGATGCATCCATACTTCACCCAAAACTGACATTTCAGGGGGTTGAGGGAGAGACGGTATAAACGACACCGTTCAAAGACCACGTGGAGTTTTTTGAGATGTTGGTTCCAGGCCGAATGGACACACAGGTCATCGACGAAGACCTATAACTCCTTGCAAAGCATGTCCTTGAATATGGTGCACATGAGGCGTTGAAAGGTGGCGGGGGCATTGGTTAGCCCGAATGGCATGACTACGTATGCAAAGACACCCCACTCAGTCGCGAAGGTGGTCTTCTGCCTATCCGCAGGGTGCACTTGCACATGATTGTACCCCGAGAAGCCATCCAAAAAATTGTAGGCTTCCTTACCTGCCACCCTCTCAAGCATGTGCTCGATGTATGGTAAGAGGTAGTTATCTCTCTTTGTCGCGGCGTTTACTTTCTTGTAATTGACGCACACTCGAATCTTGCCGTTTTTCTTCATCACAATGACTATGGGTGACACCCAGTCTGTGTGCTCAATTTCATAAATGAATCCGGCTCTCATCAACTTGTCAATTTCCTCCTTGACAGCATGGGCGTGCTTTGGATTCATGTGGTATGGTCGCTGCTTGACCGGCGTTGCATCCGTTGTCATGGGTATGTTGTGAGTCACAACACTCGGATCTACCCCTCGTAGCTCATCTAAAGACCAAGCAAATACGTCCCGGTACTCCCGCAAAAGAGTGACAAGGCTCGATTCTTCTTCAGTGGTCAAGTCCTCGGCAATGAACACTGGTCGGGGTGCTTCCCCTTCCAGGGCTAGGTTTACCTCCTTGACCTTGGCTGGCCCTTCGATTGGTTCGCGGGTCTGCCCTTCGCGCTTGGCACTTAGCAGAACCACCACCATGTCCCCTCTTTTGAATTTCGAAAAGCGCTTAGGGAGGTCTTGTGGCTTCCTTTGTTCCTCTGATCATGCATCGTTGGGACACTTAGCTTCATTCTGCCGTAACCGTCTGTGCCTCAGGTGGATGGGTAAGTCTCCCTTGGTGCGTCTGGTCATGGGTGGCCTAGGGATTTCTGGGTCATCATCTGAAGTAACTTCAGATTCAGAGTCGAATTTCCCATTTTCACTAGAGGAGGTGGTCTCCCCTGGCAGCCGCAATTCAGATGGCGATTCGGTTCTAAGCATTGCTGCCGTTCCTGGTTGGGTCAGGCCGGCTTGCTTAAAATCCACAGCTCCCACTTGTTCCAACCAAGCACGATCGCATTTTGCACACATGACTCCTTGGTCCATTCTAAGGGCCAGTCTCGGCTGCGGCTTAGCATCTACTCGGATTTGCTCAATCTCTCGCCCTTCGGTGTCATATTCTATGGTGCCCATCTCACCCTCGCTTCCTTCATCGAAGGGTTGGCAATCTTCGTATTCGTCACTGGAATCTGCCTCGCTAGACTGCTCATCGTCCCCCAAGGCCTGCTCTGCCTCGTCTTGTTGGTCGGGGACCAACGCCCAGTTGTATCTGAGGTTCAGTTCGTGTACCCTGGTCCACTTCCACTCGGGTTCTTCCAAGAGTTCTTGGAGAGGCTTGAGATTGGCGGCTGCATTGCGTGCCAGTCGGTCCGTTAGGTGCCCCAGTATTCCCTGGAGTTCTCTCCTGTTGGTAGGCACTTGGGAAGCGACAGGCTTAGGCCCGTCATGGAGGCTTGCTGCCATCATGTAGACAGGTGTAGGCCGTGTTTCTCTTGGCTTGCCAACTGTTTTGACAGCCTGCTCGTACGCCTCATGATCTGAGAACGGCAGGTCGAGTGTAGCGAGAATGTGCATCCAATCCCGCTCATCCTCTGGGCAAGGGATATACTTCGTTAAGGACCCATAGGGTTCCTTGTTCTAGGTGTTTTCCTTGAGTAGAGTAGAGATGGCGTCTAGGTCGACTGGCGAGGTCTTCCAAGTGTCCATCTCTATTCTCACAGCGTTAGTTCGGTTGCCCAGGAAGATCAGGCTGTTACCCCAATCTTCAATAACTCTAGCATTGCGGATCCAGGGTCGACCCAATAAGATATCATAGTCCACTCCCTTCATGACAATAAAGTCGACAGAGAACTGGACTCCTGCAATCTTCACTGGCCAATTCTTCAAGACCCCGAATGGTTTCACTCGCATACCGTTTGCTAGCGTGACGTTAAACCGAGCAGCTTTGACAGGCGGGTTTCCCCACTTCTGTAACATTGCGTGGTTAAGCACACTAACCCCAGCTCCTGTGTCTACAATCCCCTTTCTCGTTGCGTCTCCCAGGGCTAGGACTGGCAGGACTGCGTGCATCTCGGAGCCCTCCTAGAAGGCGTTGATGTGCAAGGATTTAGGGCCTGAGTGTAGCGTCAAACTTGGTAAGTGTGTTTCCACATCCTGGTCTTGAGCATCTGCCGGAGCTTGCTCGTGTGGTCTCTCGACCCAATGTTTGAGGTCCTGCCATAAGGCAGAGTGCTGCCTGAGCAACTCTCCCAGACCAACCGTTACAGGGGTGGTCACTAGTGTGGTTAGGAGATTGCTAAACACTTGTCCTTCCCTTCGTTCAGACTGTCCGGGCCAATGGCCCCACGGCTGTTCTGCGGGTCTGTTATGTCTAGGCTTGGCCTTGACGGCACTGCCTGTGGCGTAGCAGCCTCGGCAGACTTAGGTTGGGGTAGTGATAGCGGCGCACTCATGCTGGAGAGATCATCAATCTCATCCTCCGTGATGGGTTCGACATCCTTGAGGTGCTGTTGAGCCTCCCTCACCCATTCCTTCACCTTTTCTATGGCTTCCAATTGCCGCTTGGGGTGTGGGTATTCCCCTACCTTAGCGCTTTCCTTTTGGGCAGTTTTAGGGGCTGAAGTCTTTGCCTCTGCGTCTGAGACTTTCTTTCTGTGGGGTAAGGTCGTAATGCTGTCGGTTTTTAGTGCAACCTTAGCCTCTGATCTCTTCTTTTTCCGCCTATGGCTCTTCTTTCCTACTGAGGTCGCGTTGAGATTGCTAGGTCCTGGCAGAGAGACGCCGGCCTGCTTCGTTTGTGCTCAGGTCATCACTCGTAGGGGGATAGGTGTGGCCTCCCCATCAGGGTTTTCAACACCAAACAGTCCCAGCGGGACGGACGAAAAATTAGCTGAACCAGAAGACGGCTTCCGTTTTGGGCAGTCTATGAAAAGACGGGTGATACCGCACTCCGCGCACCTTTGGTCAGCTTTGTCCCTACTTTGCTGCTCTCTTTCTGGGCAACGTGATGAGACGTGACCGAGATGTCTACACGTCCAATAAGTGACCGAATCCTGTGGCTGCCCTCCCAGGCCTCTACCCCGTCCTCGTCCTAATGCCATCACCAGCACCGGTCGGTAATCCATGAGGATTGCATTGCCCTCGTTGTCATGTGAGACGTAAGGGTATATGTAGGTTTCTTCGTCACTGGGCTCCTCTACGTAGTGCACGGGAGCATCGCTCAGTGGGTGGGTCACATAGGGACCAGGCGGTCTAGGAATACCGATAGGATTTATGTCCAGCCTAGGGACCGCTGGCTTCATGTCGTTAGGCGCTGGTAGGGCTAGCGGGGCTCCCCTTCCAAAGAATGGCTGTGGCCTGTTAGCCGGGTAGAGCTGGCCATAGGGTTGCGTATATGGTAGTCTTCGTGGTAGTCTACAGTGTGCGGCATCGTGGCCGAACCTTCCATAGTTAGCGCAGGGTCTTGACCTAGGGTCCTGACATTCTGCCGGCAAGTGGTTTCCTCCACAGTACACGCACTGGACGTGCAGACGCGTCAGTCGCCTCAACATGTCTTGTATTTTGGCCAGTTCCGTCTTGACCTCGGCCAAGCCGTGGTCCGTCTCGGTGGCCTTCCCCTTATCTTGGGACGATGCGTTGGATCGCTCGCTAGAGGTTGGCGTTCGCTCTAAACTCCGTGGGTTGATTTCTTCTAGGTTTGAGCTCCTGGAGCTCCGCTCTTTCAGCTGGTCATCAACCCTAATGGCTTCCTCAAAAACCCTAGCCACCACGTCCCGTTGCAAGCTCGAGTTGCCTGCTAGTGCCTTGTACAATTCTTCATCCCGAATCCCGCTGATGAATACGGTTGACACTGCCCTATCAGTCGGTCTTTCGCCTAAGGGGATTCTCTTAAGGAGGCTTCTCATGTGGGTCACATAGTCGCGGATGCCCTCCCTCTCCTTCTGCTTGACGTTCATCAGGCGCACTAGCAGGTTGTCAGAGTATCCGGGTTCGGCAAACCTCTTAACAAAAAGGTCCTTGAGGTTATTAAAGTTGGCTCGTTCTATAGCATCTAGGCTCGTATACCACGTCCTACCCTTATCGCTTAAGCAGAGTCCGAATGCTTGCGAACGTTGGGCCTGGTCGTTGAGGCCATTGGCTTCGCAGACTTGCTCAAACTGCTCAACAAAGTTGTACGGGTCGTCCGGTGGCTGGTACTTGTCGAGTTGCTTGGCGACAATAGGTATTTTGGCTTGGCTCTTTGAGCCCTAGTTTGCCCCTAGTCCTGCAAGTAGCGAGGTTGCTAGCGCAGTGGCATTCTGTTCCACCGCGGTGTTATCGAGCAGCCGTTTCATGAGGAGCTCGCCCAGCGTCAGGTCTTCCTCTAGTGCTCTTTCCTGGTCTGTCCGGTTTCGGCCAGCCAAGTTCAGCACTCGTTGCACCTCATGCAGCTCCATGCTTTGCCTTAGGCTCCTGGCTTGTTGGTCCCTGTTGTACTCGGCTATGCCCTGCAATGCCTTGCGGGCTAGCCTCCTCTCCTCCTCTAGGTCCGTAATGATTGCCTCTGCCGTCCTGCCATGGTGTTCGTACCTGGCATGCGCATCGTAACTGCTCACCATTTGTTGTATGGCTTCGGGAAATGCGCTAACATCTAGCTCCCCTGTAAACCGATGATCTGAGCCTCCCTCTGTCATGGTGGGATTCTTGCGCCTGGTTGTAAGTCAGATCCTTGTCGTTGTCGCTCCTTGCTTGATCCTACCTTGCACTCCACGCGTTTGCTTACACCTTGGGTCTTCTCCTAGGGGTGGGTTTTTTGGGCGATTTATCTGAGTGAGTTCTTTTTAATTTTTGAATGCAGCGCTCAACTTATGGTCACTCGTGAGTGTGTTGTTCCTCGTGCACTTGTGCTCAATCAAGCTTTCGGCTTCCCTAAGTGTTCTTCAAGTGTGGAAATTCAATCAGAGTGTTGTGAGTGATTCCCCGGCATCTTACTCACTCTTGCTCATTTTGGGCCTGACAGGCTTTGCTACTCTAGTCTTGGCCGCTCTACGGGTCCCAGGGTCCTATGCTGCTTCCTGTCACTCACGTGGGAGTGGGTCGCCCTCCAGCGTGTTCCTGGATGGGTCAGGTTTTGTTTTGGTTTGACTCTGAGAATCGGACGTTCGATTTACCAGTGGTCCGATTGTGGGAATCAGACCAGGTATGTCAGGGCGAAGTGGTAGTCTTAAGGTCCGCGTATCCGATTCTCAAGAATCGGACGGGCAGGTGTTCGAGGAATCGGTCCGATTCTGGGCGGTCCAATTCTGGATGGGTTCGATTCTGGGAATCGGACCGGACAGGTGGTCCGACTGGTGACGTGTATTACTTCGTCCGATCGGACAGGGTGGGTCCGAGTCAGAGCGTCTGAGTGGTCCAAGTGTTTGAGTCGGACAAGTTGATCCGAGCGTCCGATTCTAAAAATCGGACGGTTGGTCCGAGTGCCACATGGCACGTCCGATCAGACCAGTTGGTCAGAGCCTAGTGATTGGACAGGTCGTTCCGATCGGACGGTTGTCCGAGTGTCCGATTCTGGGAATCGGACACTGGGTCGAACGTCCGATTCCGCCGGTCCGATGAGTTGCGCACACAGATTTGCTCGATTTTCACTAGGTGTTTTATCCTATTGGTCATGCGATTAACCAGCGACGACAGAGTTGAAGTGGGGCGGAGGAGATCGGTTACCTGCGAGTCGCCGAATGTGATGTCCTCCTAGCTCTGGTCGATCGGATGGCTGCCCAGCTCGCTCACTCTATCTCTCTCGCTCTTCGTTGGTTGGAAATGGGGTCCTCTTGCCCTCCCAGAGTTTATACCCTGCTAGTTCTGCCCTACACACTACAGATTCCTTCCCTGGCGTTTGCTATGCCGTTACCTTTGCATTTACTCCATTTTTTCCTTTCGTTTCCTGTGGTTTTCCCCCTGTTTCACAGCAGCAGTCCTCTGCCTCTTCGTGTGTGATTAATCTATCCTAAACACATCCTGAATCGAAAGCAAAACACTGAACTAATTTCTCCATGTTTTCCAGTCATTAATAACCAGACTGTTCCAAAATACTTACCTATTCTGAAGATCAAAAACACCTGACTTCCTACCTATCTCAAGCTCCGTTTCAGGGTAAATACCCTACTTCGATGCTCGATATGAGGCACGCGAGTGCTCGAGCTTGAATCCGTTGGTCCCGGCAACGGAACCAAAATGTGGGAGCTTTCGCTCAACCGCCAAGACCCACGGACCACTTATTGTTTCAAGCGTTCCAAGCGAGCTCTCATGGCTATCTCTCACCTAGCCGACGCACCGTCGATCCCACAAATGCAGTGAACTTACCTTGATGCTCGATCGAGTACCCTCCTCTCTTTCACACTCCGGTAGCTCCACGATTCTCGATGCTAGCTCAAGCATCCTCAAGCCTCCTCCATCTCCAAGCTCCATCCTCCATAGCCGCGCGCGCAAGAGAAGAGAAGAGAAGAGAAGAGAGGTTGGGGAGAGGAGATGGTGAAGAGCTTCACCCTCTTGATCCCTCGCTCTCACACACACTCACTCCCTCACACTCTCACACTCCCTCTCTCAAGAGCATACACAAGCAAGAAGGAGAGAAGAAGAGAGGAAGAAGAAGACTAGTTTTGCCACACCAAAGAATGAGCTCTTCATTCACTTTTCAACTTTACATACAAAACCCTACTTCCCTTTTGGGCGGTCATCCCCTTTTTCCCTTTTTTACATGGCCGGTTATAGCCTAGGCCCTGTTTTCCATTGTCCTTTTATCTTCCTTGTTTCCTTTTCACTACCCTTCTATATTTATAAATTGCACGGGTGAGAGCCCGGCACTCTTTTACAAGATTTTAGGGTGCGCTTTTTATGCGCCTTTCCCTTTTCGTGTTTGCCTTGGCCTTTTAAGGTTGTCCTTGCGCTTTTGGCCTTTTCTCCTTTTTTTCCTTCCATCGGGCTACCTTTTTTCCGCCTTTGCGCTGCATCTTTTCCACTTTCTTTCGCTCTCTTCGTGTTGGGGTTAACAGTATTCAAGGCTATTTAGCGAATATTTACAAAGTACTTCAAGGTTTCATGAGGCTTTCACTTCTGAGAGCTCTAGGAAGCATTCTTCTATCTCATTCTTCAAACATTGAACCATTTTTCCTCTCTTGAAGCTTCTCTTAAAACCTAGATATGGAGTCTATGGACACCAAGTGAAATCTTCTATGATTCTTGAAGTTTCCATGGGGCTTTTATTCACTTTCTTCCTAAACACTACTCTAAACCTTCAGCATGCAACAATGATGCAAGATTGAAGCAAAATCACTCAATCTTGGAAGAATATTCCCATTTCTTTAATGAAAAAATAGGATAGCATGGATTTCAATTGAAATTTTTGCCTAACATTACTTAAATTCAAGGTGGTTCTAGTCTTAACCCATCATCCCATGCATCCTACTCTTGATCACGTCTCAAGGATCAACCAAGATTACATCAATTTCTTCAAATATTGAAGGGATTTCTCTTCTTTTGACAACCAATTCAGTAGAGCATCAAATCCTGGTTAAGTCTTGGATAATTGGGCTCTTAATCATGGGACTTTTATGCTAAATCAATTCAAAGGGCATAAGAAAATATACGTTCCACAAATTTTTGGCCAGCATTGTTGAACCATGGAAGAATATTGTGTTGTTCCTCACTCTTAAACAAGCATAGCAAGCAATCAACAAGTATTGCTTAAAGTAATTGTTGGGATGACCTAAAACAGGCCCGACACTAGCTATAGGCACTAGCCGAGCCTTTATAGCACTAACAAGACAATCCCACACGGCCTCACATCCAGGAGTGTACAAGGGCACACGACCCTAATCGCTACTAGAGATATTGCATTTGTACTGAACCGTAGTCCAATGATTACCCTTCTTTACTCCTCAGAGTGAGATCCCATACATCTTGGTATAATATACCATGTAACACAAACATAAAGAGGAGACACCCCTCCAGCTGAATGTCGTGGCCCCACTGCAGCTTTCCTACACTGAGAGGATTGGCCCCTCAATGCATTGCTATAACATGAAGAACATACGAACAATCTCCACTCTTATATATTTTAAACAATCCAAGAGATTTGATACTTCTAGGTTTGATACCATGTTATGCTCAATGCAAATGTGGATGACCATTGTGCTCAAGCATTTTATCATTAGAAACCATTTAGGTGAAGTGTAAAAACAACACTTCAATTATTTTCCACCTAATCGTACGTGCAGCATTGATAGAGACTAGCACCGAATTTCTTCGTGCCACTAGTCTCCTTAATTCAAATAGTAATCCGTTCTATATGTTGTGCATATATAAATAAATTATAATTTGAATCATTTTCAGCAATTAACCACTCTCACAAGCCCTCTTTCTCCTACCATTTAGGTTTTGCATTCGTTGGGGTAGGTTTAGGGTTCATTTTTATGTAAATTTCCATGTAAAAAGCAATAAAAACACACTAAAACATGGAAACAATGCTTGATTAAGTCTTGATTGTCATGCTCCAGCCTCGTTATATGCTCACAAATATAAAATGCATTGTCTCTATTTTTTAGGTGAAAAAACTAAAATTTTTCTTATTTTCCTTATTTTTTTCCTTTATTTCTTCATAAAAATGAGATATTTCAGAATTATGAGTTCTTACTGATCAAGGACACTGAGCACTATTTTCATATCCATTTTTATCCCATATGACCCCAAAACACTTGACAAAAATCCCAAATTTCGTTACTTCCATAAAAATCGCAACTTGCGGGTTTTGCGAGAAAGTATCATGTCATTGTATTTTCTAGTTTTCTTTCATATTTGAGTGAGAATAAAACATGGAAAATCAAGAACAATTAAAATTAAGCACTTTCTTTAATCATTTTCTATAAAACAAAAGAAAAGATCACTTACGCATAGAAACCATGATTCTGAGGCTCGTATCTCATAGATGGTTGGGAGGTCACTAACACTTCTTCTCTGCTGCTGGCACACTCTCTCGGCCTAATCTATGTCCTCCATCACTCGAGCATCATCATTTGCTCTGTATTCTCCATCACAACCCTCTTCCGTCTCTCTTGAATTGATGCATATGAACAATTGCAAATAGGAGAGAGAAGAGAGAAAGACTAGAAAATTAGATTTTGAAATCCTTCATGAAAATGGGCAAGATCACAATCATCTCCTTCCTCTCTTTGTTCTAGTCAAGACTCTCTCTCTCTCTCTCTCTCTCTCTCTCTCTCTCTCTCTCTCTCTCTCTCTCTCTCTCTAAATGAATATGAATCGAAGAGGCACCAATCAAATTTTGAGAGGGTGCAAAAAAATTTGCACCCCCCTCCTCTATCATTAGTTTTTTGTTATTTTAGGCTTCTTTTAAGCCTAAGGTTATTAATCTTTGAAATAATCGATTCAGCTTTTTATGTTCACACTGTCCTGCAAGTGGATATTTTGATTTTGGATGGGCAAATGAGCTCGGATTCAAGATCCTTTTGGATAACTAGCTTCGCAGCGTCGAAATCCATCAACTTGGCCTTCATTGCACACTTTTTGGCTCCCAGATCCAGTAGTTGCTTTATATAACGCTAAACCTTGTGGGGATTAAATGGGGGGTCAAATGACCTCATTGACAAACTGAGACTTGCAATGGATTCCTGACGTCGAAATCCATCCTAGAAAACTCTCGACCATCCGCCACCGTTTGATTTTTCATGAAAATCTGCTCTTTGGCACTTCCCGGGCACTTCTTGCTCAAAAAAGGTCTCAAATTCTTCAAGTATGGCTCAAAATCGACTCCTAAAATCCAGCTCTCATTGGCGACCACAAGATAGGGAGACTCATCCCGTCGAATCCCACGAATAGATTTGCACATGCATAATCATAAAGAGCATCAAGCTGATACGAAAAAATTGATCAACAAAGCACAAGAACAACTCTCACTCTACCCCCAAATAACATCAAGGCATGAAAATCCACAAGGGATAGGCTGAGCATAATTTGATAGAAATCCAGAGCAAGTCTTTAACCAAATTCTCGTACACGGAATGGCTAAAAAGCCTATCAAAAAGATCATCCTAATGGTGGTCTGAACTACCTGCCTAACTTAGGACAACTGGACCAGGACCTCCTACTAGGTGAGGACTCCTATAGCCTGGGCATTATATGCTTCTTATAACATATTTTCCATTTAGGGTTTCTATACTCGGGCGTGTAAGAAGGAGGGAGCTGAGCTAGAGTGACCCAAGGAGAACAGGGCATTGCCGGCCCAAGTCCTAACTTGGTATCAAAGAACCTACCAAGCCCTCGCGAGGTGATACTTAATCCTTTTGAATGCTCACTTTTATTTTCACTCCAACCTTCCTTTCTTTTCTTTTCAGCTAGCTGCTCCCCCTAGGAAGGCAAGGCATCGGCCTTAAGTCTGACTCATCCCCAAGAACCTACCCGGCCTTCTCAAGGTGATAATCAACTACTTATAGGAATTTTTCTTTTTTCTTCTTTTTTCTTCATATTGAGGGGTTAGAACCCCTTTTTACACACCTCTATAATTTTCATGTTTAGTTTTAGATTGATTCAGAAATTGCTTTGTTAATAGTATTTTAAGAAGGCTGCAGAAAGCGCAAGTTTCAGCTACTATTTTGGATTATGGACATCACCGCATTATCATGGATGTATTCCTTTGTGAGAGCTGGGCTCACTCCTGTGTACATTGTATTTATCTCTCGTAGTTATATTTCGACTAAGGTACAAGCATGCTTCAAGGATCGACCGACCTAGAGCCCACTAAGTGGGTACAACCCCCAAGAGAGGGTGCAAACTTTAATTCACAGTTGTGGAAACCCTAAATGCAAAAGTAGGCAAAAACCCTAAACACAAAATGAAAACCCTAACCCTAACTCTAATTCTTGCTCTATATAAGGGTGAGAGGTCTCAATTGTATTTACCCTTTTGGCATATCCATGCTATGGAAGCTCTATCAGTGTGTGACGACTCAAGCTTTCTATTCTATCTTTCCATTCTATCATCTTGCTTCCATTGTGTTGAGAGTGATTAAGAGGGAGAGAGTGAGAGGAGGTTGAGTGAGGGACTGAGGGAAGGTGAAGCTCTTCATTGTCTTCTTCCTTTTCTCTTCTTCTCTACTAGCTCATCAACTCGTTGGTGTGCTTGGTGTTGGATGAGAAGGGGCGACATCATTGCATCATGTTGATCATGGTTGTGGAACCATCTTTGAGCCTTCAAAAGGTAAGTTAGGTGAGTTCACTACAACTTGAGCTAGTCTAGTGTTCTTGCTTTCTTGGGTAGAAGAGGAGGATGCTTGGTTAGTTAGAATGGAGTGTTGAGAGACAAGGTGAGAGATTGTCGCTGAAGTGAGTTGTAGCTTCTGAAACAATAGAAGTCCATCCAAAGTCTCAATTGTTGGTGTGTTTGGCTCAACATTTTGGTTCCATTGTCGGGACCTAGGACGGTGAAACCTCCGAGATTCTCACATTCCCACCATGTGGTAGAATAGGAGGCTTGTGCATGGGCGTGGATGGGATCGATGGGGTACC
Source organism: Lygodium microphyllum (assembly GCF_053477565.2). NCBI lineage: Eukaryota > Viridiplantae > Streptophyta > Polypodiopsida > Schizaeales > Lygodiaceae > Lygodium > Lygodium microphyllum. Next base: position 93,639,946 of record NC_141138.1, read on the forward strand.
GATTGTCTGCATTTGTGGCTAGCTTCTAAAACCCATACAACTAGGCTAGGAAGGCTGAATCAGAAGGAACCAGTTTGTTGGATTGAGATTGGAATAGGATAGAGTAAAACAAATACAGAACACAAACTCAAAAAACACAAAAACCTCAAAACTCAAAACACAAAACTCAAAACACAAAATGCATACTCTTCTTGTTGGAAATCTTGTGTGTGGCAACATTCGAAGATGAGAGTTCATCTTTCTTGCCTTTGTCATTAGTTACATACATGTTTATGGTTGAAATCTAACCAAATATATTGCTTACCCTTGTACTCATCTTATGAAGTTCTTAACATGTAAGGTAGAGGAAGGAGAAAGTGAAGAAGTAGATATAAGATGGTTGGGAAGAAGAAGAGATAGAAGAAAAGAAGGTGAAATAGAGAAGAAGGAAGGGCAAGAGGTAGTGAGTAAGAGAGCTAGAATTCATGCACACACACTCACAAGCATACACATACACAAACACACACTTTCACTCACTTGCATTCAAAAATATCTATTTACTCACCCCCACACCCTACATCTACCCACATATTCACTACCCACACATTCACTCACCATACTCACACACATACCTTCTTTTCGCATATATACTCACACTTAAGAACCCCATTCACTCACTCAAAACACACTCACACCTATATAGGTGCTCTCTATCTAACACGCCCAACTCTCCACATCTAACCCACACATCGAACCTACTCCCACCCATCTAAACTCACTCCCACACATAAAACTCTCACTCCCACACACGAGCACTTAACTCATACACATCAAACCCTAAAACCTCACTCCCACACCTCTCTTCACTCCCACACTAAAGAACTCTTGGACCTTAGCATTCACACACTACCACCACATACACTCGAACCACCTCACTTGCACCACTTCACTTGAACCGTTTCCTTCAAACCACCACACTCACTTGAACCACCTCTCACTCACACCACTCTCACTCGAACCACATCTTTCACTCACACCACTCCTTCACATCACTCACTCAAACCAGTTCCCTCCTTTGAATCACCCCTCACTCGCACACATAGATCACTCGCACCACCTCAACCCTAGCTAGTCACTCATACCACACCTCATTTGCACCACCTCAACCCTACCACTCACTCCACCACTTCACTCAAACCACCTCACTTACTCGCACCACCTAGGTCACACTCACTCACACCACTTATTCACATGCTCACTCACTCGCATCACTCATTCACACGCTCACTGGCACCACCAAGGTCGCATTCACTTGAACCACCTCACTACTCGTACCACCTCAATTACTTGCACTACCACTCACTCATACTACTTCACTTGAACCACCTCACTCACTCGCATCGCCTAGGTCACACTCACCCGCACCACTTATTCACATGCTCACTCAAACCACCTCACTCAATCGCACCACTTCACTCATACCACCTCACTCGCACCACCTAGGTCACACTTGCTTGCACCACTTCCTTCAAACCACCTCATTCGCACTAGTCACCCTACTCCTTTGAACCAGTGCACATCACTCACACCACCCCAACCCTATTCCCTCACAAACCTTAATTATCACTCGAACCACCACACCTCACTCATACTCCTCTCTCACTAATCCCCCAGTTACTCATCCACATTCATCTCTCACTCATCCATACTCACTCATCCTCTCTCAACTCTCACTTATCACCCACTCACACTAACCAATCCCTCCCACACTCACTCTCACTCCCACTTACAGACACACACACACTACACCTCAAGGCTCACTCATACTTGTCTTACTCACATTCTAAATTTGAACATCTTGCTTTACATATTTGCATCAATGTGCCATCCTTACTTGCCATATTATTAGCATGACATGGTTGTGATACTTTGAGGAATTGCTTGCATCCATGCACATTATATTGGAAAGGAAAGCTTGATTTTACACATCTCACTCTTGCAAATTTTTGAATCAAAGTGTTGCAACGTTCCTTGATAACTTGTAGGTCTTGAATTCAAGCATTTGAAGTAAATATCTTAATAGCTTAAGAACTCAACAAGGAGCTTGTTAAACTACGTTACCACCTCATCATATTGCAAGGACCTAGCACACATTGCACATAGCACCTAGGCAACCTTGGCAACACATGCTGGGGTGACTTTAGCTTAGGTCATTTAGTATCATAGTACACAACCACAACAATCACTTTCACATATTCATATAGGACATATTGCAAGTCATTGGGGAAGAAATTATCCAACCAAGCCGCCAACATCATGTGCTCCATTCCAATCATTACAAGGGCTCAATGAGTAAAATATTGTCAACCAAGCTACCATAAGTCCTAAGCCCCCTTTGAATCATTTTGAAACCACATTCCAAAAAGTGCCAAGACCGCAAAAATTGAGAGGAGAAGCCAACCATTGCACCCATAATTTCACCACTTGCACTTAGTGTAGATCACAAGACCAATTGACCAACGAGAGCCAAATTTGAAGGATTGGAACTCCAAGAAATGAAGTTGCAAAATCCAAGAAGAACTGACAAGCCTAGAGAGTTGAATGAGAACACCCACACCAAGAACTGACAAGCCTAGAGAGTTGAAGAGTTTGTCATCTGGCTATTAAGAGCCTTATACTCTATTGATGTGCCTCATAGTGGACTCGACCTTAGATCTCGATGTCCTAAAACCTAATAAGTCAACACAACTGAGTGAATATTCCCATCCATCTATCCATTCACATGTTGCTAGAGCTAACAACACAAGAGCCTAGGCCAAAGCTAGGCCAAAGCTAGTATACTTGATGGTGATAGATAAATTACAAAAGGCTAACCTTAGATGCATTGAGTACAACATCACTCACATGTATCATGACTGTCCAATATGCAAGGTTTCATGTAGCACCCTAACTAGGTCTACTATGTGTAATATACGAAAGGCCCAAGCCACAAACATTGACCCAAAAGATGAAGAGCTAATACCTCCTACATATTTTAGGGTCAAACTAACTACCAAGTGAGAGTCATCATTGATGCTCTCATAGACAAAGGTTCGAATTACAATATCTTGACCTATGAGGTATGGATTGAGATTGGACAACTTGAACTCATATCTTAGGGTCAAACTAACTGCCAAGCGAGAGCTCATCATTGACGCTCTCATAGACAAAGGTTCAGATTACAATATCTTGACCTATGAGGTATGGACTAAGATTGGACAACCTGAACTCATTGACAAAGGTTCAGATTACAATATCTTGACCTATGAGGTATAGACTTAGATTGGACAATCTGAACTCATCACAACCAATGCAGCTATCAAGCAGTATGGAGGATCATCCTATTCCCTCTTAGGACGATGTAAAATTCTCTTGACTATTGAGGCTAAAAACATGCCCACAGTGTTTTATGTGCTTCCAAATCAAGAAGATATATGGGAAAGGAAGTCTTGCGTGGAAGACCTTCCAAGCGTGCAACCACATGCATTGTGGACTGCAAAGCATACCGCATACACCTAAGCTTACAAGACGTGGAGAAAGTCACTACTTTCAGCAAAGGGAACCCAGTCTCTTCTCTAGAGAAGGGCAAGAAGCTTGTTTCAGAGTCAGATCAAATGCCTACACAGAATTCTTAATGAACTACTCACAACACATGAGAACAAGAGAGAACTGCTTAGTAGGTAGCCTCTTAGAACCAAAGGAAAGATCACAGCTACTAGAAACACTACCACGACTTCTCAAGCTATTGGGAATAGAACTACATCTAGAGGGGAAAGAGATTTAGGGCAAGTAATCAAAAGCATCAATGGAGAGCTAGCACAAGGCCGTGATGGGTCCCAAAGCATCGCTTTGTACTTAAGGGTTTCATGTGGAAAATTGTTGGATTTGGTTATCACAACCATCCGCAAAGCCACCTCTAGTGACCGCAAACCAAGTCCCATCCAAATCTAAGAGAAAGCGAAAGAGACCCACCCACACACATATCTATACTTGAGGAGACAACACCAGATAAGTTAGTGACTGCTGATGAACTAGTTCCTATGACACTTGAGTCCACAATTCCAAAAAAGCAACCACTTGAAGTTGCTACTACTCCACAAGAGGAACTGGTAGTGTCCAAAAAGTCCTCGAGCAAGGGGGAAAAGCTAGAGCCAAAGCAACCACTTCCATGTGAGGCTGCTCAAGCTGAAATGGAATGTCCAAGGATAGATGAGATAAATCCCTCAAGTGTTGATAAGCAACAACCCTAGGTTGTTGCTAGTTCTTCAAAACCACCAAAGTCTCCTCGAAACTAAGAACATTTGTCACCCAAACCAAAACAGACAATCTGGCAATAGCCTGGTACTCAATCTAAGGAAAAGGATTCACAAGGGACATCTCCGAAAACATCAACAGAGCGACAAAATCCCTCCACCAATGTTGTCACAAATAAATTTGGAAATACCAAGACCATGAATACTTCCACTTCGTTCGAGGATCCAAGTGCACAGTCATCTATGACTATCACAATTGACCACTCCACTGAATTGAAAGTTGCTACTTCCAATTCTGAGATGGAACCCATACAATCATAGCCCTTGGCTACGACTAAGACTATCAATTTAGCTGAAGAAGAAGTCTTTAGTACTTCAGTCTCACACAAGGATATAGAATCTAGTGCAGAGACCATAATGAGCCCATTGATTCACAAATCATATTCTTCTCGACCAAAGGCTCCAATACACTTAAAACTAGCTAAATGATTGATCATGGAAATGTTAGAAAAGAGGGGACAACACAGAGATCAATTAGAAGCTACGAGTTCTCAAGAACTAGATGAAACACTCTTGACTTCACTTGCTCATGCATAAGTTCATGCCGACCTTGGAATTTAGACTGCTGAGCATAAAAAACTCTTAGAAAAGCCTTTGACATGGTTAGAGCAATCAAAAATTTGTTGTATTTTACTGAGTTGTCATGGGAGAAGTTATAAATCAAATGACCAAGGTAGAGCAGCACAAGCATCGCTTAATTCCTGTGTTTTACACTAGGAAGCACCCAACATGTTGGGAAGATGTTGCAACATTGGCCAAGAAAGCAAAATGACAAAGTGAGTTCAAACAAAAATGATATTCTAGTCGAGGGTTTGCTGCACAATATGGTAGCCACCTAATGACAATTTCTGAGCAAAGAAAGGCACTTTGGACTTCAATGCATGATCCTATATATGTTTTTCCTACATCTCTCTGAGTGCTTGCACTTGTTCGTGGTGTCAAAATTTCGAAATTGGCTAAAATTGATCCCTTATGTGACAAACTTCTTTCAGAGGAAGAGCTGCACATTGCAAGCTAATTAGGACAATGAGACATGATGATTGATATCACTAGATCTATCTTTTGTCTCACCCATGACCCACAACTGCTTGATGAGCATGCTTCATTAAAATACAATCATGATTTCTATGAATGGTTTATTCCAAGGCTACATGACACAACACTAAATCTTACCTCTACTTCTAATACTACGATGACTGAATCTTCATCCAACGATGTGAAGCAGAATGATGTACACAAACCTTCTCCTAACCCCCCAGACACAGTGGTCGGAAGAGGTATGCTTGCAACTCCAAATCCTAGGCCCAACACCACTAATATTCCTACTAACTCATCCCACCAGTTAGTTCTAATTGAGTCAGTTGAACCCCAAGATGCTGCAAAGGAGGTTGCTAAGTCATATCTTTTGATCAACCCTACTAAATCTGACTCTCCTTTTGGCATCAATCCTTTGCTAGTATGTCGACCATTAAGTACCATGGCTACTCATTTGGCAAAGAAATTCAATTCCTCTAAAACAGAATGCCTACTCCGATTGGAGGCCATATACACTACTTAATGCCAAGTTGTTTGCAATGATTGATCTAGGCCTTGCTGATGATGAGGCAGTTTAAGTTGCTTCTCATCAATGGCATTCCACTTGGGAGGACAATGAACATCTTTTCGATAAAAGCCTCTTGATTCAAGAGGAATATGTTAGGACTCTCCCTCAAGGGCACTTGCTATCATGCCAATTTATTCCTTCTTATGCTTTTGTGACTAAAATCTAAGGCCAATCAATACTTGATGAGCATGAGCACAATTGTCATTCCTCAAGTCCATTCTTGTTGTAGAAGTGGTTTTCTCATCAACTTGAGATTGCTTGCAATGGCAGTAATCTTATGACCATAGCTGAACAACGTCGTACAGTTTCAAGCTGACTCAACTTACTGTGACACCACTTCACTATGCTCTATCATCCTAACTCATAATCTTGCCTTGCTATGACACTTGATATACCACCTATTGCTTGAAAAGATTTTGATCGAAGAAGAACTACACATTGCTAGTCGCTTTGCAAGACCCTCTTTGCTTGGTGATTTGATTACCTACATTTGTGGATTGGTTACCAAACCACTTGACTTAGATGCTTTTGCCAAATTGGAGTACAATTCGAATTTCTATGACTAGAGTGGATCCCAAATATTGTAGATTACTAACTCTTTTTCCTTTTTAGTCTTAGTTTCGTTGCACATATTTTGCTTTAGCTCAATTTGTTACACTAACAAAAGAAAAATCCCTCCAACTTTAGAAACAACACTACATCTTATGGGAGGGAAAAAAAATAAAAACATGAGGTACAAGCTCAAACCCTTTCGCTCCTCGTGTGATGGTGAAATTCATAGGAGAAAAGAAGTTGTTCATAATTCATCCTATCTTCCCTTCCATCCATTGTGTGGTACTCTCAAAGTTTCACCAAGTGAATGTAAGAAAACAATAGGTGATAAAGAAATACAATGAATCTCAAGGCTTGAAGACAATCTCATTGGCAATAGAAGCTTTCTATGAATATCCTACGCTGCAACAACATTAAAGACTTGAAGCTAACACTAGCATCAAAACCTTCCTAAAGATCTCAAGTTCGCATGGCATCAAGTTAAGACATTAAAGGCTAATCAAGACAACGAGTTTATCTTGGTGCCTCATTGAAGAAACACATAACTTAAAGAATTCAACAATGAGGTTCCCATTTCTTCAATGACAACATGCCTTGACTACAACATCCAATGATCATCTACTTCCTTAGGAGTCATTGCAAATTGCTTCATCAATTAGCATACCAGTCCTCATTGCCAAGTTCAGGTTCTTCTTCAATAACAACTTCATCAACAATGTGGCAATGTGCTTAAATGTCCAGGCTCAATATTCAAATCTTCATTTTATGCACCTTAGTGCACTAATCATCTTATGCACCAAGTTTTGTTATTTGCAGTCAGCCTTTTGATCTCATACTTCCATTTCTCCTTGTAAGGAAGCATGCCTTATTGTATGTCACTATTGCTACTTGACTTGCCAAAAGAAAAAAACAAGAATAAAGAGAGAGAGAGAAAAAAGAGTGATAAAAAACGAGGAGCAAAAAAAAGACAGAAAAAAAAGAAATATGCACTCACATGCACTACACCGCACCTAGGGGTCCTCAAATTGGATGCATCTAGTGGTTTTGATCGGCTGGCTCCGTCTCTAACCCCCTAGCCCTTTTCCCATTTTCCCACACATTTGCTTAGGGCACATCAAGGTTAGGACACACCTAGGGAGTCTCGGATTGCCTAGGTTAGACCTGTCTCCCTGAGTCACCTGCACATTTCATTCCTTGGTTGATCTAGTGGAGAACCCTACATTGCAAGCATTTATTGGATTGGACTCTTGTTTCTGTCTAGCTCACATCAGTTTCTCCCTAGCATCTTCATCAAAAACCCTTTTTCCTTAGAAGCGACAATTTTTCCCATCTTCATCATTAGTTAAAGATTCCTTGCTTCATCAAGCATCATCATCAATAGAAGCACCCATGGAGAAGTCTTTTAACTATGTATTAGACTATGTAAGCATGTGCACTCAGTTAGTATTTAACTATAACCTATTCATGGTTTTGGGTCCTCAAGTATGGGACAACACTTTAGCCTTTCCTGGAGTTCTCGACCCATTATCCCTGTACTCCCTTTCTTGTTGGGACCCATGGACATTCCATCAAAGTACAATGTATACATCCACAACGGGTTCACATAGCTAGCCATCGTCACCTCTACTTGTAATTATGATAGTCAAAGTTTAACATATTCAAAGGATATACTGAAGGCTCCATCCCACCTTCCTCATTGAATATAACAGGGATGCTTGTCAGAATTTATAAGCAATGATGATAGAAGACTTTGATTTCCTAAACAAATGATTTGTCCTCTTGCTCAATCACTTTACATCCTTTACTCCACTAGATAAGCCTTCCCTGATGATATCGTTGCTCCAAGTATGGGTGCTCCAAGTAAGAAATAAGCCGCCCCATCAACCAATATTTTCTCTTGTAGGTTTCTAATCAACCCCATATTGACCTGCAAGGTATTTATTTTGTTAGTGCATTTAGAGATAATAAGGTTTAATCTTATTAAGATTAACCTTATTTTTAAACTCCACTCCCTCAAGAGCAGCCAGTAATGCTATGGACTTATTTTTCCCTATTCTTACAATCTTGTAGGGACCGTCCCATTTGGGCTCAAGTTTTCCTGGAAACAGTTCTCTACATGCATCCTAATGTAGAACTAATTGTCCCTTCTTAGAGGTATATTTCTTTGCTTTTAAATCATACAGCTACTTCATGCAACACTTAGCCACTTCTTGGTGCAACAGACTTTGCAATTTGAGCTCATCCAAGTGGGCTAGAGTCATAAAGCACTCGAAGAGGGCATCCTCATCACCCAAAGAATGATCGATTGCGAATCTTATAGTCGGACACTCAATTTCTAAGGGAAAAACACACTCCTCCCCATAGAATAGTTTGAACAGGGTGTGGCCAGTGGATCGTTTAAATGTCATGTTATATGTTCACACTTCGACATATAGTTTCTTATCCCAGTCCCACTTCTTTTTAGACACTATTTTTGATAAAATACCCACAATATGCTTGTTAGTACTTTCAACTTGCCCATTTTCATGCAGGTTATAAGGAGTCATCTTATTGTGCTTAATTTGCCATGCGTCAATCAGGCTTTTGATCACCTTGTTTAGGAAATAGGTTCAACGGTCCGATACGATACTAATTCTTTTGGCAGACCAAATCGACATATAATCTGGTCTAATAGGAAACTAGCAATCTCTTTTCTGTCGTCCTTCCTTGTCGCTTGTGCTTCTAACCACTTTGTAAAATAGTTAGTTGCCAATGACGAGGTAATAGGACCCACAAAGTTGATGCCCCACTTCTTAAATGGAAGTATAGCCATAATCGGAGTAAGTGAATCACTTTCTATTCTCCCTACTGTCATGTCGTTGACAAGTATCACATCTCTTAACATACTCGAATGCATCTTGGAAAATAGATAACCATCCAACAAAATGCCCTCCACAAGCGGAGTCATGGCACTCTTCCAAAATGAATGGAACCTTGTTAGGCATCACACATTGGCGATAGATATCATCAACCCCTTGCCGATATAGTGTTCCTGTGATCAAGGAAATTTTCAAAGCCTGTTTTTTGATTTTTCTCTTTTCTGATTTTGCATAAGGTACCCCAAACACACACTTCTGTGGGTTAAGAGCTATGCGAAATTGTCTACAGCGCTCAAAATACTTCTTTAAAATAATCAAGTGACTCTCTCTTATGGTGGCTACTCCCAAGTTATCGATAAATACTTTCAACTCCTCTGGGGAGATATCATCAAAGGTCATGTTTGATGTTCATTGCCATGAACCAGGTGCATTGCATAAACCAAAGGCCATCACATGGTACACAAAGGTATTGAAGACAGAAATGAAAGTTGTTTTCAGCTTATCTTCTTCTACAATTGCCATTTGGTTGTCCCACAAAATAATCCATAAACGAATATATTTCCCTACCCGCTAACTGGTTCCAAATCTGGTCAATAAAGGGCAATGGGTAATAGTCCTTAACTGTTTGCTTATTCAACTCTCTAAAGTCTAAGAAAAGCCGGATTTAATTATTTTTCTTCTTCTTGATAACAACAGGTGAATATCATTCAATGTGCTGAACAAGGAAGATCAAACCAGCTTGTCGCAATTTTTGCAACTCCTCAAACAGCCCCTCCCTTAGTTTAAAAGGCATACTCCTTACTTTCTGACACACAGGACGACTACCTTCCTTTAGAGGAATGGTATGAAAAGCCAGGTTGGGAGGAATACCTCTCAGCTCTAACTCCAAGTAAAAATATCGCAGAACTCTTGGATAAGGGACACATAGTCCTCCCTTTCTTCCACACCGAGCATGGACACTAATTTAATTGGCTGCGGATTATTTGGCGTACCAAGATCCAGCTCAATTACATCCGCATCTCATATTCAATGATCTTGAGCTTCTATCGGCTCTTTCAGAGTTATTTGATAGATGTCCTTTGTATATGGACCCTTCTTTTGATTTATCGCTTGACAAAGTCTCACTAGCATATACATCTTCTAATGTCTCTAATTCCGTGTAGAGGATAGAGGAGCTCTCTCACTTTGAGGAGACTCAGGGTAAGCATCTAGTACCACGCGATTGGTACCTCTACCAAAAATCAAATGACCAGCAGGTATATCCACTTGACAGTCGGTGTTGAGAGTGGAAAAAGACTAAATTTTTGATTGATTTTTTTTGTTTTTGAGGTTTGAATGGTTGATTTCTGATGGATTTAAAGTGTTGTATGGTTGTTAATGGAAGTGTTTGAAGTTTTTTGGATGATATTGATTATGTTTTGGAAGTTCATGATGATTTTTAGTGGAAATATGAAGCTCTGTGATATTCTAATAGGTTCTCTTGAGGTTCTGATTGGTTCTGATACCTTCTGTATAGCTTCTGTTTTGTTCTGATTTTTTTATGTATGAAGCATGGATTGATGATTGATGAAGGTTGAAATCTTTTGAAAGCTTATTGAATAGTTTTTGATAGTTTGGAATGGTTTTAGTATGAGTCATGAGGATTTTCTATTCTCTAATGACCTTCTATAACCCTCTGTAAATCTTCTGTAGAGCCTCTGTCTCTGTTCTGTCTTTGCTCTATTTCTGTTCTGTTTTGTTCTGTTTTGTTCTGTTCTATAGATCTTCTGTAAGTGTTCTGTGGAATGTATGTGTGACTTTAGGAAAGTTTTCTAACTTTTGGAAAGGATGAATCTAAGTTCAAAAGAGCTAAAACAAATGGAAGAAGCAACTCCTAAAGACTGAAGAGAAGACTAGAGTGGCAGAGACAGAAATGAGATATGAAGGGTTACTGTAGTGGCTTTAGTGCCTCTTCGACACAGACATACCTCTTGGGAGGTGCATCCACGACCTAAGAAGGATTATTGAGAGTCATTATTGAGTATTGTAGTGAGGAGATGATGTATTATTGATAAAGAGAGAGAGAGAGAGAGAGAGAGAGAGAGAGAGAGAGAGAGAGAGAGAGAGAGAGAGAGAGAGAGAGAGTCAGAGATAGCCAATTCTATCAAAACAGTGTAACTGTATATGAGAGATTGAACTATGAAGACATTGAAGATATATACTATGTGATTGATTTCCATTCAAAAATGATGTATTCTTTTATGTTCTTTATTCTATTGATGGATTCTGTGAAGATGCTGAAGATTATGGTTGATTCTATCAAATCCGTGGGAGATATCTACTATGATGCTGTGTGAAGATTTGTTGTTTTCCTTGTTTTGGTAATCAAAAGAATGAAATAAAAGCTTGTTGATGTTACAAGATAGATTTTCTTGCAGTAGAATCCATTTTTCCTTGGTATTCCTCTTGGGGCTCCATGTTTTTGGTACGCAGCCAGGGAAACTTGCCATCAACAAGCATCAGAAGAGGCTAAAAATGAAGGAAATGGTATTGCCAAGAAGAGGAGAATTCAATGGATGCTTGCAAAGTTCCTTCTTCCATTGAAGAGTTGGAGATTCTTATTGTCAAAGCCACTTTCTATAAGAAGTTCATCCCACAAAGGTGGAAGCATATTACCATCATGATGCAAGCTCTATGCGGTGGACTGTTTCCTCTTCCTGTTGAAGCAACAGAAACTTGCATCTTGGTGGCAAATTGTTTGCGAATAAACCGAAGAGCAAAAATAGAGAGAATGACCATTCATAGAAGATTTGGCATTCATTGAGAAGTTTCCAGACATCATCAAGTGGGAGCTTGTGAAGAAGCTTCAGGAGTCGTGGTCAGTGGAGGTTCAGGAAAACAAAAAGGAAAAGAGTTGGAATTTGTTCGTGGATGCTCAACAGTAAGATACGTGGGATGCTTGGTGTTCTGGCAATCTTCTGTTTGTCTAATTAGCAACCCACTGGAAGTTGGTAGATAGAGTGTTTTTCACAACATACACTATTGAAACCATCAGAAGCTGGCATTATTATAATGATGGCACAACAAAGATCCTAAGAAGAATGAGTTTTGATACTTTCAGAATGGAATATCTCCCCCTTTGTAGTGGTTTAAAAGCTGAATTCAAAGACGTTGAAAAGAAGGAAATAGAGGAGATATTGGCCAGAGAATCCCGCAGAGACTAAAGCCCTCTCTAATTCTATTCTGTTGAGTATTAAACAACTGGTTGGAGTCAAGCCCCCGATGAATAACGCAATCAAGAGGCAAGCATTAGAATGAGTCTAGAGGTACATGAGAAGAGAGAAGGCAAGAATCAAGGCTGAGAATGAGCTTGCAATAGAAGCCTCCTTTGATGCCCTAAAAGAACTCTTTACAGAAGTCCCCATGGCGACTCAAGGTCCCCTTCCTAGTTAGATTCATCCTGGAAATATTGATGACAGGCTAGCAAATGTAGTCGCATTGCCAATTTTTCAGGGAGAGTACAATGAAGACCCCGATCTTCATGTAGCAGAATTTTTGGTAGCATGTGTGGCTAACAATGCCAGAACGCCTGAGCATTGGTTAGCAATATTTCCCGCCACTTTCAGGGGTGCTGCATTTCAATGGTATGAGATACAAGTAGCAGGAACTTTTGGCACATGGGACAACCTAAAGTTGGCCTTCCTCACTAAATTTAGGTGTGAAGCTTTTGAAGAGCGGATGCGAGAGGAGTTCATGAACCTAAGTCAGTCCTCTGGACAAAGAGTAGAAGCTTATGTCTCACGAACGGAATCCATCCTGAAGAGATGGACTAACTATCATTTGGACGAAGGTATCCAGAAAGGAGTGTTTCTCAGAGGCCTACAACCAGAAGCTCACAAGTTCATGGAATTGAGAAGACCAGTCAATCTGCAAGGTGCAGTGGAAGGTGCAAGATTATATGACGAAGTTGAAGCAAGGCTATCAATGAGTCCAGGAAGAGAATTCTTACCTTCTCCCATGCCAGGAATGGTATACCCACCCAATGCAGTCCAAGTGACAGTTCCGTACCCCTATCCCCAGATGCAAACAGTGCCATAGTATAGTGCACCTAATCCACTGTGGTCACCATAGATGACAGTGCAAAAGATGAAAATGCAAGATTCAACTTGCTAGAATTCAAAATGACAACACAGGATATTGGACCAAAGCCTAGGGAGTTTGGTCTTAATTTCGGTCCAAGGAGGTTTCCCTCACAAACCCATTGTATTTCTACATGATCCTATATCTACATGTGGAATAGCCTTGGCTTAAACACATCTATGCCTAGCTTTTTCTTACCAACGCATGTAGGGATCAATGTGAGGTTACATTCAATATATGCTATACAACTTTTATGGGGTATATTGGTGCATGTTCTATCTTGTATGTTGTTTGCTATTACTCTTGAAACTAATCTTGATGTGATAAGTTCTTATAGATTCTCCTACTTGTATTATTAGAAAAATTTATGTGGCTATAAACATCTCACAATTCTATACCTTCTTTGGATGTGGTCAATCCAAAAGCAAATGTTTGAGGTCAATCTTTGAAGTTTCAACCACCTTAGTCATAGGAATCCATAAAGCCTTTGAGGATGGGTCCTTTTACCACATGGAGTGCATTGAAGTCGTTCTATCTTATCCTCATTCACATGGCCCCATTGACTCTAGTGTCTCTCACTTAGCTTCTATCTACTCAAAAATTCTCTTTCCTCCTACATAAATACTTCCCATATACATGACCTTTCCTTGCCAATTGCAAGAGTTGCAGATGTCATGGAAGTGAGCGGGTGTCAAGGATAGAGGTTTCCTAGTAGGTTGTTTTCAAGGTGAAGATTTCGAATCTGAAACCTATGCTCTCCACAAATTTAAATATTTAAGAAACCTTCCATTCAAAAAAAAAAACTTACCTGTTTGTTCATTCATGGCCCTCTACGCCCTCTCTCCTCCTCCTCGTCTCTCCTTCCACATCACCCTCCTCCTCCTCGCGGGCTCTGCTCCACGCCCCTCCTCCTTCTCCTTCTCCACGCCCCTCCTCATGAGCTCTGCTCCACGCCCCTCCTCCTTCTCCTTCTCCACGCCCCGCCTACCCCCCCCTTCTCCTTCCGCAGCGCCCGCAGCCTTCGCGCCCCCCATTGTCCTCCTTCCACTTCCACCGCCCTCATCTCTCCTCCTCCTCTCCTCCTCCCAACACCGCTCTCCTCCTCTCCTTTTCCTCCGCCGCCTGTTGGCCCTCTGGTTAGTTACTACCTTTTTTTTAGTTAACTAACTTACTTAACTTAAGTCCCTTAATTAACCTAACTAACCTACCTACCTTAATTAACCTAATTAACCTACATAACTTAATTAACTTAATTAACCTAACTAAATTCATTAACCTGATTCACCTAACTAACTCAATTCACTTAATTACCTTAATTTACTTAACTCACCTAATTAACTTAACCTCACCTAACCTAACTTAACTCATCTAAGTAACTTACCTAACTGTACTTAGTTCACCTACCTAATTAGCTCACTAACCTAATCCCAGTTTCCCCCCTTCTAGCCCCCTTTCCTACCCCTATCCCACTCTACCCCCACCCTCCACACGCAGCGCGGACGTCCAAGTGTGCCTGTGCGTACGAGAGTGGCCAACGGGTGTTCACGCGCAAGGACACGCGTTTGGTCTTCTCCGTGCGGTGGTGCGTGCCGTCCTCGAGCACACACAGGTGTTCACACGTAGCCCAAGTATCTCTTTTGATTTTCCACAGACCCAAGCAAAATACTTAAAAATACCTAAAAACACTTAAAAATATTTAAAATTTTATTTAAAAATAATTAAAAAACAAAAAAATTATTGAAATTTCCTTACTAAATTGGGTAATTTTTTGGTTGACCTTGCTGATTATAATATAAATAATTAATTGCAAAAAATGAATAATATTTAAAATCCTTTTAAAATTCACTAAAAATTGAGAAAATTTCATTAAAAATCCCTAAAAATCAGAATTGAATTCAAAAAAATCACAAAAAATTCCATCAATGCATTTGATTGCTTTTGGAATATTTTTAAAATTATATATATATCAAAACAGAGAAAGCCAATTATTTTTAAAATTATATATATCAAAACAGAGAGAGAGAGAGAGAGAGAGAGAGCCAAAGATATCCAATTCTATCAAAACAGTGTATCTGTATATGAGAGATTGAGAAAGAAAACTATGAAGACATTAAAGATGAATACTATGTGATTGATTTCCATTCAAAAATGGTGTATTCTTTTATGTTCCTTGTTCTATTGATGGATACTATTATCAAATCCATGGGAGTTATCTACTATGATGTTGCGTGAAGAATTACTATTTTCTTTGTTTTGGTCATCAAAAGAATGAAATAAAAGCTTGTTGATGTTACAAGATAGATTTTCTTGCAGTAGAATCCCCTTTTCCTTGGTGTCTCTCTTGGGGCTCCAGAAAACTGGAGTACATCAATAAATGGTTGGAAGCTTATCTTCACTATTTTTGCCATGATACTCAAACTTCTTGGAATCAATGGTTGCATCTAGCTGAATTCTATCACAACAATACTCATCATATGATTATTGGTATGTCACCTTTCGAAGTGCTCTATGGGTACAAAGTACAAGATCCTTCCACTATTTTCCATGATGATGTTAACCCACAAGTTAAACCAAGCTTGAGAAGATAGAAGCTTTGATGAGTCTCTATAAAAAATATATTTGCAAAGATTAAGATATCATGAAGGTTTATGTTGATGAGAAACAAAGGTCAATGACGTTCAATGAAGGACATTGGGTTTTTCTCAAATGTTCCTAAGTCTAAGTATGCTTCTTTGAAGGAAGGCAATAATAAGCTTGCTCATTGGTTTTATCATCCTTACGGAATCCTCAAGCGAGTGGGGGAGCTTGCTTATAAGCTTGAATTTCCTCCTTCTATATCTATCCATGACAACTTTCATGTATCTAAATTAAAGAAGTATGTAGGTCTAGCTATTACAATTTTGGAAGAGTTACCTCCAATGGATGAGGATGGTTTTATCATTTATGAGCCGAAAAAAGTTATTGATAAAAGAGAGAAAGTTTTAAGGAACAAAAAATTGCTAGAATATCTTATCAAATGGTGGAGTTGGTCTCTTGAAGAGTCTACTTGGTAGCCATCCTCCTATCTTGACTCTTTTCCATGGCTTTTGCATGAAGAACAATGAATCCATGAACATGATAGCTTGTTATATTAAATTTCTATAGTGAATTTAATTGGCTTAACTTAGTCAAATTTGAACTTTTATGGATGGAACAGTCTCTACTTGGTGTCTATTTTCTTATGCCACATCATTTTATGGATTTGAACATGTTTACACCAAGTTGTAGTCATCTTTCTACTGATAGCCTTGTTTGGACAGTTTCAACTATTGTAACTATGCCACTTTCTTCAACATTATGTTTTTTATTGGCTCTTCATCAACCTATGGATTTCTTTATTTGCAGATATCTACTTCCTCACAAGCTCTTTGTAAATCCTTTGTAAATTTCATTACAAGCTTTAAGGATAAAGATTCTTTAGGTAAGGTAGGCTTGTAATAAAGCATCAAGGCCTTGGTGCCGGTGGGCAAGGGGGGACATATAAAGTTATGGAAATAACATGGTCATAATATTTTATCATTAATCAAATCTCATTCTTGAGGACTCCTTTCTTGGACTTCCCGCCATTGTAAGGGGTGAGTACCTTGCACCACCATTGCAAGGGGTATATGCCTTGTTGTTACATATCTTTCTTTTCATGAAATTTGAGTTACAGATATGGTTGCCTCGATCATGGCTTTATTCATGTTGTCTTGTTCATTTTATGTGTTTCTTGGAACTATGTAATCAACTCTTTTACATCAACAATAAAGATGCCAAATGAGGAGGAGGAGGAGGAGAAAGAAGAAGAAGAAGAAGAAGAAGAAGAAGAAGAAGAAGAAGAAGAAGAAGAAGAAGGATCAATCACATGTTTTGTAGCTTGTGGCCCACTTTCCATGAATGTCACTTATGGGATACTTTAATGATATGCCTACCTATTTGTGATGTTAATTTTAGTCACATATGCAACAACCATCATGTTGTGTTGCATATGCCATACTTAATGATCATAATACATGTTAGTAATGCTTCTAATTTCTTGTAGTGTTTCATATATGTATAATTGGTTTTATGTTTTATGGAATGGGGTACAATTGGTAGTCTAGGTGTATGGGTGAGTGATAAATTATATATGTAAAAAACGTAATTAAGGTGTGCTAATGGATTTTGAAAAGAAAATGTATATGTGTGTGGTTTTATATATTACACGTGGTTTTATGTTTTATGGGGTGCATGTGTTAGTCTAGATGTATGGGTCGCAATGGTAGGTGGAAAAATATAGAGGGCGCCCAACTTAAGTGAAGAATCCTAACCCTAAACTTTCATATATATAATGTATCTAATTGAATAAAGAGTTCATTCTTGTGAGTGACAACATTGAGTCTCTACTCTTCTACCTTCTTGTGTGTGTGTGTGTGTGTGTGTGTGTGTGTGTGTGTGTGTGTGTGTGTGTGTGTGTGTGTGTGTGTGTGTGTGTGTGTGTGTGTGTGTGTGTGTGTGTGTGTGTGTGTGTGTGTGTGTGTGTGTGTGTGTGTGTGTGTGTGTGTGTGTGTGTGTGTGTGTGTGTGTGTGTGTGTGTGTGTGTGTGTGTGTGTGTGTGTGTGTGTGTGTGTGTGTGTGTGTGTGTGTGTGTGTGTGTGTGTGAGAAAGGGACCATAGGAAACATTTTAGTTCATCCTTTATTTCTCATTATTTTTCTCTATATTCTTTTCTCAACATTGGAACTATGTAGACTGGATACAAAAAGTAGAGAACATAGCTTGGAGAGTAAGAAATGAATCATGAGGCCATTGAAAATTCTTCAATACATTCAAACTATAATGCAAAAAAGATAATAGATAAGTCTACTACATCTCTTGAGTCTTTTGGCTTCTTTATTGCATGATGTATGTGAGAGGAAATTAAATGCTAGAATACAAGCCAACTCGGTGAGAGATATATTGAGCTAATAGTGCATCAAACTCTTTAAGGAAAAAGAGTCTCCATCTAAATTCCCAGTTGTTGTTGAGCCTAACATTTTGATTTTATTACAAAGATGTAGGGGGGAATCGATCCACTTAAGACACTTGTATTCTCACCATGACAATCAAATAAGAGACTTGTATGCATGAATGGGATAGAATAGTTGAGGAAACAATCTTCCACTTGCATGCCCTTTTTACTCCAAAGCAGACAACATGATAGAGGCTTGTTAGGAAGCCTACTCAATAAAGGAACAGGTTTGAGAATTGAAAGAAGATTAGGAGATATTGATCTAGATTAGGAGTGCTAACAAGTAGAGGAAAATCTTAGAAAGGAATCGTGAAGAATTTTCAATGCTATGAGTAATGTTATGGCCGTAGATTCATTCATGAATTAGTTTCTTGCATGAGATTGATCGAGATCAATCAATTAATCAACCTAAGAATATTGATAGAGTGGAGAAAGAGAACATATTATAACTTGATATGTTTCTACTATCCACAACATGTACATCATCATCTAGTCTCCCCTTAGAAAATGGTAAACTTCATGGAGTGTTGGAGCTTTTATTCTACTTCACAAGGGAAGTGAGGAATGACTACCCTTATTATAGTCTAATGCCCACCTAAGGTCACTTCAAATTCAATCAAAGATCAGACTAAAATAATAGCATTCTAAGAGAACAAAGTAGAATTGAGCTTTTGTCCTAATGGTTGTGGAATTTGAGAGAAGTTTCTACTCTCTAGGAGGCAAGTGCAATATTAGCCCATCTTACCTTTGATTGGTTATCAAGGTAGCCATCTTAGGGAGGTATTAGACTATCATTAGGGTGACCATTCCTCACTTTCTGTGTGAAGTAGAATTAAAACTACTACACCCAACTTAGTCCATTATTTCCCAAGGGGATACTAGATGTAGTGCACAAATCGGATGATGTATGCGTACTTAGTGAGCGCCAAAAGGTCCCCAAGAATAAAGAAATCTACTTTAAACTCAAAATTCAAGATAATAGACTTGCACGACATGAGGCAAAAAGACCAATTGGGTACAATCTTCCCCCATGCCTTGTGTGAGCGTTGTAAATGCTATGTCAAGTTGAGTGGCCATCATTGCATACATCAAACCCACTATGAATGTATACAAAACCTTGGCCATCCCAACCCTCACATCATGTGATTGAAGAAAATTGGCATAACTAACCTTCACATGAGAACGTAAAGGACAATCAATAGGCTTAACATCCTACTTATGGAATTGCTCAAGTACGTAGTTAACATACTACTCCTAGGATACGTAGAGAACTCCCTTAGAGCAATTGCATGTAATGCATATACCAAGTATATGTGAGACCTACCCCATGTCCTTCATCTTAAAGCTCTTCTTGAGTTGAGTCTTTAAAGCATCCAACTCAACATAAGCACTCCGACTAATAAGCATATTATCAACATAAAGTACCAAGATAACAAGGCTACTATCATAGGCCTTCTTCCTGTATAGACATGGATCTATATCACTATGAAGCTACCCTTATGAATGCATGAAAGTATCAAAATTATGGTACCACTTCTTAGCTCTTACTTAGCCCATAAAGACTCTTCTTTATCAAGTGTAGGTGTTCCCTTCCTTTTTTCCACAAACGCCCTTAGGCTATTGCTACATATAAATGTCCTCATGCAAGTCCCCATGTAAAAAAGTTTTATTAACATCCATTTGATAAAGATTGAAATCTAACTGAGAAACCAAGGCCAAGACCAAGCATAGGATAGTCATCTCGACCACAAGAGAGAATAGCTCATCAAAATCAACTTTTGTTGATGCTACAAGAAATTAACATCCACACCAATCTAATGGTATTGTTCCATGATCATGTTACGTAAATGTTTCATCATTCCCTTGACTTCCTCTATGATCTTCCTATTTAAAACCCTTAGCAACCAATCTAGTCTTATATGCTAGCATAGGTTGACCAAGGATACTCTTCAACTTATATATCCACTTACATGGCAATGCATACTTTCCATGAAGCAAGGAAACTAAGTCCCATGTATGGTTCTTCTATAGCAAGTTAAACTCAAACTTCATAGCCCTCTCCCAAGAATGAGAATCACTTGTGAAAACAACGTTCTCATAGTTAAGTAGCTCAGTAGAGACTGTCACCATGGCATAATCCACAGAGGGCTAATAAGGGTCAAGAGAATGTGAAGCTCTAGCAAAGCATCTCAAAACTAACTGTAGGTCCTATATAGCTTGTTCACTCTATAATCCATACAGGAGTCATAAGGGGTCAAGAGAACGTGAAGCTCTAGCAAAGCATCTCAAAACTAATTGTAGGCCCTATAGAGCATGTTCACTCTATGTAACATCATGATCCTACACATTAGGCAGATCCTAAACCACAATGATCATCAACAACTACAACAAACTATCTTACTAGGGCTAGCTATATTGTAACGATAGGCTCCTCTTGAAAGATAACCTTGCATACCTCAATGACCTATTCAGGATGTTATATGCATCTTTTTCTCATGGAAAATAACATCATGGACTGTAGAGATAGCCTTCCAAGATTTTGGATCCCAAAGACAATAGCTCATCTCATTTGCATCACCATATCCAGGAAAATACATTTAATGGACTTTGGATCCAATGTATCCTGCTTGTCTTGGGGGATATGGCAAAAAGGCTCACATCAAAAGGCTCTCAAGTAGGCATACAAGAGAGGTTTACTAGACCATAACTCCTATGCAACTCTACCACCAAGAGTAGTGCATGGGGATTTATTAATGAGATGTACATCAATAGTAACTACCTCAATCCAAAAGTGCTACGATAAGCCTACCTAACTAAGCATACTACGAACTCTTTCCTAAATAGTAAACTTCATGCTTTTTGTAACACCATTATGGAGTGGGGTATATGGGACATTCAACTAATGTTGAATATCCCTTTCATCATAAAGCTACTCGAAAACCTTAGAGACATATTCACATAGGCATATTCATCCCCATTTTCATACCATAGGTATTTCAACCTATACTCAAACATATTCTCAACCAAGGTGAGAAAGCATTGAAACATAGAAAAAACATCCAATTTTCGCTTAATGGAATAGACCCAAACATTATACGAATAATCATCGATGAATGTAACAAAGTACTTTGTGCCACCTAAGGACTGATAGGACATGAGGCCATAAACATCAAAATGTGTAAGAGCCAAAGACTCACCCATACACATAGAATCAAACTTCTTATTTAAGTTACATAAAAACCTACCATACAAACAATGATCACATGAATCAAAACAAGAATAATCAAAGGGCAGGAAAACAATTTAATACTTTCATTCCTTTCAAAGATATTGCCCAAGGAAATGATGACATAACTACATATGTGGAAGATTCGTTACATCCAAAATTTGGTCAATAGATTTAGAAACAAGAAAAGGATAAAGGCTATCAACCTTGGCATCTCTAGCAAAAGCAAGACTACCATAAGCGATCTTCCATGAAGGATCACCAAAAGATACATGGTATTTGTCATTATCCAACCATCCAATTGAAATAAGGCTTTTAGTCAAAGGAGGAAAATGACATATATCATGAAGCACAAAAGGAGCACCAGTATCAAACTGCAATCTAACATCATCTATGTCAATGATATCCAATGCAGTGTCATCTTCCTATCTAATAGAACATGTAACAATATGGTAGCTATTAAACTAATGGTGATGTAGGGTAACAATGGAATAAAGCCCCTGCAAGAAGCCAACATTGAGAGAAAGAAGATGGTACATCGATCAACTAAGTAGCAACAAGAATGTAGTCATCGGAACTATACTCTAAGGTATTTATCCCTACACTAGACTTAGACACAACCTCATTGGACTTTGCATTTTCTTATACTTTTCCCTTGTCTTTCTCATTGTGTAATGTATGGCATTGCTACCTAATGTGACCCTATTTTCCATAATAATGATATGCCAAATAGGACTTACGACCATAAGACTTATTACGATATTGTCCACCATGAGATTGAGACTTGCCCTTGTTTAGCTGTGAGTCTCTACCATGGTTATTATTACTATTTTCACCATTTTTACCTCTAATAGTAGTGGATGAGAAGTCCAAATTGCATTGATATTCTTTCCATTTACTACTTATGTAAGTAAAGCACTCTTTATATCATTTCACTTAAAACCATTATCAAGAGAATTAGCACTCATAGTAGTATGAAATATATCCCATGACACTAGCAGTATGGCAAGCAAGAACAAAGACTTTATGTTATCCTCAAACTTGATGCTCTATGAGATAAGCTAGCTGAAAATAGACTCATTCAAATAAGTAGACATAGGGGTGATCTCCTTCATGCAAAGGTCCATAAGCTTCTTCAATCAATACAACCGAGATGCACGACTCTGCTTGTCATAAAGATCACATATCTTCTTTAATAAAGCATATGCACTATCAATAGTAGAGATAATATTTAAATACACATGTTTAGACATAGAGAGTATGATGGTAGACTTACATAACTCATCCCGTTTATCCCAATCTTCTCTATCCCAATTTTGTGGCTTTATGTCCCTAGCTTTCGATGGTTTCTTTTTCTTTTTCTGCACTAATGCCGTCGGGGAAGTTACTATATGTATGTCCTCTACATCATGGCATTCAAGGACTATTCATATCCTTATTTATGAATTTTTCCTGAATAAAAGATAACCCTTTTCTATTCAATCTATAAATAACCCCTTTATATTACACCCTTCTATATGTAAAAATATATATATATATGGTATTTTAAAAATACTTTAATTTAAAACCACGTGATGCACACATATATTCATGAGTAACTTACTCGAGCTAATATCTACCATATTTGCATCTTCTACTATTGGAAGTTCTTACCATCTAGCTTTTCAATGTTGAATATAGCACTATCAACTGATGCGTTGAAAGTACTTGCCATTATATTTGCAAACGATTGCAAAGTACAAGAGTATAAGCTACTATAATTACACCAAAATAGCCCCAAAAGCGAGACAAAAGGGAGGGCAAAAAGTGAAAAATAAAAGAGTATATAGTTGTCCATAAATAGTAGGCACTAGACTACTTAAACAATGTATTTGTACTCAAAGAAACTGCTCATAAATAGTACTATGTATTGCTATCCATAAAACTATAGTAAGCAACCATATATCAATGGGAAAATGACCAATGGAGTAAGCCCTCAGTACTAGGAATATTCGAGTACCAATTCGGAAGACATAGAATGCAATTAGCAATGTGGCAACCAAGTGCCAAGAATTATCAATGCATACAAAGTGTTAGATATATAGATGCATATAACCAATGCATGTCAAGCATCCACCACTGACAATGATAGGTACAAGGTATCCAAATGCTCAAAATCAAATCATTCCACAAGAGTCATTATCTATAAGAACAATGTATGCGTAGAGAAATTGAGCATGTATGTAGGCAAGATGCTCCTACTATCTCTCAAGAACAAATATTTGCAAGAAAAAGTACAAGTGTCTCCCACTAAAAGTGAATTCAAGATGTCCAAGAGCCAAGCAAAGCTCAATATATAATGCTCATAAAATCTGAGCAACCAAGATACATGATAACTATATTTGGGGGGTATATACATCTAACCCGTAAGTAAAGGATCATTGAAACCAAATGTCCAAAGCCCAAATACATCCAATAGAGCTCAAAAGTAAAGCTCAAAGTGCATCAAAATCATGTTCAGGCACATACATTGAAATCCCAAGCATCCAAGTATGTAGAGTACTCAAAGCATTTGTAGACATTCAAAGCATAAAGCTTCACTATTGTATGCTTGTTATCCAATCCAAATGGCATCTCAAAGTATCTCCATAATAATGAGGCCTCAAAATAGCATCATCAACAGATTACATAAGTATTATGAAACTCATAGTCTGTTGCCCATATTGTATACATTAGATATTACCAAATTGTGAGTGTATGGCTAATCAAGAACTCTTTAAAGAGTTCTCAAGAGCAAACTAAACAATATTAGAATGATTGCCAAAAGGTAGAAGTAGCACTAAGAGCAAAGAATGACTAAAGTATGAGACGTAGAGCAAGAATTAGGGGCTGAAAAATTCAGTGCAAATTATGTTGGCCACTCATGTTCCCTCTACTAGTACTTCTCAGCTCAATGGTCAATGAACAATGCTCAATGGGTCCCCCTAAAGCCCTAGAATAAGTCTTGAAAGGTCAATGCTTACCTTGGAAGAATGAGCCATGAAAGCTTGAATTTGAGCTCTTCTTCCCAAGCTAAAGCAAGTAAATTCTCACTTTGATACCAATTGAAATGTGGAGTGAAATTGGAAGCACAAGAAAAACAAGAATAGAGCAAAAGCTATGGAGGTTCATGAAAGAAGAGAGAGACTACTATGTGGCAACTCCAACAATCACAATGTGTAACCTACCTTCCATTATTCTATTGCCACTAAAAGAATAAATAACAAAGTGACAGTCATAGGTGCTCGCTACCTACAAGGTACAAGTGTGCAAGTATTGTATACAAGTAAATGTAGGTGGTGAGGCAGGCAAGGCATAGGTAGCCTTTAACCACCAACAACTACTTGGACTACGATACCATGGAACAAAATATTACTTGCATCACAAAATAATGTTAAACTCTTTTGAAGCTAGGTAGTTTAAGAAAAAATGCATTTGTGAGAATATGCTTGAGCTTATCATCAAAGCTAGTATGCTATGTTTTGATTTCCATATTATCTTGCTATTCTTCTTGAGAAGCTTGATCATGGGTATTGATATAAGGGCATAACCTTAACATTCTATGTCAATCTATGAGTCATAGATACCCATAAAATTCTTTGATACTCTTAGGTTCTAGCCATCCCACCACATCTTGAACTCTAGTAGGATCTACAATTATACCATGCTTGGAAAAAATGAACAATAGATATTAAATCTAAGAAGTTACAAGAAGGTATGCTTACTCCTTTTTGGAAAGGTCTTGTAAGCACAAAGAAATTGTAATTCTTTGTAGTCATGATTATCATGCTCCTACTTTGACTTGGACTAAATTAGGATATTTTGTAAGAGTACAAGCACCAACTCATTCAACTATGGTAAAATATATCCATCATTAGTTTTTTGAATGCGGCTAATGCATTGGTTACATGCTGCAACAGATGTCAATAGCAGCCGTAGTGCTTATTGTAATTAGTCTTTCAGATCTTTTCTTTCAAGATTCTAGTCTAACAATAACTAGGTAGATCAGTATTTGAAATAACTTTAGCACTAAATAGTCAAGTAAACTTTTTAATATTTTATTGATGCAAGGAATAAGGTATTTATTATTTTGTGGTTACTTGATTTGAAACTTTATAGTCAATGCAAAGGTATAAGCACTATCCTTCTTCTTTTCTAATAGCACAAGTGCAACCAAAGATGAATGTCTTTATTGAATGAATTCTTGGTTTGTGGGTTCTCTAAGTTGATTCTTGAGCTCAAAAGGTTTTGGTGAAGCCATCTTTTGTAGTGTTTCTGAGACTAGTTAGGCCCTTGGGATTATCTCAATCTCATGATCAATCTTTGAGGGTTGTGGTAAACCTAGTACCTCTTCAAAGACATCATCGAGCCATGCTAATCATTCATGCTAATCTTGTTGAGTCTTGTTAGGCCTCACAAGGAAGACATGTTGGCTTCCCAAAAATCCTTTCAAAAATATGATTGAATGTCACTACGTCAACCTTGGTTGGGATGCCTTGCCTTGCACACAAATTTGTTGTCCATCTCAATGGAGAAAATTGAAGTTCCCTTGTGTAGCTCAGATCCTTAAATCATTAGTAGATCACCAGTCAATTCCTAATGTCCCATTCTATATTTCTAGGAGAAAAATCTAAAGTCATATTGGCTTAGTTCTAATCCCAATACAAAAAGTCATATTCTTATTGGTTACTTGATTTTTAAAAAACTTCCTAATACATCTTGGTGACATAAAAGAACGGGTGCTTTCACAATGAGTAAGAAGTTGAAAAGTATTGCCTTGATATGTAGCTTATGCTTATATAGGTCCACATTGTCTATGGGAACCTTGATACTACCACCCCCTTCCTCCTCCTCAAGCAAGGGTGGTTTTGCTTTTGCATGGAAGTAGGTACATAACCTCATCCATGTCCTTCTCCATTCTTAACATTTGGGCATCCTCCATTACCATTCCCTCTTCCACTTAAGTTTCCTTGACAAAAATAGTCTTGAGCCTTGAAAAGTAATCCTTGGAGTGTCTTTGGTTCCATAATTGAAGTATATAGGTAGGGATCTCTATTCAAAATTTGGGTAATTTTCCATGTGCTATCAGGTCCCCTTGCACTTGAAATACTTATCTTACCCTTATTGGTCAAGAAAGAGACATGGGTTCTAGAAGATAGGGATTTTCTCTACCCTTTTCACAACATTGGCTCCATTTCCATACTATTGCTTCTTAGAATACAAGCACTTATGAAAAGCCTCACATCCTTGCCCTTCTCTTAAGTAAATTTTGCACCTATCTCTCAATCAATAGATTTAGCCTTGATAAGAGTGTCTCAAAGGGAAGTGGTACGCATTATCCCAAAGCGAGCATCCAAGGGTGCAATGAGGCCTCAAGAAAACTGTGCTACTTGTTATTTGATGGTCATGGCTAGTGCATGCTTCATTAAGGTTATGTACTTGGAATAATACTACTCTATTGATAACTTATTTTATTTCAAGCTAAAGAATTCATTCATATTGATAGATTTGGTGAGAAGGTAGAAGGTAAAGTTCATTTATTACTTCATTTATATCCTCCCATTTTTGGGAGTCATCTTGTATGTTAATGTCCTTCTAACACTGCTTCCATCACAAGTTTGCACCATTCATAAGGAAAATCAATCAGGCATGGATTTATTTGTTGTAATGGCACTTACTGTAGAAATAATAATCATTCATGGCTCCTTCCTAGACTCACATTCTTCTCAATTTGATATTCTTCTATAAAAATAAAGTGGTTGCATTTGGTTTGAGAAGCACATTTTTTCCCTAGATCTTTTTATACAACACATCAATGTCTGAACATTTCATAGAAAACATTTGGAGCACATATAGAAAACATCTTTATCAAATATGTAACTCATTTGGTTTAGTTTGATTAGAAAATTACTTTTCTCCCCAAATAAGTAACCAACCTCTAATTCAACATTTATAATCTTGTATTTTACAATAAGGCTCAATGACCTTGTCACAATATATAGATGTTCAATCTAGTCAAGGATTTCCTTTATAATGATTTCAATGAAATTAGGGAGTTTTTGTAAAGAGAGAATCCTCTGACTAGAATTAATCTAACTATTTACCTCTAAGAAATAGAAATTTGCACAATGAAATGCTAGAAGATGGCTATGCCATGGACAATTTTTCCGTTAAATCCACAGCACAAGGAAGCCATTACTGCTACAAGAAAATACAAGAACAACTACCTAATGCTAGCTAAGAATTAGATGTTTGTCAAATGCACCAAAAAGTTCTTTACAATAGCACAAGGTGCCCTTTTACACTTGTCCTAAATCCCACCAATGTTCCCCCCATAGTTCTCCTCCAAAGACTAATAAAGGCTCCTTGAAACAATTTACATAAGCATTTGTCCCTCATTATTACTATAAACCATCAGTGCCTAAAGAATCTTTGTCCTCAAAGCTTAAGGATGAAGAAGATACAAAAGAGTAGATTGCATAAAGGACAATCATGGAGAAAGGTTGCTAAATGCTTCATAATGCAGTGAAGTGTTCCCCCATAAGAAGAAAGCATCACAAATATGGTAAAACTAAAGGAATCAAAGTTCTCTCCAGAATAGGTTTGCAAAAGAAAAAAGGCCATAACTTTGGACAGAGACCTCTAAACAAATAAAATAAGGTATCAAAATGTAGAGGACACACATAGCACGTATGCATAGCATAAAAATCCAAATTTGATACATTTAGGTTGATTGTTTTTAACATATAAATTTTATATAGAATGCTCTTTTCATGTTTTGTTGATCAAGAATCTTCTTGAAGAAGCCACAAAAAGTTGTCCAAGTAGATGATTGCAAAGTAGAATCCTCCAATGGTGGACCCCTCCATTTGATGAGTTACTCCATAATAGTATGGTTCCTAAGGACCTTCTCACATTGACCAACTATCTTTTTGGGCTCATAAATGATCATACCATCCCCATCAATGGGTGCTAGTTGTCAACCACTTGAATTCCACGTTCAATATGTTATTTTAGCTGAGAAACATGGAATATATCATGAATACACATGGTTGAAGGTAGTTGAAGTTTATAGGCAAGATCTCCAACTCTTTATAGCACTTGATAATAAGGACTGTAGAATCTATATGCCAACTTGTTGTTGTAACCTTCTTTGAGAGATGCATAGAGAGATTTTGGGACCTTCAAAAATACCCAATCTCCCACGTGAAACTCCACATGTCTTCTCTTTTCATATGTATAAGACTCTTGCTCATTGCAAATGTTTTCTTTACATTACTTCATAAGTACTCTCATGTGCTCATGACATCATCATGAAATAAAGTAGAAGGTCGTTGGACCTTATATCAATAGAGAGCCTCAAAAGGAGATATCCCAATGCTCATGTGATAAGTGTTGTTGTAGCAAACTTTAGCTAGGTGAGGCCAATGATCCCAACATGATTGCTTGTCATTGCAATAATGTATCAAGTAAGCCTCTAGCCATTTATTCACTCTCTCCATTTGATAATTAGTTTGAGGGCAATATATTGTGGTAAGAGTTAGGACGGTGCCCATAAAGTTAAGTAAACTCTCCCAAAATCTACCCATAAATTTTGAATCCCAGTCACACAGAAAATCTTCATAGGCATACCATGCAATTTGAAAACTCCTTCCATAAATTAATGTTGGCTAAATATTGGGCCTTGGTAGGAAGAAAATGGATGATTTAATGAGTCAATAAACAATTAAAAATACCCCATTCCATCCATGCTTGGTAGTCAGAATACCAATAGCAATATCCATTGAAATGTTCATCCATTTACCATAGGGATATAGGGAATGGATGTAACAATCCACTAGGTAGAAGAGAACAATCATTGTTTTGTTGACACAATGTGCATTGGGACACAAAATCCTTCACATATTTCGATAGCCCTTTCCAATAAAAGTTCTTATGAACCTTGCTAAACATCTTGAAAATGCCCAAATTTCCTGCCATCGCAAAGGAATACATCTCTTGTAGAATTGTTTACTTGAAATTGGATAAAGGTGTCAAGTAGACTCGACCTTTGAATCACAAGAAACCATTATGCCACTTGAAGTTTGGAAATTCACCATCATCACCTTGTTGTAATTTTTTCATAATCATTGCAACATGTTGATCCAACAAGTGCACTCCTTGGATGTCATTGATCCAATCTTTATAGATAGTGGAGATAGTCAATACCAAACATGCCCACTCCTTGAATGTCATTGATCCAATATTTATAGATAGTGGAGATGGTCATCCAAAAAGTGCATCAGCCACAACATTATCTTTTCTTACCATATATGAAATCTCAAAATCATAATGTGGCCAACCATCTTCATTACTTTGGAGAAAGTGTAAATTGTGAGAGGAAGCAATTCAAAACTTGGCGACTACTCTTCACCTTGAAGTGATAATGGTGCCATTTCTTGATGGTATGGAGTATTGCTGACATTTTTTATTTATAAACATGAAAGCTCATTTCTTGCTCATCAAGCTTCCTACTCTCATATGTAATCACTCAATGATCTTGTACCAAAACAACCCTGATTCCACGACCACTTGCATGAGAAAAAATTGCAAACTCTTTAGTGAAATCTAGGAAAACCAATATAGGTGTTGAAACAAGTAGTAGTTTTAGCTCATTAAGTTCTTCTCCCCTATAGCATCCCAAAAAGAATGCCTCTTTCTTTAATCAGTTGGTGTAAGGGGTGTCTCCACATGCACATAATTCTTGATAAACTAATGGTAGAAAGATGAGAGCCTAAGGAATCCCCTCAATAAAGTTGTGTTGGTTGGAGAAGGCCAATCCTTCACGCTATCGCAACACGTAGGGCTGTAGGTCACCACAGGGGTTTGGCAAGAAAATTGGACAAGATAGATGGAGATGTGTCTTTAAGAGATAAGTAGATTCAAGTGAATGTTTATAGGTTCATGAGGAACTTCACATCCTTCAATTCATCATATACTTTGGCTTTTCTTAGAAAGACAAATTTATACATAAGACAGTTGAATAAATGGGTTAAGAGCTTGAAACTTATGGTCATAAAGATGGATGATTTACAAACAGGAGTACAACTTCAATTGATACAAGAAGAGTCCTGCCTTTCCTTGCCTATGAATATAGTTGCCTATTTCAGCCTAGGCATGAAGAAGATCTACAAGATACATTCTCTTTTCAACTGATTAGTACAATAAAGATAGAGGTTCAAGATAAAGACTGCCTATATCAGCCTTTGAATGACTCAACGTTATGGAACTAGCATCACTGTTGTCAGTTTTTCATAAAAAGATCATGAGATTCATGAGTTAGATCAATGTAACTTGAATAAGGCAGCTGCATAAAAGCTTCAGCTTATGGATTGCCTATTATGGACAACCAAGATTAATTCCAAAGCATGGCAAGAAATCACCAAAAGACTTCTTTGAAACCTCCCTTGAATGAAGAGGAAGCAAGATACTATGTAGAGGGAAATACACGTCTAGTTTGTACTTGCAATGATTGTAGATGAAGTATAATTTATGATTACAGGTTTCAAGCCTGAATTACCCTATTTTAGGCTGAGAAGAAGAAACCAAAAGTATCACATAACAGTGCTAAAAGATGTCCTTGAAACTTTCTTACAAAGAGTATAGCTTGTAGTCACTCATGTGAACCAAGAACAACCCATGATTTACCAAGATTACAGAAGAGGATCACAAATTAAGCTTCAGCCCATGAATTGTCTATTTTGGGCTGCCAAGGATAATCCAAGATAACACCAATAATCTTCCAAAGAGTACTTGCAATTCCTTTCAAGGCAAGAGTGATTAGATGCAGCAATTACAAGTGAAAGTAGAGCATGTTCTCTTCATAAACCATAAGAGTAGAAAATAGAACATCAATGAGACAAGAATTAGCCCAAAGAAAGTGTTGGGCTACATATGACAGTCCAAAATCAGAGTTTAATGTCTCCCAATGATATCTTCTTGATAGAGAAGAGAGTCTACATCAAGCGGTAGGTACATAAGGCATTGTCCTTCTCTTCTTCTTAACAAATACATGTTCCTCTTGAACCATACAAGAGGTGCTTTGCAAAATAGAGATTCAGCCCATAAGCAAGCTTGGGCCTTTAAGAACAGCCCACAAACCTTGATAATTTAGATCAAGAAGTGGAACAAGAGGCTCTCTTGATAGGAAAGAGTAGCTGCCCCATAGACATAAATACAAACAATGTTCATAACTTCCTTCTTTATTCTTCAATGAGCATGAAAATTCCCCTATCAATGGGATGTTGCCCTCCTCTTTATATAGATTTACCCTATTTCCCACAGCCAAGAGTGGCCTTCCATTTTTGTCAATACATGGGAAGAGTGGTACTTACATGTCAAGTACAGTCCTCTTCAATTGCTTGTGGTTGCATGGCTTGAGCTCCTCCTTTGTGTGGTGGTTTGGACCCCTCTTTCTCTCCTCCATCCATGGCGCCTTGGATAGCCCAAAAAATGCGGCAAAAAAAAAAGGGCTAATCATCCTCTTCCACACACTTAATGCACAAAGGTTTTGAAGTCTCATAAGTCATTCCAAGTCACTCATTCAATGTCATGTGTACACTAGGTTGACCATATACATTTTTGAGAGTTATAAGAAGCTTAAGAGAGTAGTTTTCCTATTCAAGCATAGTGGCAAAGAAGCTTACAAGGCACAATCAAAGGCTAGAGTTCCAACAACCTAGTCTTACATCATGTTTAATGCTTGGTGATTTACATGACTTATTACAACTTGTGGTCAAAGAAGCAAAGTAGGGTGGGTTTTAACTTCAAGGTAGACATGACATTGTCTTTATTCAAGGTGGAAACTTTTGACTTAAGGCAGGAAACCAAAGGGTGGAACATTATGTTGGAATGGAAATAGAAGTGAAGGACAAGAGTAATTGAAGTAGGAAAAACAACTTATTTTGTGAACTCTCTAGAAAGTTCTAGAGTGATTTGGAAACAATAAAAAGTGTTATTTTTCATCCATGGGCAAACATTCCCATGACATTCACCCCCTTCCTAGCCTGCACATCCTCCGGCATGTGCCACTTCTTTGGATTTGCAACATTATGAGATATCTTCATTTGTCATGTCTTCTTCTTCATCTTTGAAGTCTTCTTCCTCTTTCGTGTCTTCAAGTCCATGTCCTCCTTCTAAGTCTTGTAGTTCATAGGTATATGCTTCTCTTCGTTTAAAGATCTTGATCCATTTTCCAGCTATTGGTACTTTCGTACTTGTTCCATCTAATTCAGCCAATGAATAGGTAGCATTGTCATATACTACCTTCACCACATATGTGGCAAACCATCGCTTTACCATCTTCCTAGAAGCACTGTATTGATTGTCTAGGCTGCTGTCATAGACAAGCACCCACTCATTTTCTTGGATAGCTCTTGGCCAAAGTTGATGTTGCCTATCAAATCTTCTTTTATTCTTTAGTCTTGCTGTTTTTAGCTTCTCAATAGCTGCTTGAACATCTTCAAGTCTTCTTTCTAGCTGCCATATGCGCAAAGTAACAACTCTTCTCTACTGATACCTTCCTCCCAAGGTAGAAGACTTCATGTGAAAATAGATTCTTCAATTGGCATAATTGGTTGCTGCCCATGCATAAGTTCAGCTGACATATAGCCAGTTACGGTATTCTGAGTAGTCCGGTCAGCCCATAATGCGAAAGGCAACATTTTGGGCCATTCTTTGATCTTTCCTCTACAAGACTTTGCTAGAGCTTTGAGAATAGGCTGATGCCCTCTCTCACTTTTTCCATTTCCTTCAAGATTGTAAGTTGATGTCAAATCCATCTTAAAACTCAATTGAGCAAAGAAGTTACATGCCTCATCGGCATCCAACTCTCCTCTATCTGTGGTTACTTTGCCAACACAGCTATATCTATAAAATATTTCTTCAAGCAAAAAGTGACAAACAACTTGAGTAGTCTTGGTTGTCAAAGCTTTACCTTCAACTTGATTAGTTAGATCCTCTCTTGCAAGCACTAAATATTGCATATTCCATATCCCTGTAGCTGTGGTTACAAGATCACTTACCCATCTATAATGTATAGACAAGGTATAAGTCGGTTGTAACCCATCTCAATGCTTAACCATAGAGTACATCTGACACACATAACAAGTTTCAACAAAATGCTCTATGTCTCGATACATGTTCTGCCACTAGTATTTTTCTTTGACTTTAATCAAGGTTTCCCATATGCCTCTATGGCCATCCCATAAACTTTCATGAAATTCCTTCATTACGTGTTGTTGCAATCTTTTGTTACCTAAAACTCGGATAGGCGCTCCTTTTTTCTTCTTTGTGTGCTTCCATAGATGCCCATCTTTAAGAAAAAAGCCATAATCTTTCCTCTTAATATGCTTGAACTCCTCATCAGTCCAAGTCTCCTTCTTTTTCATTGTGCTCAAATATTGGCCAATCTTTAGCCAATCTTCTTCATAATCTTCTTCAAGAAAATGAGCTAGAACTTGAGTAATGCAATGAGCATGTTGGCTTCTAGCAAATCACAATCATTATTGTGGTGGGCCCTTAAATCATCTTGAATGGTATCCAATATTGGATTTTTCTTCTTATTCTTTTCCATAGTGAATTATGTTGTTTCAATTATGTGAAATCAGTAATTTATCAATACCTTTTGATTTCGATTCCCAAATGAAGAGATTTTTTGCTCCAAATCTCCATGATAAACTCTTGTACTAGTGTATAATCTCTGTTTTATGGCTAATAGAGTACTTTATCATGAATATTATTGGTTGATAGAGGAATTTATCACAAAGATTTAAAGCTTATAATCTCCTATTCTTGAACCAATTTTACCAACCTATCTAGAATATTTCAAAGAGGTCTCAATTTTATCCTTGTTTCCACGTGTAAACCCCTTGTAACATGCAAGTGACCTAGAATGACCTCTGATACATATGGAGGGAGGTTATGGCAATGTCATAGTACTTTTGTCCTTTCACTCAAGTGTCAGTGTCATTACCTACACACACAAGATTGTGTTTATGAGTCCAAGCTTCCATCTTGGAACCTAATTCATTTGTATGACAGTCATTAACTATAGTCAATGTAATCATGAGTTTTCTCTTTCTCTTCTATCCACCATAGCCACACTCTAGATCCGTCCTTTTGACAAAATAGAGTAAGAGATCCAAGAAATTTTAAAGATTCTTGAAGCTTTAACTAGGAATCAATGGTTTCCCTATTATTACATCAGTAAATGATGCTTCCTTCTTGCTTCCAAAATATAATGAACCCTTCAATGTTGGTTGAAGAGGCTTGCCATAGCCTTGATAATGATTGGAAGCCTTGTAATGCTAAAAAATTTTCAAACCTGAGAAAATACCTTGCATTGAATTGGTCGATAGAGTGGAATAGGGTGGAAGGAATGAGATAAGGTCTTGAATACTTTACATTGAAGCTTATCATGGCTATTTGGAATTATTAGAAGTTGTAAAGAGCAGGAAACAATGAATGACTGAAGACGTTTTTGCTTAAATCTATTATTACAACTTCAATAGTGAAGCTTCAAGCTTAAGACAAGAAAAGATCCCTTCCAAGTGGTCCATAGAGGCTTGCTATAGTAGCAAGAAAGGCTTACAAGTTTCCAAAGGCTAGGGTTATGTTGAAACCAAGTCATGATCTAGTATTAATGGCCCCTGCATGTAGGGAAAATTGTGCTAGAAGCTTTGTTATTGCAAACATGAAGATGATCCTCTTCAAGCTAGTATTCTTCTTCAAGGTTGTGATGCTTACAATCCATTGGTTGAATCTTAGATGCAATATCAACAAGGGAAAGAGAGAAATGAAGAGATTTTTGAGTAGCACTCTCTGAAAGCTTGAGAGAAAGCTTGAAAAAACAGGAGAAACCCTCCTTTTCAAGAAGTAGAGGACATTATAATTGTTGTTGTCTACCCCAGTAGCCTTCCATTTATTTAGAGACCTCCAAAATGACTTGGAAAAGGGGTCCCAACTTGCTGAAATGGCAGAGGGACTCTACCATTTTTCCCATATATGGCTCAAGTACCTTCAATGTGGTCACAGAGTGAACTGTAGAAGTTTACACCTAGATAGTCTTATCACAATAACCAAGGATTGTAACTCTAGTTACTTTGCACAAACTACTATAGCCATATCTAACTTTGAAAATGACAGCATAGTTGGATCTAAACTTGCATTGATAATACCAATGTAAAGAAAGCCTACTCTAACTAGTACTAATCTCACTGTTTAGTCCTAGGAAATAGGAAATTGCACAAAGAAATGCTAAAACACAACTATGACATGGACAATATTTCCATTAAATCCACACCACAATGAAGCCATGCTTGCTACAATAAAATCTTGGGTAAGTTACTCATGAATGTATGTGTGCATCACGTGGGTTCAAAATAAGGTATTTTTAAAATACCATGTTTTATAGTTTTTTAACATATAGAAGGGTGTAACATAAGGGGGTTATTTATAGATTGAATAGAAAATGATTATTTTTCACTCAAGAAAAATCACAAATAAGGATATTTATAAATAGGCCTTGAACGCACATGATGTAGAGGATATACATATAGTAACTTCCCCGAGAAGAAAATACAAGAAGAATTAGTTAATGCTAATGCTAATTGAGAGTTAGATGTTTGTCAAATGAGACAAAAAGTTCTTTCCAATGGCACAAGGTGCCCTTTTTATACTCATCCTCAATCCCATGAATGCTTCCCCAAATGTTCTCTCCTCCAAAGGCTAATAAAGAATCCTTGAAAAAAATTACATGTGCATCTATCCTTCATTACAATTTCTCATGAACATCTAATACTCAAAGGTGTGAGGGAAAATCTAAGCAACTTGTAAATTGATACTCATTACATTTTTCTTCCCATGACTATAATCCTATTAGCAAGTATGACCCTTGAAACTTTGTTATATTCAGGAACATGGTTTCTCCTTTAATTCTAATGGTAACATTAACACAAAATGCCACCAAAGGGAAAGGATCCTACTAACTTTAACTCTTCATCCCATTAAATTTTTTTGAGATATATAGTTTTCAACTTTGTCCATATCAATGTGGAAGTAGCAATATGTAGCCATCCATCGAATATCCCTAAACCATCATCTTTGGATATGTGAAGGGTGGGGGGTTAGTCATGCCCTTTAGGATTTTCATCCTAGTCACACAAAATCCCTTATCTAAAGATACAAGTGGTCCAATCAAGGTCTTAATAACCATGAAGTTCTCATATATGTCTCTCTATCCTTGGTATGTATACATGATTGCTCAAGTTATACCAATCTAAAGATTAATATAGACCTATGGATAATCTAAGAACCTCAAGTTTGAAACCAATTCTAGAAAGTTTTTTCGGAGACCTTAGAAGTCCCTCAGAACCTATCATGTTAACCCTTGTGGGAATGCTTCTCCTATGAGGGTAAACTCGAGTGCTTCTAGATTACAAAATTTGAATATTCCATGGGAGTCCTAGATAAAGTTACCTAGATATTGTTGAAAAATAGACAAATGATGTATGCTCTAGGAAGAGCTATCCTAAATCCCATATGCACAGTGAGGAAAGTCGAACAACCCAAACTCTATTATGCATTGTACTTGACTATCACTTTTATATGAAATGAATACAATGTCATGATGCTTTGTACTTTTAGTTAAGTGTCTTGTCATTGTCGATCCTACACAAGATTGTGTTTATGAGTCCAAGCTTCCATCTTGGAACCTAATTCACTTGTGTAACAGTTTGTCTCCACTTGTCCATGTCATTATGAGTTTGGTCTTCATCTTTCATCCACCATAGCTTGTGTCATGCTCTAGATCCATATCTTGCTACATGGTATCAGAGCCCAGTCGGGCATGGCTTAGCTCATCTCCATCTCTTCCCAGCTCTCAAGTTGAGTGCTGGATCTCATCACCAACTTCATTTGCATTTCTATCTTCAATAAAGCTTCCATGGTAGCCATAGCCAATAGTATCCTATTAGCTTGAAGCTTTTATATCTCTCTCCACAAGCCAAATTTCTCTAAACTTCCTTCTAGAGAAGTGTTTCCCTACTTCCAGATCTCCTCCCTTGCACCTCAATCATTGACCATAGATGATTTTAGTGGCTATATGTTGCCAAATGGCTATACATTTATTTTTTTAGATTTTTTTTCGAAACTCGAGTAGGTTGAGTTATAACTCCAAAAATTTTTATTTGCTAACATTTCTAAGTTATATCAAGATTTTGAAAGCTCTTTGCCATTCATGCGAAACAAATATTGAAAGAAATATAGTAAATTCACCACAGTATTTATAAGTTATGGGATAATATATAGAAACATTCGCCATGTGTACATATGTACTCATACACATAGTACATACATAGACACATGTCACATACTACTTATCCTTGCTCCTTCTTTACATACTCATACACATGACTCACACACACCCCTCTACACACACACATTACTCAACATTACATCTACTCTTGTTTACATACATACATATACACAATTCTTACAACCAAAAGGTTTGAGGTACTAATGGTCCAATAACTTGAGCTAGTCAAATCTTTAAAGCATGCATCTTGAAAGTTGCAAAGCAAGATAGAGCTCTACCTAAAGCCCATTAATGCTAAGGGACTTCCCCTCTTCATAGAATTGAGCACAAATAATAGCTCCCCTTCAATGAATGGTTTATCCAAGGGCAAGCTAATTTCAGCTAAAGGTTCCAAGGACTCTCTCCATTTCCACATCCAAGATTTTAGCAACACACTAGGACCAATTAACAACACTCTTGGGCTCAACCTCGGCTAGCACTGAGAGATGCTCGTAAAAAACATTAGTATATCCTAGTCATCAATAAATGTGCATCTATTTTCATCCTAAATAAATGTGACAGTCTCTCAGTGCTAGCTGAAGTTGAGCCCAAGAGTGTTGTTGATTGGTCCTAGAGTGGATTCCAAGATTTTAGCAACACATTAGGACCAATCAACAACACTCTTGGGCTCAACTTTGGCTAGCACTGAGAGATGCTCGTGGAAAACATTAGCATATCCTAGTCATCAGTAAAGGTGCATCTATTTTCGTCCTAAATAAATGTGATAGTATCTCTTTGATGCTTATCTTTGAGAGAATTAAAGTAAAATTGATATGGAGCATCTCTCACGAGGTCCCACACCTAACTTAGTAAGAGGATCCAAATCGAATGTTGGAGCTGCTAATACACAATGATAAGTAATAATGCCCATCAAGAGGTTGGGACCCTCAAGCTGGTTAGCTATGTGTAACTCCTTCTCGAGTAGGCTTTTATACCAGAGGGGGTGATGCTCTAATTTTGGGCATAGACCAGGTTACATGAGAGAATGATGGAGAGAAGAGAGACGTTGTTACAGTGAGTTGGATTTGATTGAATTGTTTTGGTGGTACATGGCTACTCTACATTGCTCATGATATGACAATCCCTACAAGCACTGTCAACTTGATACATATACGATTTCTTCTAAAACAGGCATTGAGAATTGGATTTTTATTTGATTTCGTTGACTTGGGATTGATCTTGAATTTATGTGGCAAGTGCACAACTAGGGATAAGCTTAAGTGCTCTAGCATTCTTCTTGAGCAACATCTTTAGTACGACTCATCATGACTAGCAGTTGTATGGGATATCCTTCAATATGTATAGGCATGTGGTTCACAAGCAAGCACATGAGGCCTTGATTTTTAGAAAGGATGTCCATCATTTTTTCCACATTGACCATTTGGATTGAGACAAACTTTTGTGGAGTACTAGGAAACTGCCTTCTTATGCACATACTTCAAGCTAAGTTGAGTAACACCTTAGCAGGATCGAGATTCATGCTCTATGCTAGGGTGATAGTTGTGTGAACACAAGCATTTGTAGTACATGGTGCAAGTGAAACTCACGAGTCACTACATGGTCTAGGGACTAAAATAGATGTAGCTAGTTTTCTAAGTAGCTCAACAAGATTGAGGTACTCCAGTATTACCTTTTTCAATGGCATTTGTATATGTGGTGGTATTACTTTTTGATTATAAGTCACTTGTGGAAGGATGAGGGAAGGAGAAATTTGACACAAAAGAAAAAGGCTTGTAGGTAATAAGTCTAGTAAGAGATGTTGAAGATTTTTAGAGCTAGCAATGCGGGTCGAGGGCTAGAAGTTGTATTTTAGTTGCAAATCACTAACTTGGGTGCATAGAGTTGAGTAAAAGCATTTACAAGTCTAATCTTTATGTGAAAAAACCTTGCATGACTATTGATTAATAGGTGTGGACACCCATAATGTTCTCCTAATAATAGTAACTCCATGGCTTCTTTGTGATCAAAGGCAGAAATATCTTCTACATATGCTTCCTATGGGCCTTGGAATGTAGATTTTAACCCAAGTTGATCTCAATATGAGAAAAAGAAGGTGGATAGAAATACTATAAGAGATTAATTTTGAGATCAATTTTTGCTGGGCAAGGATAATGTTGTTGTAAATTCCTTGAGCTGAAAAGTATCCCTCAATAGTATCGTTGAGAGATACAAAGCCTAAGAACCATGTTAATATTTGAAACCCTATCCTAGAGCTTGTACATCAAGCCATTTTCAAGAAGAGGAATACTACTAGGACGCTTAAGCCTTTATAGAATACTTACAAAGACATGCCATGAAAGGAAGAGGATTTGGTGGGATCCAAGCGAAGAGTTAATAGAAATAACATAGGGAACCACAACCCGCATTTCACATTAATTGTTCTCCCTTCTTCTACTTTAGCTCCTTCCCTCTTACTATGTTTCTTCTTTTGTGCATATGCGGGTGCTCTCACGTTTCTGTGCATTCGCTCTCTCCCTGGTTTGGAGAGTCGTTGCTAAACCCTATTGCCACACAACAGACGAAGGCCAGCGAGGACCAGGAGGTTTCTTTGCATGCGTGGACACCATACCATGGGTCACCATGCCCCGCCTCTCTAGCTTGGCCATTATCCCACCACTCCTCACAAGGATTTCGCTCACAACCGCCCCCGAAGATCCTTCTCTTCCTCCCTCAATAAGTCCCTCCAGCCACGCTCAGGTAAGACCCCTCCATCCGCCAAGAAGAAGGACGCAGCAATAGAAAAGCATGTGAGGAGCTCTAGCGCCAAGAGGAAACATGACAAGGACGCTGACGAGAAGGAAAATTAGAGACAAGCTGGTCATGGTGATGGAGCTTTGCAACCGAAGGAAGGGGAAGAAGAAGAAGGAGAGGAGGAGGATGAAGAGGAAGCAAGTGGGAGCGAGAAAGAAGAAAATGGTTCCAGGCAAGACGCAGGAGTCGAGGGACTCACAGAAGGCTTCTATGAAGTTGAAGCTGTGAAGAAAGATGCGAGTACGCAAGGTGCATCATCTTCCTGGCTTTTCTCACCACTTTCACGCCATGTATGCTAGTTGTCATATTAAAGCAATGAGATTCCTCAATTCTTTTTCTCTTCCTGAACCTGCACACGAGCTTCAAAGGTGAAATTTGTTGACTAGTTATGCTCCTAAGTCAAACGAATCCTTCTTGCATATCTGTTTGGCTTACCAGTTGACATCTTATGTATTAAATTCTCAAGTCAGGTTGTTCAAACATTTGAGGCTATGTTGTAGCCTACACACTAGCCATTGTCATGTTTCCTGATATCATTAATGGTTATGCTGAATTATGTTGCTTAGTCCTCTCCATCACATTGCCAATTTCAAAAGCAACAATTCTGATCTTTCTTTTTTTGATGATTGCAGGGTCAAGTGACGTACTTGATAAAGTGATGAGAGTTGGTAACATTAATCCATCAGATTTAGTTTTTCTTGATACCTACACTTCTCTTATGGCCTAACTTAGAGTATCTGACATGTGTTATATTGTAGGCGAGGGTGGCCTGAGTCGTGGGAACCATTCAAGAATGTCAAGGCTTGTGGTGATGTCATAGAGGAATTCGACAAGAGGTATGTTGAGATCTTTATTTTTCTTTACTATGCAAATATGTTATTCAATATGCAAATGTCATTTTGATTTCTTGCTCATCTTGTTTGTAGCTATGTGTGCCTGAATCAGGCAGGAAAGTATGAGGTAAAAAGAAATCTGGAACTTATCAACTTTCTCCAAAGAGGAAGCAGACACTACTAGAAAATGTGGATGGGGGAAGTGCTGCCAACACAAGAGAGGACACAATGGACATTGATTAGGACAATGGAAAGTGTGCAACTGAAACCACAGAACAATCAGGGAGAGTCCTGAGAATTCAATATCACTAAAAGGTGGAGTTTTTGATATGGGGAGAAAGGATGTTGATAGGTCAACAACAGTCGACAATCCTGGAAATGGTAGTGTCCTTGCAACTAAGACAACATAAGAGATGGTCATAAGTCCTACGGTTAACCAACTAGGATCTAATTCAAGGAGGTTGGTGCTGGAAACAAACATGCCCTAGCCAAAGTTGTCGTAAGAACAATCGGGTTCTATCTCACCTCATGAACTGGAGGAGGAGACAAGCATAGCAAAGCTGCAAAAAAGAGTAGGTCCAATGGACATCATGAAGCTAGGGAGAAGATTATGTAAAGTGATATAAGTGCTACCAAGCATCAATTGATTAGCTTGACATCAAAGTCTTCTCTGCCAAATGAAGGAACATTAAATAAGGATGATGCTCAGCTGGACAAAAAATCTAGCAGTGGGGAACTTAATAAGAGTGCTGGCAATGACAAATGTACTGGAGCATAAAAGAGGAAACAAAGTTTTGTGAGACGTGTTCGACCAAGTTTGGATTCTCAAGAACAAGATGCAAATACAATTGCTGATGAGGAGAGGTCACGGGAAATTGTGGAGCAAGGCAACAATTTGAAGGGAGTTTTGTTGTCCACACAAGGTGGGCACATGGAAGTTAAGCCTTCACAATTGCAGATTTTTGAAACAAAGTTGCCTTATGCCACAACAAACTAGTGTTCCCAACCAAGCACACCCAATAATCCTCCTTTCACAAAGATTATCAGGGCAATGAATTACAACAACTCATTTGTGGGGAAGGAAAGAAAGATGTGACTGTTCTTTTTAAGGCGTCAAGGTATGATATAACATATGCTTGTTCTTTA
The DNA here is from genome assembly GCF_053477565.2 of Lygodium microphyllum. NCBI lineage: Eukaryota > Viridiplantae > Streptophyta > Polypodiopsida > Schizaeales > Lygodiaceae > Lygodium > Lygodium microphyllum. The sequence goes on from NC_141138.1 coordinate 93,682,786, forward strand.
TATGTTGTTTTCTTGCAAGCAGTATATATAAATTTTTACAGACCAGGGAGCTTGGGAGGTTGTTAAGGATTGTGGTGAATTCATGAAGAAATAATGCGAGCTTTGTAAGAAAACCTATGCTATAATGTTGCTATTTCAATATTGGAGCATGAAACAAATGTTTTGGGAAATTGAATCCAAAATAGATGGTATTTGGAAAGACTTGTGTGGGTTCTAAGGGGCTATAATAGGTTGTATTTTGATGACAATTGGAATTCTTAGTAAGGGAAGTGGAGCTTGTAGTGGGCTTTCAAATAAACAGGTCAAAAAAGTTTATTGTGTACCAATCAAGCACACCTAGTAATTCAAAAGGTCTAGTCATAACAAAGGACAAAGATGAAAGACTAAAAATCAAAAGTTATCATGTATGTCAAATAACTATTGTTAGCTCGCCTGGGCTTGAGGCTAATGTTGCCTCCACAAGCCATCAATGGGGTGCATACATGATCCTGGCAGGGTGCCTAGTGCAAAAGAGAGGGCTAGGATCGTTGGTGTCATCAATAATATACCAAACATTATTCATGCATTGGTGGATGGGATGAAGGCAGTGCATAGTGTATATCTAGTCCTATAAAATGAAGTAAGAAATGAAAACACTAGCTAATCACCATTTAGTAACATGTGTATATAGGAAAAAGGATGCAACCCAATGGCTTACAAAACAATTCTCTAAACCATGACTGTGTCAAAATTGGTGCCATGTGTGTCAACACCTTAGCCATGTATTCTAGGGAAAGCATGGTAATCTATTCTCTTATAATTTATTCTATTGTTGTCTTACTTCACTTTGTTGTATATTATAATCTAAGGTATACTCTCTATGGATGTTGAAGCATTGGGTGGTCTTAGGGTTCTTTATTTACACAAAGATATGGTGTTATTTATTTGCATGAAGTCATGCATCTCGCTTAGGTGGATTGTAGCTTACACTTTTTGCTTTATGTTGGCAACCAATTTCATTTAAGGTAGCAACAAATCTAAAAAATTATTGTTGGCACAAATTCGTTTCAAGTTGTTCAAAGGTAAGAGATTCTTGAAACAGCTTTAAGTACACACAAGCATTTTGAAGCAAACCACATAGGGATTGGATTGGGACTTAATGCTAATGCGAGGTGGTGTTTACCATCGATAGTAGGATACCTTACCACATGCCAATTGTTTTCAAGAATGCCATTAAAAAAGATTAGAAAGTAGGTGGTATGGTGTGTGTGGTAGGAGAGGCCCGTTGATTGGCACGCGTTGTGAATTCAACGTATGCATGTCATGAGACGGTCCTTTCTTGTGACGATGTGTGCATGTATGTGTGTGCTTGTATGTGTGTACACATCCACGTGTGATAGGAGAGGCCGTTTGATTGGCATGCACCGTAAATTCGGGATATGCATGTCATGAGAACTGATAAGGAAATCCTCTCCTATCACTCATTGTGCAAAGGTGTTCACTCTTCACACACACGTGTATGGCAAGGGGTCGTTGATTGGCATGTGTGTGTGTCATGAGATGGGTCTCTTACCATGCATTATTTGTATCTTTGAGTCTTTGTGCATATGCATTTTGTAATCACTTGTGAGATACATGGATTGGCATGTATTGTGTATTCGACATATACATGTCATGATACTTGTCTTGTGATGGGTGTGTGCATGTATGTAGGGTTGAAAGGTGCCTGTCAAGTAGACACTCAATCATGAAGTTGGTAAGTGAGCGTCTTTTGATAAGTATGCCACAATTGACTTGGCATTGTGTCATGAAAATGATGAAGTTCCTAGTATTGATGGATAGCAAGACTAAGATAATTAAGTTGCTCTTTATGTAATCAACTTGAATGGTGAAGCTTTTGTATATACAATCCAAGCGAATGTTGCATTGTGACTCATCAATACATTACTTATAGGTATTTGTCCATAGGAAAGTTGAGCTTTAATCAATATGTATTAATTTGATTTACCTTGCTTTAGTTGTACTATTTTCTTTGTAATAACATGATCATTGGTTGAATTATTCGTCATTCAATGTTTTTGCTACGTTATTATTAAGAAAAAATTACCATATTGAGTTCAAAAATAATACTTTGAACCTTTTATTACTTTATTATTTTCATGAAAAATATTTGCCAATTGATTATAGGATATATTCGGTTTAGAGATCAAATCTCCACACTTTTGAAAGTCTAAAATACAAGTTTCGCCACATATTCTATAACGTGAAAGTATACATTGGCTCTTAAAATCATCTATGTCATTGACATTTGGCAACTATTGCCTTAGCATTGCCTGTTTTTGAAGTTGCTACCATATCTGTGTTTGTGGACAATAGCACCCACCTGACTTGGAGGAGTTGTACCTCCACATAGAGGTCATATCACTCCAAGGTCTCTTCTAGGAAAACATATGTGAACTCTAGGCGCTCCTACGTGGAACATTACAATGAGACATTGGCCCCCCAATTGCTCAGCATTGCGCAAATTGGAAGACGTTGACGCCTGGTTTTGTTTAAACAATGGATTCTCTCTCCACGCATCGCGATTTCTAATATGCCCGATGGCAAGGTGGATGCGCTATGAGGCATAGTCTACATTGCATTGAGCTTGTATTTTGAACACTCATCCTAGTAAGGTCTCCTTGACAACACTTTTCTTATTGAGTAGCATGTAGAAAATGATGGGTAGACTCTCATCTCAATAGAAACCACCAATTTGCATTTTCCTAAGAGTGGGTAGGATTGGCTCCCAAATGGGCTAAATTTATATTGGTTGGATGCAATTGGGGTTGACCCAGTGTGGTCCAGTGTTCATGCATTAAGATATTGGCATCGGCTCCCTTGTCAATTATTGCATCAACATGGGTCGACACCATTTGGGAGGTTGTGGTGATCCATAGAGGTAGGTTGGTCCTACTGCTTACTCATTTGCATCCTCAAGCTCTATGATGGTTTAACTCTCACATTGGATAGTGGGTCCAGCATCGGAGGTTCAATGAATGGATGTGATGGGGGGTAGTACTTTTTAATGTGGCTTTCATTAAATAAACCTATACTCTATCCTTCTAAGGTTTCTAATTCCACATTCCCCTTTCTTTTGACAATACAAACTTTGAAGGGTCCCAATCCCCAAAACTTCATTTTCTACTTGTATCCTTTGACAAAATATAACAAGACTAAATCTCCTTGCCCAAAGTCATGTTGCTTGACAAATATATCAAACCAATTCTTGTGGTGGGCTTCTATAGAACTTGAAGAGAGCTACATTTTCATTAAAAAAACTTTTGGAAATGATCCATTGTAGCTCTGAAATCACTATAAAACCATACCTATGTCTAAATCCTAATCCAGAAAGCCATAGCCAAAGCTTTAAATTTGACATTCTTCACAGTTTCTTCTCATTGAAGTCATCAAAAATTATTTTAATCATTGAGAAATACTCTTTGAAGTTCATTACTATTCTGGAAGTGCTCAAGGAAGCTCAAAAGTCATCCACGAAGTTTGTGAAAGAAAGTAGAGATCAAGTACCAACTAGTATCCATCAACACTCAACTAGTGTCAATTTGACACTAATTCTCTTGTATCTCTTGACATATTAAAATACAATATTTTGCTGGTTAACTTTAGCAACATGGCAAAGCTTGAGCAAATAGCTAAATTCAATGGTGAAGGTTTTCATGCCTAGAAGGAGAAGACCATGTATCACCTAATGCGAAAGAACTTGTGGGACGTGTTTAAAAATGATCCAGATAGCAAGGGGGAAGATGATGAAGACGGGTTCGTTGAAGAAGACCAGCTCAAAACTAAAGAATGGAAAAAAATGAATAACAAGGCATTAGGCATCATTGCCTGGGGACTAAGTGATGATGTACTACATCATATATCTGGCATTAGAAATGCTAGAACTGCTTGGGAGAAACTTGGCAGAATGTTTGGTACCCAAGCAAAGAACTCAAAGGTAACACTACTCATGCAGTTTTATAAAATAGATATCAAAGACTGCTTCTATGACCACACACATTAACAAGTTGAAGAGCCTAAAAACCTAGCTTGCAACTCTTAAGAAGAATATTGATGAAGATGAAGTAATAACCGTATTGCTTGCAAGTGTAAACAAGGATCCATATGAGAACCTTGTGTCCACTCCAAGTAATGTTCCCAGTCTCTCACTCAAAGATATTAAGCACTCACTACTTAATGAAGAAAGCAATTTTAAAAACAAAGATGTAAAAGAGACCAGCTCAAGGGAAAATCTCCTATACATCAAAGGAGCTACTGGACCCAAAGGAAGAGGTCGAGGATTCAACACCGACAACAAAAGTCGGATGCAATGTCATTATTGCGATAAGACTAGCCATATTGCCAATGAGTGCTTTCACAAAAAAAGAGCACAACATATGCAAAATGACCACCACCAAGGTCAATTCATGAATGAATAAGAAGAAAAAGATACTTCTACTACCATCAACAACTTTGATAGATTGTTCTAAGGAATTTGGTTCCCATAGTGGATGTAAAAACCCTATCAAGATGTAAAGTTTCAAGCCTTAACTTGACTAGGCTGCCAAAGAGCTAGTTTCCTAGTCCATGTACACATGCAGGGGGGGCAAAAGCGAGCAAGGGTAGAGACTCATTATTTGAGGGAGATATTGAAAAATAGACAAATGATGTATGCTCCAAGAAGAGTTATCCTGAATCCCATATGCACAGCGAGGAAAGTGGAACAACCCAAACTCTATAAAGTATTGTACTTGACTATCACTTTTATATGAAATGAATACAATGTCATGATGCTTTGTAATTTCAGTTAAGTATCTTATCATTGTCGATCCTACACAAGATTGTGTTAAGGAGTCCAAGCTTTCATCTTGGAATCTAATTCACTTGTGTAATAGTTTGTCTCTACTTGTCCATGTCATTATGAGTTTGGTCTTCATCTTTCATCCACCATAGCTTGTGTCATGCTCTAGATCCGCATCTTGTAACAGATACATCCCTTGATGGACTACCAAAAATGTGTTATCAAGGATTTGTCGAATAGGCATGTTACACATAGTATCACACTTTATGAACATTATCAAGTTATGAACAAGTTGAAATCACTTCATATTTGGACCTACTTTACTTCTCTAAAACAATGTGGTCTACACATTCTATCTCAAATTCCAACATAACATTATTCCTTAGATTCACATATAATTTATTTTATTTCCTTAATTGAAGACTAAAGGTCAATTATCTTTATGTTCTTTCTCATTTTTACTAAAAACAAGAATATTGCCAAAGAGTACAATTTCATAACATTGAAATTGTGAAAAAATGTAATTTATCATTCAAATTAATGTGATTGGGATACTAAACCAAAGGGCATATCTAAAAACTCAATGGTCACATTGTGTTCTAAAGGTAGTCATACAAATATCATATGTAGCCATTTGCGATCTTACTAAAAGCACTAGCCTATTAAACCTTGTTTAGATCATCAAGGAGATAAGATGGTGATTCTTAGTACTGATCTTATTGTTACCACACCTAATAAAATTTTAATTCGTTTTCTTGACTACATCATAAAATATTGATTATTTTTATTGACTAGGATAAGAGCTTCAAAAACTAAACTACCAAATTAAATAATTCATCAACTAGTTAACTCCTCAACTTGAGCTTAAATTTATTCCAATTTTATCTCGTTCTTTCTATATGGGGCTTTACAAGGTGACTAACTCTGTAGAATCAAGTCTATGGAATGGTCTTTCAATCGAGACAATAATAAGCAACATGATAAGTTCAATAAGATAGTCAAAAAATGCATAAAATATTGTTGTCACGCAAGAGTTGTCTTAGATTACTTAGCTGCATTTCATTAACAGATTAAGTATAATGTAGATCCCCTCCTTAGGTCTAAAAATATATTTTAATTATTATGCATTATATATGTTTTGTACATATTTATACTCTATTCATGGTTTAAAGTGGTATTTCCAAGACATACTTTAAGGGTGTAACAAGAAAATCTCTCTTTTCAACATATAAATCCATATGAATTTCTAGGCTCTTAACCTCTTTTTAACTATTATATTTTGTGCTTGAAAATATTGTGTTGACTTTATAATAATAAAATGAAATCATTTTGAGGTTTAAATTTTAACATTTTCCACATAAAGTTGTGTGCACTATTGTTGTTATGAAATATAAGCATTTGTTCTTAAACCAAATAATCCACATTAAGCAAAGCTTGATAGGAAAAATTTTAGTCATTTACTTCTAAGAAATTAACTTGAGAATATTATTGTTATTGAATATAAAAGTTACCAATGTGACCCCATTGATTGCTCTAAGATAGAAAATAGTGGTAGCTCAAGCAAAAGAAGCAATTTGTAACATTGTTACGCGAGCGGTGATTGAGTGCAAGCCTCACTCACAACCTGATAACGAGACGTTAAGGAGTGCTGGTTGAGGGAATTGACTTTGTCAAATGCACAACACAACAAAAAAAATTTACATGTTTCGACAACCACCACACGAAAACAAAACAACACACAATGCCTCTTATAGCTCAAACAACTAAAACCCCAATTCGGGTAGAGCATCACTCAATCTCCCACGAAGTTCAAAAACACCAACACTTTACACAAAGTTCAAACAAACTTTTAAGACAAATCCAAAATCATAGAAATTTCATACCTTGATAACCTTAGGCCGTCACTCGGTGCTTCGACATCCAAATTCTCCGACTTCACAACTAGCACGACGAGAGTTCACACTCCCACATGCGACCCTACACTCTCCTCTCACATGATAAATTAATATAGGGGAAAGGCCCTTGAGCCTTCTAGTTCTCTCCTTAAATAGGTTTCTCAAAAGATACATATATTGTGTTTTAGGCTTTTGGGTTTTTTGCTTTGCTAAAAAGCCTAAGGCTTTAAATCCTCAACTTTGCCTCATTCTAAGTTTGTTTGGAAAACTCAAAATCCGTTAAAGGCTTAAAAACCAAAAGCTTAAACATTAAGCTTTTTTCACGGCGCTGTGTTTTCCGAACCTCACCTGCTCTTCATTATCCAGGCCATCATTACGTCACGACTCTACTTATAGGTTCATCTATAGTCGGCCTATGCCTTCATGTAGGAAGTCGCCACCTGCCAATAGGTCGCTTCGTCTCTTCTTCAACACATCAAGCAACGCCGTCGTATCAGACCATCGACACTATCATTGTTTTGCCATTTTTGCCTGCGATCTGCATATGCCGCCATGTTCTGGATGATGTCCCCTGCCCTGGCCTTTGATCAAGCCGCCATTCGAAAACTCAGAGCCATGATAATACGTTTACAGCAAAATAGGAACGAATCCTCATACGTTATCTGACAACACGTGTTCAGCTCCATTCTGCGTATGCTACTGTTTCTACCCACAATCCATATTTCTGTGTTCCAAAACGCCGCCCTGCCAGCGAATATGCAGAATATGCCGCCCACTATCAATCTGATGACAAGTTGGCCGCCATCTTTGCATGGAAAAGATCTACCAAATTAGTAAATAAGCCACCCAAATTTTGGTCAAACACCTCGCATTCCTCTCTACTCCTTGCTTTACTCATAATCGGATTCGATGGCAAGCAACCCCGCGTCGTCTCTTCTATATACTATAATACACCATACTTTGCTGTTGGCCTGCTCCTCTTCATAAGCCCTAGAAATACATCGCTCTTGATGAATAAATCAGATCAACTCCCCCATTGATATTTGATTGATATTTCCTTTATATGAGCTTGGCTTTGTTCATGTAATGCGTTCTAGAAGAAATATGATTTGAAATAGAACTTTGTGCCCAATCATTCATGATTTGAAAAATATGTAATATTGGATCCATGATATGCAACCAATCAATCAATGCTTTATACAAAAATATGAATATACTTGAAAAAATTGTGCCTAGCCTATCTACATGTGCTAGTGTGTCATGCATTATACAAATAAAATTCCTTGATTATTTAAATCCTTAACCTCACCTCTCAACACTCAACAAAAGAAATGTCAATCTCTGCTCCACCTACCATTATCTCACCATCGCTCGGGAAATGATGATCCTCAAGATATTGACCAAATAAGAACAATCCATTTCACAATTGGCAGCGTCCTTCACAACCCTCTAACTCACCCAACCACCTTACTCACTCAACTAGAGGTTCCTAACTTTGTGATGAATATCCCAAATATCGTGCATGCAAAAAATGTGTATGCTCAATTATAGGTGCTCTCTCAAGTGCGCGTGCAACTACGATTTACTGCATATAGCAACAACAGGTCTCATGTCGTGCAAGTGCTCAACGATGGTATGAAATGTGCATAAATCCAATCCATGGCATGGAAGTATTTGATAAGAACAGGAGGCGACCCTCGAATATAGTGTATCAGATAAGCGCAACGTGAAGTGCTCGTGAACCCATTATCCATGTGATGTGCAAGAGTCTCAAAAAGAAAACCTTGTTCCACAATATTCGACAGCTACTGGCAAACTTGCTCCAACCTTCCAAAAAAATACCAAGCTCAACCAAGGCTATCAAGTTTCACACTCAACAAATCAAACAAAATAACCAAAAAAAAAAAATCCTAAGCTAGACAAACACTAAAAATCCAATTACAAAACAACAAAGCAATCAATCACACAAACAACAAAGCTAACAAAAATCAAACCTAACTACAGTTTC